>NC_091469.1:263147291-263472291 GCF_036971445.1 Narcine bancroftii
CATTTGCAGCATTACCTTGCTCTTCTTAGCCTTCTGCATTTTTTTTGGAGTCTACATTCACTTGTAGTAAAGGCTGTAGTATTTACTTCTTCAACTTTACCAACAGCTCCACGTCTGCATTAAAACAAAACTTTGGGACTTCCCTCGGTGCTACTAACTTCACCAGCAAAGCAGAAAATAAAACATTTTTCTGTTCATGAGGCAAGTCTCTGTCAAGTTTCTGCAGGTGTTGTTATGGTGAAACTTCGGGAGATCCAAAGAAATTTCCAATCTGGTAAATGCTGACTGCATTTGAATTAAAAAAACTTTATTCCATACTTTTATATTTAGAATGAATAATAGAAAAACTCATAAAAGGAACATGAGACTTATATCTGAATGGGTAAATTGTTCTGCCATATACAATGCTCGGAAGAAATTCTACCCTTTTGGAGAGCAGTTCCTATTTGTTCTAATTTTTAGTTTCAAAATCGAAAGCTAAAAGGAGGTAATTCAGGAATAAATCAGATGGAAAGCAAGCAAACAAACTTTTGGTAAAGTTCCAATTGCCATATTTCAGCTGTGGCAGAACTGATATTATAATGCATGTTTGGTTTTTATTTACCAGTCAGCCATTAAATACCTGAGGCGGGGGAGGTTCTGGTTGGAATGTTTCTCATAAGTCACCAACAAGAATTGGACAATGCTCCAAGCAAGCTTTTCAATTGGAAATAAACAATTAGAATGCAGCATTGCTACATCTGCATGCTTTATTTATTATTTCATTCACAATTAAATCAGTGAGCAATTGTCCCTGCCTTAATCCTACAGAGAGCTGGCGAATGTTTTGGATGGAGCAAAGGACTTTCAGTGCTGTGAGGGTTAATGCTTTTTTCCAGGCAATTGATCCTATTGGTAAGTATCTGGTTCTGCATGAGTTTTTGGGAACTATTCAAGTTCATTTCTTTGAAAGTCTTGTCTCCAACTTTCAAAGGAAGTTTAAATCTTTTGAAAATATACTGAATACTGCAAATATCATGCGGCTTTAACAAGGGACTTTTGCAATAACTCAGCCATACCAACCTTTGACAAGAGGAGTGAAATTTCTTTTCATGACAACAGAAGTATAATTTTACAACAAAATGTAATTAGTGGTTTAAAAGTATTGTTTTCTCTAGATGGTTTTTCATTGTGTTTTAGAAGTAATGAATCTTTCATTCTGTATACAGTCGCAGTCAAAATCACCATGCAATATTATTCTGACACTTTATCAAATATATGAGTGTGTTTTTTTAAGCTATGTCCATTCCTTCATGGACAAAGTACAATTATTTCAAATATTAAGCGATGTTTCAGCAATAACAACAAGTAAACAAAAACTTTCTGAGCCTCAAAGCTTCACCTGAGACTGTTTTTTATCATGATGCTAACATCAACCTCTGGAGCTAGTTCAACTATCGACTAATAAGCTTTTACGTTCAATTTATGGGTTTTAAACTGGACTTGGGAGGTGAAATGCAATGTCAGGTTTGTAAATGTTAGGTTTCTGAGCAGTATCGATGTACTAAGGGATCATGGGATGGATGTCTTTAGCTCCCTGAAAGTGTCAAAAACAAGTAGATAAGGTGGTAAAGAAGACTACAGCATTCTAGACGTCATTGGTCATGGCATTGAATCTTAAAGTTTGGAAGTCATGCTGCAGCTTATCAAACGTTGGTGTGGTTCTGGTTATCTGATTACAGAAAGGATGTGAAGATTTTTGAGGGGTATAGAAGAGGTTCACTAGGTTGTCGCTTGAATTAAAGAGAGTTAGTTATAAGAAGAGGTTGGACAATCTTGGATTGGAGCATTGGAGGCTGAGGGTCGACCTCAAAGAGGTTTACAAAAACTACCAAAGGGTAGTAAAAGGTAGAGCGTAAAGTCTTTTCCCCATAGTTGAAATGTAAAATAGCAGAGTTTTAAGTTGAAGAGGAGAAAGTGTGAAGGAGATATGAGGCAAGTTATTTTTTATATAAAGAGTGGTCAGTGCTTGGAATGCACTGCAAGGGAAGGCAGTGAAAGCAGGTGCAATAGCAAAATGTAAGAGGCATTTAGATTGGCACATGAACAGGCTGAGGTTGGAAGGACAATTAGCTTAAATTGGCATCAATGTCTGCACAGACATGATGTGCAAAGAGCCTGTACCTGTACTGTACTGTTCCATCTTCCTATAATTTATGTGGACAAATATGTATGTGTATCTTTGTTTGCATACATGATGTCCAGTGCATGAAATTGTTTGTGCACACCTACGATACTACTCTAGATTTTTGCTTCCTGAAGAACTTGAGAACATTTTACCACTTTGAATGGACTACATAAGTAAAGTTTATTAAGAATATCAAGTGACATACATGCATGTACACACATCTTACGCAGTAGAAAACCTCTGCTTTGTCTGATTACAGTGTGAGGCAAACTGAGAGCCAATAATGCAAATTTGATCAACTGGCTGTCGGTAAGCACGTTATGATCTCAAACTTGTTTCTTTTTATGTTCCTCCTTGTTTTCTGTTTAGTACAGCATTTAACTCCATTTATCTGAATTAGGTTTGTTCAATAAAAGTAGACTTTTTGAACAATTCCTTCTGTTAATTATAGTATAAATAAGAATGAGTAAACATTCCAATTCAACAAAATTTCAACTGTTTTATAATTTACAAGCTCATTGAATTCCAATTAATGGCTCACATTTTTCAATCTTATACATACACAGACTTTAAATGATCCATCATTTTTGTGGAAAAAAAGCAAGTCCTTCGAGTGATATTTAGTGCAATATTTTTGAGAAATAAACCTTTATATTCAAGCAGTTAGCATTTTTCAAAGCTTTGTTACATTAGGTGAATGAAACTTCCCTACTGATTTCAAATCAGGCATGCTCACTAACAAAGAAAAGTTAGTCTTTAGACTTCAGCTTCTTTCTGAGTTGTACAGAATAAAAAAAAGTAATCCCCACTGCTTCTAAGCTGAATGCAGCAAGCTCTACACTCCTGACTGACACTTCACTTCTTCCCTGAATAGACTTTAAACTTCAGACGACCTAACAGGGTACTAGATCAGTACTGCAGGGGGATAATAATTTGCATGATCTATTGTGCTGTAGAATTTTGGATGCATTGCAAGGCCAGTTCCATTTACTTCCACTCTGGCTGCCTGTTGCAGCATTTGAATAGTCCCTGCTCAAGGGGATACAAAGAGCTTTTGTGTGTCATATGAACCATATTCATCATGTAATGCCAGAAACACAAATCTGATTGGACATTTTGACCACTTTGATGCTGATCCAGAGTGCAAGTCGTCAGTGACTGCTAACTTGAGTCTCTATTCCCCCGTTTTTTTTTTAAGCATTGAGATGTGGTTCCTCATAATACGAAAGAGCAAATTAATAACAAACGCTCCCAATGAACAAAAACACAGGAGCATGATTGACAATACTTTATGCTGAAACAAACAAAAGGGTGATTTGGGTAGAATTCAGAATGAGTTGCTGGAGCGTGGATTTAATTCAGATATTTTAGATTTCTTGTTTGCAGCTTAAACGCTGGCATTCTCAGTTTACAGCACAATGTGTCGCTATCAAAACTACTTAGTGTATGTGGTTGAATTACAGAACATGCTCTACAAGAGCCGCTAGTTTGTGTCTAATGGCATTTTTGTGGTTCCAGAAAAAAAAACTAAAGTAAGATTTAAAACCAAAATTCTTTGAACTAACTTTATATTGATGGCAATTTGATTTAAAATTCAATCAAATTTACTTTGAGACTGTTCTTTACCTGTTATGTTAGAAAGGCGCAACTTATAAAAACATGAATTAAATCCTCACACAGATGACGACAAGGAGAAAATGTGCATTTTACTTTATTAGGCCTTTAATCATACTTATAACCTGCAATGGAACTGCTTCTTGTGAAGAGACACTGACATTACCCTGCAATGCCTTGTAAAAATCAAACCGTCTTGTATTTGGTGGTAGCATTATTCATTAGAGTGTATCTCTTTTTGTTACATTTAGCACTACAGACCTATTCATGATTTAACACTTGAAGCTTAAAAGGCTGAAAGGAGGAGGTGCACTTTTTGTTTCAATCCAACCCAGAAGCAATTTGTCATTGGCTTTAATGGAGACGTCTATGCTATGTGGGAAAAAAACAGCTGACATCCGATTATAAAGAACTGAGGAGGGAGTAAATGGTAAATTTCAACATCATTTTTGTCTTGCCATCACTACAGGCTGAAAAAAGATGCAAGGAATTTCTCCAAGGATAATGCACAATTGTGACAGTAGCTACAATGTAGCTTAAGGTATGAACGGATCAAGTAGATGCCCATATTCCAGATTCTTCACAATGTGGAAAAGTGAAAACCATGTTAATGTTTTCAGTGTAGATACAGCAAGTTGTAAAAGAATTATTTGTTTCTTCTTCAACCATAGTTGATAAGATTGGCTTTTTATAAAATATTTAAACCACATGAAAAAAGGAAATAGAAGACATAAGAAATTATATCTTTTCCAAATTTAAAGAGAGAATATCAGAACAGTAAACATAGGTGAGGTATTGATTTCAAGATAGTTACACATTCTTTCAGGTGTAAGAGTGATATTTGGAAGTTCAGCAAGAAGTAGAACCTAGACACTTATCCTTGGAAACTATTCTGATATTTTATGAATGCCATGTTAATTGAACAGACCTAATCCCTATCTTATTCCAATGACTGTAAGGTTCAGATATTCTAGGAATGTTTGGTATATACATTTAAGATAAAACTTAATCCATGATTATATCCTTATCTTGAAACTTATGAGCAAGACATTATCGATGCTGGCTTTTGCCCAGACCCAGAGGCGATTTTTAATGTTACAGGATGAATATATCCAAATGTCTATAATCTCACCACACATATTACTTTTGGGATGATTACTTGGGGGAGAGGTTGTACCTCAGCTTATTCCCTTGGACACTTGCCTGCTCTGGATTCAATCTCCATTTCGGAGACACAAGTATATCAGTGAGGTCAATATTTCCGTGCAGGTATTGAGGGAATACTGCAAAAGCATCCATAGAAGGGTCTTGTGATTTTATTTTGTTCTTTTTCATGAGAAAATGTGTTGATTGAAGAATCTGATCCTGTCCGTTGGACTTTATGTTCACTCGCACAACAAATTCTTGATTTCTGTCCCTCATCTTTGCATTGACTCTTTTGAAAGCACATCCTATGAAAAAGAATCTGCTTCAGATCACATGAGCATTGGGTAGTTTGCAGAAAATTAAGCGTCAAATCTTCAATCTTTAATTTGAAAGCTATCAGTTTTGAATGACCAAGGATAAAACAAGTCAAAGCTTTCATTTCTCCAGAAGTTTCCCCAGCATTATTGGTAACATTTGTTTCCACAATCTCCTGCCTGGTCACTTCTTTCTTTGGCTTGGCTTCGCGGACGAAGATTTATGGAGGGGGTAAAAGTCCACGTCAGCTGCAGGCTCGATTGTGGCTGACAAGTCCGATGTGGGACAGGCAGACACCGTTGCAGCGGTTGCAGGGGAAAATTGGTTGGTTGGGGTTGGGTGTTGGGTTTTTCCTCCTTTGCCTTTTGTCAGTGAGGTGGGCTCTGCGGTCTTCTTCAAAGGAGGTTGCTGCCCGCCGAACTGTGAGGCGCCAAGATGCACGGTTTGAGGCGATATCAGCCCACTGGCGGTGGTCAATGTGGCAGGAACCAAGAGCTTTCTTTAGGCAGTCACTAATGTCCACACAATAATCAATAGTCAATGATGCTCATTAATAGTAACTGAACCATGTTCATTCTGGAACTGTTTTGGATTAGAAAATAAAACTTGGTTCAGTGAGGTAACAAATGCCAAGATATGATGACATTAGTTGCTTTAGACATTCAACAGGTCAGAGTAAGTGTGTACATATAGGAGACTTGCTAAATGTTAGGTGCTTCTGTCCCTATGTGTATATCTGGGAGCCTATCACTTCCACACACCACTAGCTTCAGTACAATGTATCACCCCCACCCCCACCCCCATCTTATAGCTGTGAAGGTCTCACTGTTGCAAAATGCAAATGTTCTCAAGTATGAAAATAAAAGGTTGGTTTAGATATGATGAATTATTCATCTTTCTGAAAAAGATAATAAGAATGTCATCAGCTGCAAAATAAACAGTTCAGGATTATGTACATATTAATTCTCAGAAAAAGAGTTCCCTGAAAAATGTCACTCCACAACACCTCTGGCTCTCCACTCCACTCTGGATTACCGAGAAAACAGCAACTTGTAGCAACTGCTTCGGCAGCTCTACTGAACAACGAGATGTCCACACAGTACAAAGATGAAACAAAGACTGACTTTATTGTTTGAATTTGCCACATTTCCCCGTTGAACAACGCCCACTTCTGGTGACATATCTGCCGGCGTATGGAAGTGGCATCATAGCATCACGGTGCCACCCCTCAGCTGATGGCCCACTATGCGTAAGTGGAGGGCTCCTTAGTTTGCATGTGGCGCTAAATGAGGGCTCCTTCTTGGCAGTGAAGGGAGGCCTGCACCATCTTGGAATGGCCATTTGTTGCAGCGATTCGGCCCATTCACCTGCGCAGTCGCTTGGCCCACTACAAACACATACATACGGCTGCTCTTCATTGACTACAACTCAGCCTTCAACACCATTATTGCCTCTGTGTTGGTCAACGAGCTCCAGACCCTGGGCCTCTGCATGCCCTTCTGCAACTGAATCCTTGACTTCTTCATCGGAAGACCACAGTCAGTACAAAGTGAAAACAATGTCTCCTCTTCACTGACAATCAACTCAAGCGCACCCCAAGGATGTGTGCTTAGCCCACTGCTCTATTCACTCTACACGCATGACTGTGTGGCCAGGCACAATTCCAATGCTATCTACAAATTTGCCTACGTCATTACAGTTGTCAGCAAAATCATAGACAGCAATGAGGAAGCGTACAGGAGGGAGGTAGATCAGCTCATTGTGTAGTGTCACATCAGCAACCTTGCGCTCAAGGTTAGCAAAACCAAAGAGGTGATTCTGGTCTTCAGGAGAAAATCAGGAGGACACAAACAGTCCTTGTTGAAGGCTCAGCAGTGGAGAGGGTCAAGAACTTCAAATTCCTGGGTATCAACATCTCTAAGGATCTGTCCTGGAGCCTCCACGTCGATGTAATCGCAAAGAAGGATCGCTAGCGGCTATACTTTGTGAGGAGTTTGAGGAGATTTGGTACGTCACCAAAGATTCTCGAAATCTTCTACAGCTGCACTATGACATGCATTCTGGCTGGTTACATCACTGACTATCTGGTACAGAGGTGCCAACGCTCATGACAAGAAAAAACTCCAGAGGGTTGTTAACACGGCCTGCAACATCACGGGTACCAGTCTTCACTCCATCGAGGACATCTACCAGAGACAGTGTCTTAAAGAAAGTGGCTTCTATCCTCAAGGACCCCCACCAACCAGGCCATCACCTCTTCACTCTGCTACCATCAGGAAAAACGTACAGGAGCTTAAAGACGAGCTCTCAGCGGCACAAGGACAGTTTCTTCCCCGCCGCCATCAGATACCTGAATTAACCATGAAGCACAGACACTACTTTATTTTGACTTTTTCTTGCACTACTTTTATTTGTTTTGAAAGATGGTTTGCACTGTGATCTGCCTCAAAACAATAAATTTTGTGACCTGTTCATGCCAGTAAATGCTGATTCAATTCCTTAAAAGTATTTCTGAAGTGATCGATTTCAGTGGCAGGAGCCTAGGATTCCGATCTACAATATTCTATTGGACCTTCAATTACTATTTTGGCTTTTTAAAAAAACTTCTTTCAGTCAACAGTTTGATTTTCCTCATTTGTCTGTTATACTTGTTAATCATGAAGAACTTCACTCTTATATCACTGTAGAGCTGGAACACACACAAAAGAAAGAAAAAAAACGAGTCTTGTATTTATATTGCATCTTTCGCAACTTCAAATGCTTCAAAGCAATTAACAGGCAATGATGTAATTGAGAAATGAGATAACATTTTCTATATAAAAATTGTGAGAGCCAATTTGTCCACAGCAAGCTCCCCCACAGGCACGAACGCAGCAACTGACAAGCACCCATGAAATACCGGGCAAGGCAAGAAGGATAACTTTTCTCAGCTTTTCTGCAAAGTAATGTCATGGGGCTCTTTAATAATTAACAAAGGGAGTTCAATGTTACTACTGAAACATAACATCTCTGACACCATTGATTTGTATTGCTTTGGAGTATCACCACAGATGTTTGCACACAGTTCTTTGGTGTGGATTTCAAATCCACAACCTGCTGATTCAGAGATTGAGTCATGCAGTTATGCAGCATGGAAACTGATTCTTTGACCCAACTCGTCAATGAGCTAGTCCCATTTGCTTGTGTGTGGCCCATATTCTCTCTGAAATATTCCTGTCCATGTACCTATCCAAGTGTCTCTTAAACACTTGAAATTGAACTCACCCCTATCATACACCCATCACCCTCTGCAGTGAACTAGAATTCACTGTCTGTGTATTGTTCAGATGGCTGGCTCCTCCCTTGGCTCTACTCTCACCTACCCCAATATAAACCCTGGTTTTCCCACCTTACCTCAGATTCACCTGAGAACTATTGTGTCGACTGGCTGTTGATTGTAAGCTATTAAAAGCGAGTTTGTACTCCTCCCTTGTCTCTGAGTGTAGTCACGTTACAATTTTAATAGCTCAACTGTGAAGCAGGATGGAAGCCCTGTTGAAGCCAGGCATGCTCCAGGTCGACCCTCTGTTTCCTGAGGCCCCGGAGGAATTCATCTACTGGCTGAAGTGCTTCCAGTCCTACCTGACAGCCACACAAGACGTCTTCAACTCTGATAGACTTTGGAGATCGGCATTTCTCTTTCGAGTCGGCCCCAAGGGGTTCACTGACATCAGAGACTGTGCAACCTACGAGTCGGCCATAGAAGGCTTGAAGGCCCACTACATGAGGCCTCAGAATGACGTGCTGGAGAGGCACAAACTCTCTTAACATCAGCAGCATCCAGGTGAGTCACTGGATGATTATTTTCTTGAATTGTGAGCCCTGACCAGAAAATACCACTACAAAGAGGCCACGGCCTGGGTGAGAGAGGAGGAACAAATCTGGGACACCTTGTGGCAGAAGTGAGGTCAAGGCATGTGAGGCAATTTGACCATCCTAGAATTGGGGAAGAAAGACATGGCCAGCACACTGAAGCTGGCAAAAGTGCTTGAACAGGCCCAACTAGGAGCTGATGACCTCACGGCCGAAAGCAATGCCTTTTCAGAGGACCAGGTCATTGGGGCACTGGTGACCCCTGCATCCCCGGCGTTAACTGCTGTGGCCACCCATGACCGGGGATCCTACATCTGTGGACAGGTGCAGCACCCCCACTCCTGATGCTCCATGAAGGGCTCTGTGCTCAGGATGTGGTAAGCGAGGACACTGGGCTAAAGGGAACCCAAAGTCATCCAGTAGGAGGATGACTGCATGTGCAACCCCCAAATCATCGATCAATCCGTGCCCAAGTCCCGAAGTGCCGGCATCAGCCTCTCCGTGCTGCTCACTGCCAGCATCTTGCTGCACCTCATGGCGGGACCTGCCGCCGGAAGTGAAGTATCACAGGAAGTCATGGCAGCCAGCTTGCCATATTGTCTGCCCATGGGCCAAGAGGAGAGAGTCGACATCAGCATGGGGAGCGATGGGGTTTCTGGAACACGGGCATCAGTCGTCCTGGATCAGTTGTCCTGGAAATATCTCACCAATTGAATAACTCGACGATGGAGGTGAAGGTAAATGGACATTTGACTGATTGCTTAGTAGACACTGGCTCCACTGAGAGTTTTAGAAACGCTGTGATGGCTCTGTGGTACAACTTAAGAGTGTACCCGACAGACTGTCATATTTTCCTAGCTTCGCAGTTGTACTCTGTGATGATCCAGGAGTATTGTATAGTACATTTAACTGTAAAGGGAGGGGAATTTTTAAAGTTCTGATTGTATGTACTGAAGGATTTGTATGCTTCTGTGACGCAGGGCCTGGACTTCCTGTTTTACCTTAAAAGTATGTCCATGAAGTACTCCGGCCCACTTCCTCCAATCATGGTGCAGAACGGAGGGTCCCAAGAGCCGGATGCCACGTGCAGTCTTTAAATATTGATCCCCCCGACTGTTTCCGAACCTGACTCCCGATTGCAAACCAGTAGCTACAAATAGCAGGCGATACAGTGTGAGGGATCAGGAATTTATTAGAGACAAGACACAGCAACTGCTGAAAGTGAGTCTAGTGACAAGCCCATGGAGAGCCCAGGTGGTATTCATGAAAGGGGGAAAAAAACTCAAGGCTAGTGATTGACTATAGCCAAACAATTAATTGTTTCACCCTCCTGGATGCGTATACCCCCCCCTCGAATTTTGGACACGGTAAACAAAATTGCGCAGTATCGGGTCTATTCAACCATTGACCTGAAAGCTGCATACCATCAGTTACTGATTCATTCCAAGGACCGCCCCTACTCAGCATTTGGGGCAGATAGACGGCTTTATCAATTCTAGAGAGTCCTTTTTGGCATCACTAATGGGGTCTCGGTCTTCCAGAGACAGATAGAAAAAAGGGTCAACAAATACAGGTTGAAGGCCACATTCCCTTATCTCGACAATGTCACCATTTGTGGACACTCTCTGGAAGACCACAATGCCAATCTCCAGAGGTTTTTCCACATGGCCAAGGGCCTGAACCTTACGTACAACTCATCCAGAAATGTCTGGTGATCCTGGGTTATGTGGCCCTGACCCCAATCGAATGTGCACCTTGTTAGACCTCCCGATCCCAAGGACCAGGAAAGCCTTAAGGAGGTGCCAGGGCTTCTTCTCCTACTACGCCCAGTGGGTCCCTCACTATGAAGATAAGGTTCACCCCCTCTTAAAGTCCACCTCTTTGCCATTGTCGGCCAAAGCTCAGGTGGCCTTCAATTACGTTCGGAGCTACATCGCAAAGGCCACCTTGCAAGTGGTGGACGAGAATGTACCCCAAAAGGTGGAACGATGACTCTGACGTAGTTCTGGCTGCTACCCTTAACCAGGCAGGGAGGCCAGTTGCCTTTTACTCCCACACCCTACAAGGCCACGAGCTTCAGAACCCATCTGTGGAGAATGAGCTCAAGCCATTGCAGAGGACATCAGGCACTGGAGGCACTACCTGGCCAGCAGAAAGTTTACACTGCTCACCAACCAGCATCACTGGCACTCATGTTTAATAATGCAAAAGGGGGAAAAATAAAGAATAATAAGATCTCCAGGTGGAGGATCGAACTCTCCAACTATAATTATGACATAGTATACAGGCCAGGTACTCTCAATGAACCTCCAGATGCCCCGTCAAGAGGAAGCTGTGCCTCTGCACACACTGGCCAGTTGCAGTCACTGGAAGATGAGCTTTGCCACCCAGGCATCACTTGCATGGTTCATTTTGACAAGGCACGCAATCTGCCATACTCCATTGAGGACATCAGGGTAATGACCAGGTCCTGCCAGGTCTGCGCGGAGTGAAAACTGCACTTCTACCGCCCCGACAAGCGCACCTGATAAAGGCATCCCGTCCCTTTGAATGACTCAGGGTCGATTTCAAGGGTCCCCTCCCTTCCACCAATGGAAACATGTACTTTCTCAACATTATCGACGAGTACTCATGTTTTCCGTTCGTCATCCCCCACCCAGACATGACCACCACCATGGTCATCAGGGCCTTGCACTCTATTTTCACCTTTATCGGGTATCCCAGCTATATCCATAGCAACTGGGGTTCATCATTTATGAGCGAAGAGATACACCAGTACCTGCTCGTAAGAGGCATTGCCTCAAGCAGGACAACTAGCTACAATCCCTGGGGGAATGGACAAGTTGAAAAAGAGAGCGTGACTGTATGGAAGGCTGTGAAATTGGTTCTCCAGTTCAAAGGCCTTCCAGACTCATCCTGGCAAGAAGTCCTACCCACAGTGCTCCACTCCATAAGGTCAGTCCTCTGCACTGCGACCAATGCAATTCCTCACGAGCTTATGTTTACGTTCCAGAGGAAATCTACGTCTGGGACTACTCTCCCGGCTTGGATAATGGCACCAGGGCCAGTCATACTGAGAAAGCACGTGAGAAGGAGCAAGACAGACCCCCTGATTGAGAGGATACACATGATGCACGCCAACCCAATGTATGCCTACACGACATACCCTGATGGCAGAGAGGACACCATCTCGATCAGAGACCCTGGCACCCGCCAGAACTGAGGATCCAATGCCTCAAGTGTGCCAGGAACTACCAATTACCCCACTCAGGGTCCTGGAGGACACTGCTGGGGAAGTGGACCAATCCACCCCACGACCTGAGCCAGAGCCCTCGAGTTCCACTGACCCTGTACCACTGGGTTCCAGGAGGTTCAGGAAACCCAAAGTCCTCCAGTACCGTGGCGCTCGACCAGAATTACCAGACCCACTGACCGACTTGACGTAAATATTTGTAAAGTATTAGTTTTTTTCTAATGAATTATCTCTGTTTTTCACCCACAGGCTCAATTCTGAAGGAAGGGGTGAATGCAGTGAACTGGAATTCACTGTCTATGTATTGTTGAGATGACTGGCTCCTCCCCTGGCTCCACTCTCACCTACCCCAATATAAACCCTGGTTTTCCCGCCTTACCTCAGATTCACTTGAAGACTATTATGTCTACCGGCCATCAATTGTAAGCTATTAATAATGTGGTTGTACTCCTTACTTGTCTCTGTAAACATTCAGTCGCGTTACACCCTCTGTGTAAAAAGTTACCATTTGGTCCCTTCTATATCTTTACCCTTTCATTTTAAGCCTAGTTTTAGATTCCCCTATGCTGGGAAAATGACTGTGGCTATTCATCTTATCTATCACTCTCATAAGTTTTGTGTACCTAAGAAAAACCCTTTATCTTCCCCAGCCTATCTAGTGTCTTCTTATAGCTCAAGATCTTCAGTTCTGGCAACATCCTTGTGAATCTTTCCTCCCTCCTTTTCAGCTAATGACACCCTTTTAACAGCCCAGCGACAAGAACTACGTTGTGCTCACACACATTCTTCCCCTTCCTCCTGAGGTGAACGTATTAATGGTGAATGGAAAATTAAACATTCACTTTATGATTGATGTCTAATCACAAACCATGCCAGGACTTGCAATCTTGTGTATCCAGTCCTCCCTCTCCTGTCAAAAAATGCAGAAGTATACAAACCTATGGAAATAGTAGTTGATCTGCATAAAATTATCAAAGCAATGTAAACCATAGCATTTTGATTTTTATCGGAGTTTAATGATGTAAATAATTGTTTGCAAAGGGTTATTTATTTCCACAACATGCTTTAGTTAAAGCATCATTGTTTATTTAATACCCTTGCCCTAGAGCTGAACCCATATCTTTCTCTAGTTTCTCTCATCTTCTCCTTTCAAGCCATGAGCTCGTTTTGTCCTTGTGCCACATGGTGATTATGCTGCATGATTATCCACAAAGAGAAATTCCATTATATAGCATCATTAATATGGCAAAACACCTCAAGGTGGCAAGCCTTGTAAAGAGAGATGATCAAAAGAGATAAGAATCAGAATTTATTGTCATGAGCAAGTTACGAAATTCAGTGTTTGGCGGCAGCATCTCAGGGCAAACATTCATATTATGAACCATCTTACAATATTAGTATATGTTTAATAAATTAATTAAATTAGTAGTGCATGAAAAGTAAAGCAGTGTCTTTGCTTCATTGATCATTTAGGAATCTGATGCCGTCGAGTGCTCGTCCTAAGGCTCCTGTATCTTTTCCACCCATGATAGCAGAGTGAAGAGGGAATGGCCTGGGTGGTGGGGGTCTTTGAGGATGGAGGCAGCTTCTTTAAGGCACTACGTCATGTAGATGCCCTCAATAGAGTGAAATCTGGTGCAGGCCGAGTTAACAACTCTAGAGTTTTTTTTTTCTTGTCTTGAGACTTGGCACCTCCATACCAGGCGGTGATACAAAAAGCCAGAATGCTCTCCACAGTACACGTGTAGAAGTTTTCAAGAGTATTTGGCGACATACCAAATCTCCTCAAACACCTCACAAAGAATAGCTGCTGGCGAGCCTTCTTCATAATTGCATCAACATGGAGGCTCCCGGACAGATCCTCAGAGATCTTGACACCCAAGAATTTGAAGTTCTTTACCCTTTTCCACTGCTGACCCTTTGATGAGGACTGGGTCGTGCTCCCCTGACTTTCTCCTAAAATCCATAATCATCTCCTTGGTTTTGTTAACATTGAGTGCAAGATTGTTGATATGACACCAATCAACAAACTGATCTATCTCCCTCTTGTTCACTTCCTCATTGTTGTTTGTGTTTCTGCCGACAACTGTGGTGTCATCAGCAAACATGTAGATGGCACTGGAATTGTGCCTGGCCACACAGTCAAGAGTGTATAACAAGTAGAACAGGACTAAGCACACATCCTCGGGGTGTACCTGTGATGATGATCAGTGAGGAGGAGACATTGTTTCAAATTCGTACTGACTGTGGTCTTCTGATGAGAAAGTCAAGGATCCAGTTGCGGGGAGGGGGGGGGGGTGTGGGGGGGGGGGGGGGGGGTAAAGAGGCCCAGAGTTTGTAGTTTCTTGACCAGCACTGAAAGAATAATGGTAGTCAATGAAGAGCAGCCGTATGTAAGAGTTGTTGTATTCGAGGTGATCCAGAGCTGAGTGGAGAGTCTACAATATTGCATCTGCTGTGGAGCAATTGTAACGGTAGGAATGGGTACAAATCTTTGCTTAGGTACATATTAATTCTGACCAAGAGAAGCCTCTCAAAGCATTTCATCACAGTAGAAATTAGTGCTACTGGGTAGTACTTGTTGAGGCAGCTCACGCTACTCTTCTCGGGAACCATTTGAAGCAGGTGTGAACTTCTGACTGTAGCAACGAGAGGTTAAAAATGTCCGTGAACACTCCGGCTAGTTGGTTAGCGCATATTTTCAGTACCCTGCTGGGTGCACCTTCAGGACCCGATGCCTTGCAAGGGTTCACCCTCTAGAATGATGTTCTAACATTGACATAGACAGATATCACAGGGTCCTCAGCATTTTCAGGGATTCTAGTAGGCACTGTTTGGTTCTTCTTCTCAAAGCAGGCATAGAAGGTGTTCAGCTTATTGGGTAATGAAGCATCACACTCATCTATAGTGTTCACCCTCGCTTTGTAGGTATAATGTCCTACACTCCCTGCCATAGCTGGCGTGTATCTATCTCTGTCTCTAGCTTCCTCTGGAATTGCCACTTTGCCTCAGAGATGGCCTTCCGCAGGTCGCACGTAGTATTCTAGATCCCCAGCCTTAAATGCCCTTGTTCTCATCAGCAGGTTGCAAATCCTTTGATTCATCCAGGGCTTCTGGTTGGGGAACAACCAGTATGTGCACATGGACACACACACATCCACTCAGGCCTTGAAGTTGGTGACACATGTTTCACATTCATTCAAGTCTGTGGATGAGTTCTTGAACCCAGGCCACTGATTCCAGGCAGTCCTGCAGAAGCTCCTCCCACGACCATACTTTTGCTGTCTGCACTACGGGGGGTTGTCCCCAGTCTCTGCTTGTACAGAGTACAGTAGTACAGCCAGTAGATCAGACTAGAAGTGTGGTAATAGTACGGCTCGATAGGCATTCTTCATGGTGGTGTAGTATTGGTCAAGTGTGTTGGCTCCTCTGGTCTCGTGTCTTATGTGTTGATGGTAGTTTGTCAGAGACTTCTTCAGGTTGGCCTGATTGAAGTCTCCTACAATGATCAGGAAAGCATCAGGATGTGCTGTCCCATAAATGTTAAAGGAGTATTTTAAAGAAGGAATGAGACATAGAGATGTGGAGAAGCATATGGTGGTGGGGATGTGGGGAGAAAGTCTGCAGGCCAATACTCTGGACAGAAAAGGAAATGCCTGTCATTGGAGCAACATATTAAGGAATTCTCCAGTACCAAGAGTTTCAGAAAAATTGCTTCCTTGAAGCACTGTAAAGCTGGAAGTGGTTATAGGAAGAGGATAAAGAGCCAAAAGAAATTTGCAAATCAGGGTGTGATTTTAAAATCAAGAACTTGCTTATCAGGGATTCACTGTGGTGTAGCAGGATCAGAGATGATAGATGAGCTGGATTCAGTGCGAGTTGGAACGTGGGCAACCAAGTTTCAGTTGATTCGAAGTGTAGGACAGTCCGAAGAGCAGAGGAATAATCAAGACTGGAGGTTCTAGAGGAATGGATGAGGGATTCAGGAACCGTTATCCTGAGGTAGAGCTGGAGTCTGGTCATACCATGGACACGGACAGAGATGGTCCCAGTGGTGACATAGATAACAGGTCCAAAACTCCACTTGTTTCAAACCCAACACCGAACTATTTTGTAAAAACACAAAAAATGCTGAAGGAACACAGCAGGTCACTCAGCAAGCTTGAGCTCTTCTTCCAGGTATATCTATTTACTTCCTATTTACGGTGAGTTCCTCCAGCGTTGTTGTGTTTCTACTACAATCCCAACTGTAGACTTGTGTGTTTCACACCAAACTTTTTTGAACACTTTGTTCTGATTCAAGCAAATCCCAGGGAGAGCGATGGACTCGGTGACACACAAAAAAAAAACCGGAATGATGGAAACTGGAGACAATCGATTTTCAAATTTGTGTTGAAAGAAATCTCTCCACACTTAAGTTCCGGATTTAACCATGACTGCTCGGTCACTCAAACACATTGCATGAAACTCACTTTACATGTTCTGCCACAGAATTGGTGCACAAATAGATGAAAGGATGGTACTGGCCACTATGAATTCATCCTTTGATCAGACCCCCTTTGCTCATGATCGTGGTAATATCTTCATAGCCAATCTTTGCACATAATTACTTTTTCTTACATTTCCTGTTGGCTTTCAAGCTATAAACCACACACTTCTTGCTTTCCAGAGTCAATGTACAAGTGGATTGGATAAATTCCCAGGACACACAGGGTGTAGGAAACAAAGGATAACCAACATTTTGGGCCTGAGCCCTTCAAGGTACGAGCAACACACAGGCAATGAAAAAAAATGCTCAAGTCTCTCTCTTTCACTGTCTTGTTTCCTCCAGTTCCCCCCCCCCCCCCCCACTTCCCTTCTCAGAATACTGATGCAATGGACTACATGGTGCATCATTTCATTTTGCATGCAAAAGAAGTTTGCTTTGGTATAGATCTGTAAAACCATACAAAATTACAGCACAGAAAAAGGCTCTTTGGCCCTTCTAGTCAATGCCAAGCTATTATTCTGCCTTGTCTCACTGACGGGCACACATTCAATATCCCCCATGCCCCTCCATACCTGTCCAATTTTTTTTTCAATGTTAAAATTGAGTCAGCACTCACCACTTCAGCTGGCAGCTTGTTCCATACTCCCACCAAGCTCTGTGCGGAGGAATTCCCCCAAAGCTACCATAAACTTATCCCCTTTCACCCTTAACCCTTGTCATCTGATTTGCTTCTCACCTAACCTCAAGGGAAAAAGTTTACTTGCATTTATGCTATCTCTACCCCATATTTTGTAAACCTCATTCTTCTACATTTCAGGGAAAAAAATCCTAACCTGTTTAATCTTCCCCTGTAACTCAGTTCCTTAAATCCCAGCTACATTCTAGTAAATCTTCTCTGCACTCTTTCAATTTTATTGATATCTTTCCTGTAGTTAGATGACCAAAATTCCACACAATACTCCAATTTGGCTTCAACAATGTCTTATACAAATTTATTATCACATCCCAACTCCTATTCTCAATGCTTCAGTACTTTGATTTATGAAGGCCAATATGCTCTTTACAATCCTATCTACCAGTGATGCCACTTTCTGACAATTATATATCTGTATTTCCAGATCCCTCTATTCTACTGCTCTCCTCAGTGCCCTGCTGTTAATTGTGTATGTCCTGCCTTGGTTTGTACTTGCAAAATGCAACAGCTCACACTTGTCTGCATTAAATCCCATTTTTCAGCCCATGTTTCCAGCTGGTCCAGATCCCTCTGCAAGCTTTGAAAACCTTCTTCACTGTCTACAACGCCTCCAATCTTAGTGTCGTTTGCAAATTTGCTGATCCAATTTACCACATTGTCATCCAGAACATTGACATAGATGACAAACAACAATAGACCCAGCACAGATCCATGAGGCATATCACTAGTCACAAGCCTCCAGTCAGAGAGGCAATCATCCATGACCACTCTCTGGATTCTTCCATAGTCAATGTCGAATCCAATATACTATTTCACCATAAATACCGAGCAACTGAACCATCCTGACTAACCTCCCATTGGGGCCTCGTCAAAAGTCCACATCCACAACCTTTCCTTCAACAACTTCCCTGGTAATCACATTGAAAAACTGTAAGATTTGTTAAATATGACTTACCATGCACAAAGCCATGTTGATGGCCCTAATCAGTCTCTGATTATCCAAATACTTGTATATGCCATCTCTGAGAACACCTTCCAATAATTTACCTACTTCTGATGACAGGCTCACTGGCCTATAATTACCTGGATTATTTTTGGAGTCTATTTTAAACAATGGACCAATATGAGCTACTCTCTAATCTCCCAGCACCACACCTGTGGCTAAGGATGCTTTAAATATATATACCAGGCCCTGTGCAATTTCTACACTAGCTTCTCTCAAGGTCCAAGAAATGCCCTGGGGATTATCCACCTTTACTTGCTTTAAGACACCAAGCACCTCCTCTTCTTCTTTAATCTTTTGAGGGTCTATGACCTCACTGCTTGTTTGCCTCACTTCCTTAAACTCCGTGCCAGTTTCCTGAGTAAATACAAATGCAAAAAAAAAAAATTTAAGCTCTCCTGGGCTCTTCTAGCTCCATAAATAGCTGACCACTACGATTTTCAAGAGGACCAATTTTGTCCCTTACTTTCCTTTTGCTCTTAATATCCTTCTTGAAGCCCTCAGGATTTTCCTTCACCTTGTCTGCTAAAGCAACCTCGTGCCTTTTTTTTAGCCTTCCTGATTTCCCTCAAGTTTTTTTCCTGCATTTTTGTAGTCCGCAAGTACTTCATTTGTTCCTCTTTGCCCATACGTGCTCTTTTCACCTTAATCAGATCTCTAATATTAATTGAAAACCAACATTCCTTATGCATCTTAACTGGGACACACAAACTCAGTACACTCAAACTTTTACCTTTGAAGGTCTTGACCAGTCGAGTTCCTCCAACAGTTTTCTTTTGTTTCAGATTCCAGCATCTGGTCTGTTGTAGCTCCTGCTTTAATTTGCTGTGATGCTTAATGTGCAGAGAGCACAGTTAGCACAGAAAGATGCCATCATTCTGAGTGCCACGTTGCTACATAACTGCATGGTCCACTGCCTTTGGTTAGGTGTCAAATGAAGGCTGAGCAAACAGAAGACATCTGATTCTAATGCATGGCAGAGTAGACCTGCGGTACCTGCACAGCAATGTCCTTCCCAACAAGCTACTATGAGGGAGTCTAAACATTTAGTAAAGCCCAATGATTTCTCTCTACATGCAAGAGAGAATGCAATTTGCCCTTACACTTATCACTCATCACTCATCACCATTACAGTAAAATGACAAAATACTGGAGAATCTCAGCAGGTCAGTGTCCTTTATGAAGCAAAGGCAAAGATACATGACCGACTTTTCGTGCTTGAGCCCTTCATCAAAGTATGACCTACTCTCACACACCAATGAACTTTACAGAGGGTTAACAAATCAATTGTTTTCTAATTTGTTTGCTGTCATTGCATCTTAGGTTTCTGTGATTAATCACTCAAATCCTCATGCACAACATTAAATAGAATCCACTTTAATAACTATTCTGCTTCTCTAAAGCTCCAGCCGAACTGAACATTTTACATTTCCCCATTTTACCCATGTGCCCCTTTCTTGTTTTAGTAACCTGGAATTTCCTTAGAGCAGAGCTCTGCTCATTTACCTGCTAAATCCTCTCTTACTATTGCCACTATGAACATTTATCTATCCTTATATATTTATTACATTTTTTATCTCTCATGTGGTGATTTAATTTGTACTTTTGATGTAGTGATATATTTTACAAAAGTGTGTAGCTGCAGCAGGCAAGAAGAATTTCAGTACATTTGTACATTGTACTTAAGTGTGAGACAATAAACTCTCATCTCATCATCATCTCAATGTTGTCTTCTAACTTGCTTGTAATGAGTGGAGCCACCAGCACTGATCCTTACTCTCTGCTGTCACTGAAGCAATCTTCTTTAGATACATTACCCCCACTGTTTTTAATCTGTAATGGCCTTCATATGACCTGTTATTGAATGCATATTAAAGATGCAAATATGATAATTCCACTGGTTCCTCATGTGTACCTCAAAAACTTAGTTTTAGTTTTTCTTTCATTAAATTTTGCTAGCTCTGCTTAGTTATTTATGGTTACCAACAGTCTTATAATAGATTCCAAAATAATTGATACTAGTTCCATTTCTTCACTCTCTCTCTCTCTATCCTTGGCAAGGTAATATTTAATAACTTCCCATTCACAGTTCCAAAATACTCAATATTCAAAACGAAATGCATCCCATATCTTTTGAAACATATAGTTTAATATTTTGATATTGTCAATCAGGTCTGCAGATGTTAATTGGTTCTGTGCTCCAGTAATATTTATTTCTGGATATTAATCACTTTAAATTATTCTTTCTGACTACACTGGAAACAATTGTTTGAAATCAAGTGACAGCTAACTTTCAAAATACATTGCACTGACCAAATAAACTTGACCTGGGAGAGTCCTCGCTACAAGTCAACTTAAACCACATGGGGGATTGTAGAACTTAATGTTAAGATGGTTCCCCGATGTGTCATCGCACTTGATCAGGCTTAAATTCCGCCCTCTATCGTCCTGCCCTTCTTCCCATTTGACCAAAATTTGATAACTTTTATTCTGTTGCCTGATTTTTGAGTCATCGAGAAAGTGCCTCATCATTCCTCCTACATTCATATCCAGATTGTAAATGTACATGAAAACCAGTGAGAGTTAGGACACACCTGAAGCACTTTTACCCAAATTTCCCAATTAATGTATTTGCCAACTCCAGGTGAAACAAATAGCAAATCCAAATGCAGCATTCCTCATGAAAATAATAGTGTCTTCTGTCACTTTCCCCTCGGACTGTCTTATATATATTCTACTTTTCATGGCGCACGAGTTTCTCACCAGGATGTGAGATCCAACTTCTGAGCATGAGCAGAGTGATGTATGTCCAAGGATTTCTGATGCACTGAGCCTTGTGGATTTAGTTCCTCTAATGCATGGGCAAATTGTACTTCGTGTATCTATGTGTGTAAACATATCAAGATCCTGTTGGAGTAAAAAGTCATGTGATATTCTGCCTGGCAGAAGACTCATCATGTATTTGACCTGATAAATGAAACCACTATATTTTTTTCAGGTACACAAGAAGTCCCCAGGCTACAATGGGATTTATTCCTCAGAACTGCCTAAAATTGAATTGAACAAAAACAACGCAAGAGTGAAGATCATAGAAACAACGAGAAGGCGTGTGAAGAGAGGCCACTTCCTCACTGACTCACTGAGTGAGTATTCTTGGCTCGACTCAATCCCCCCCGGTGTTGTGATTTGGTGAGGGAGGAAGGTGGATGAGAGAAGGCAGGCAGAAAATCCATGCTCATCCATCTCATCGATCAACCAAATGCTTGTTTGTATGTACACTGTGCCCATTAGCTAGCCATTTGTAATCTGGGGGAACCTGTATATTCTATGCCTTAATAGATTTGTGAAGGCATGACAGTGAAATTTGTTTTATTAAGATTACTTTTAAAATCACAAATCAAAATTATTATGAAAAACTGGCAAGTCATCCTGCTGGAAAATATTTGTGTCCAAATCTACATTATTTCTAGTTTAAACACCCATGAATTTAGTTGTCTAAATGTGCTGTAGAGCGGTCAAGTAGATCTAACCCTGAAGCACCACAACTATAGGGAACTCTGCGTGTGCCTTGGCAAAAATGATTTACACAGAAATACCAAAAGTAGAGTCTTCTTCTGTTGTTGCATTAAGAAGTCGGATTTCAGATTTTTTTGCCAGAGTACATACATGACTCATACATGAGATTCTTTTATCCTGCGGCGAGGCAGAATTGCCAATTACGTGCAGTGCAAAAAAACCAAAATAAATAAAGTAATGTAATAACTGACTGTGCCATACAGAGGGACGAAGAAACACAATAAAGTGCAAAAGTAAGAGAGCTTAAATGGGTCCCTAACTGAGTTTATTGCTGAGGAGTCTGAAGGTGGAGCTTATTTCCCAGCATATTTAATGCTTTATATTATATTTACAGCATGGTAGAAGCCAACTCTAGCCATTTAATCCCAAGTTGCCCAATTAGACCCAAATTAAACTACAACCCTGTATGTTTTTGGAGGAAATCGGAGCAACCGGGGAAAATCAACCAGTGTGCATGGAGAACATCCAAACTCCTTACAGACAGCACTGGATTCAAACCCAGTTTTGTTGCGCTGCAACAGAATAGAGCTAACTGCTATGATTAATGTGCCATTCTTGAAAGCACTTTAATTTTTTTTAAAGCATGAAGTTCCATCTGCCCTCTCAGACAATAACAAAAAGCCCCAAAAATGGCTCTATATTGAAAATGGAATACACAAAGTGCTAGAGAGACTCAGCTGGTCACACAGCATCTATACGAAGTAAAGTTTTGGGCCTGAGCCTTTCATCAAGGCATGAGGAAAAAGCAGACAGTCACCTGAATAAAAATATTGGGACTGGGGGGAGGAGAGGAGAGAGGAAGGGGCAATGGAAGGAACACAGGCTACCAGGGAAAGGTCATAAATGAATATAGGCAGGAGGGTAGACAAAAAGCTGAGAAGCTCTGAATGGAGAAGGAAGGGAAGGGGTTGGAGAGCTGGAGGAAAGAAGACAGAGGGATAGGGAGGGAGAGAGAGAGAGTCTCGGGGGATGGAGTTTAACGTAAATGGGAGAAGTAATTTTAATGCTATCTGGTTGGGGAGTGGCTAGACAGAATTTAGATGTTGTTCCTCCAATTTGCAGGCACGTCAGTTTGGCAGTGCGTGTGGGTGTGGGAAAAATGTGTGGAATTAAAATAGTTAGCCACCAGGACGTCCCTGTTACTGCAGCGACAGAACAAAGATTCTCGACAAAATGGTCTCCTAGTTTGCATCCAGTCGCTCCCATGTAGAGAAGGCCACAAGGGAGCACAAGATGACCTCTGCAAATTCACAAGTGTTGCTTCACTTGAAGTGACTGTTTGGGGCCCCAAATGGTGGTGAGGAAGGAGGTGTGGGTGCAGGTGTAGCATTTATTGCAGTCACAGCAGGGATAGGTACCATGGGGATGATTAGTGGGAAGGGATGAGTGGATGAGGGAGGAGTCACTGTGGAAAGCAAAGAGGGGAGAAGATGTGTCTGGGGTTGGGAATACATTGTAGGTGGCAGAAATTGTGTCAAAATATGTTGGATGCAAAGGTTGGTGGGGTGGAAGGTTGTCCTTTAGTTTCTATAGATGCGGTGTGACCTGCTGAGTTTCTCCAGCGCTTTTGTGTATTTCACTAGAACCCCAGCATCTGCAGACTTTCCTGTTTAACTTTCTGTTGAAAATTATGATTTGTGAGGAATAACTGAAGTAGCTCAATGGGTTGACTATTTTATCCAGCAAGCCATTGAGCAATATATTTCAGGAAGGGTTCAGATTTGATCTGTCATTTGCGCCAATTTAATGGATTTTAACGAGCGCACCTTGGGAATATTAAAGCTAATCTCTGTTAGAAAAGGGGTCTCATTCTGACTTTGAATTACTGCAAACCTGTGACAATATCAAGTAATCACCATTGGTTGCGGTTGCTCGCTGTAGCTGATTGGACATCGAAAGTCTGTTAGGAATATTGGCCGGCACACAAAGAAGAGGAAGACAGCAGATACCCTCGGGAACCGGCTGAGTAATAACCTGATTTCAGAAGTGGAAAACAGGAGAATGTTAGTAAGATGTAGTTGGCTGGCTGATTATCCTCCAAGCTTTGGATATGTTCACTATAAATTTTGAAAGGCCGTGTAACCAACTGACACAATGACCTCAATCAAAATGGCTCAGAAAGGGAAATCGTGAAGCTTTAATATCCCTCAGAATATGGGACCTTAAAATTCTGTGCTTTCTGCGAGAAAAAGTCAGAGTGCAAGTGGAGGTGATGTAAAATGGCAAAATATAAGGGACAAGTGCCTTTGTTTTGTTATGGTTAAATACATCAGTTAAGAGCAGGTTCTTTCACAATCTCTGCACAGACTTGTTTTGACTTGAAGGAGTTTAACAATCCTGAGACCATTATTTTCCTTTCTTGCTCTGGGTGAGTGTAGTTGCAGCACATTCCATCACTTCAAGTGCCAGTGCATTGAATCCTATGCTCAGCTATGTAACAGGTTATCCTATTTAATAAGTGGGCAGAGCCGATCCCTCCAGGCTGTGTCGTTTGGTCTCTGTAATTTTTTTTTGTAAATATAGCCAAGTGTCAACTACATAAGGGAAGTATTTTTTTTGTACAACTTGCAAGCTGCGGCTTGCCTAGGCAGCATCTCACGCAAGGAGTAAGGAAAATAAAAGTACAAAGATAGCAATCCAAAATGCAAATATATGGGATTTTTTTTCCATCAGCCAGTGAAGATATTCACATACTTACAGGGTGCAGCGATGCATCAGCAAGGGTCTTTGCTCTTTGACGTTTTGATACGTAGTTAAAAAGTAGTTCTTTGTCACTAAGAACTGGGTTTCCTGCTTCATTTTGCACAGTTCTTGGAAAGATTTAACAAGTAAATTCAATGAACCCTTGAGACAGGAGTTTAGGGCGAATAGATTCTTAAGGTTATTCCCTCATCCTTAATCTTCATTTGGAAAAATGTGGATGATCATTTTTGTACAACATTCGAAGATCAGCAGGAAGTTTTTGCCGTGACCTTGGTCTGTATTTGTCCCTCATTCACCCTCCAAACAGATGGTCAAGGTATATCTTTTGAAGTGTTTCTCTTTCAACAGATGCTAAATGACCCGCTGAGTGTTGCCAGCATTTTCTGTTTCTATTTCCGATTTCCAGCATTTCCACTTATTTGATTTTAAGCTGTTACTCCAGATGTTTTGATTCTTTTGTGAGACTTGGTAGTGCATAATTTGTAACATATTACAACAGGCAAGTCTTAGATGTGTTTCATCATTTGTTAACATATTTGCAACATCCAAACACCAATGGGGAGCTCTATTTTGTCTTCCTTCTACAGATGTCCTTCTTCCTTTTGGGAAGTTTTGGGTTTCTTAACCACCAATTCAATGAAAGATGCAGACTAAATCATTGTTAAATGATGTCAAACCACCCAGTGATGGTATCCACCAATAAGTAGATGAGAAAATGCAATTGTGTCTCCAGTTTTTGATGGGTATCTGTTCATTCCTGCAATGTAAACTGTTAGATATTTGCAGAGCACAGAAGTAATACGTGCACATTTCAAGTCTCTGTCATGTGATTCAGGAAAGGCCATGCGAATAAACCAGCAATGTTTCAAAAACAGTTGAATTTGGCACAGACCTACAGACCAAGGTTTTGTTCCACACTCACAACCTGAAATATCTATCTGGAATGTCATTCAGTGCTGGGGTCATTTTACCATTGTCAGACATTGCTTGGAATTGTTCTCTGCAGAATACATGCAACCAAAACCAAGAAGAGCCAGACTCCAAGGAAAAAGCTCGTTTTGCGTCGATCCAGGGCATTTCAGGCCAGTTTCACAACTTCACAAACTGTTTGACAACCAGTGATGCACTTTTGAGATTTCCTTTAATTTCCTCCGCATCTCTGTAATAAATGGCCACCCTTCAATCCTGAAGCTAACCCTTCTTGTCCTAGACTCCTCTACAATGGGAAATAATTTTGCCACATCTACTCTTGCAGGTCTTTCAACATTTGAATGCTTCTATGAGGTCTCCCTTCATTCTTCTGAACTCTAAGGAGAACAGCTGTCAAATGTTCCTCATATGCTAATCCTTTCATTCTATGAATAATTCTTGTGAATCTTCTCACAACCTTCTCCAATGCCAGTACATCCTTTCTTAAACAAAACTGTACCATACAGCCAAGGGAGGCCTCACCAGTGCTTTATAAACCTTTAATGTCACTTCCCTGCTCTTACATCTTTTTCCTCCAGCTATGAATGCCAACATTGCATTTGCCTTCTTCACCACTGACTCAACCTGAAGGTTGACCTTTAGGGTATCCTGCACGAGGTCCCCTTCCATCTCTGAATTTTGAATTTTCTTCCTTTCCAAATAATAGTTGGCCCTTTTATTCCTCCTATCACAGTACATGACTGTACACTTTCCAAAATTGTATTTTATTGTATTCAATCCTGTTTCATGTATCTTGCCCTAAAAGCTATTATTTATTACTGGATTTAACTATATCCTCAAAGTGAGAAAATGTCATAAAATCTTGTCTACTGGACACATAAAATTTGTAATCTATTATATCTGTGAAAAAAGACCTTCCATGATGGTGTGACAAGCTAATGTGTAACATGACCAACAATATAATTAATGTTGTGGTATATATTTGCATTCAACTTACTCCTGTTAGAGAGTGCAACCACACATAAATCCATTTATTCTTTGCTGCTCATATTTGTCCAACTCTCCACTAGCTCCTCGGTGGTATATTTGCCTGAAACTCAAAGCACGTTAGTGTTTCTTGCAAAAGTAATTCAATTATATTGCATACCATCAGTAGGTGTTTATGCCCAGAATACAGGCCCCATGATTTAATTAACATGCATTATACATCAATAAAATGTGCTGTTTAATCACATAGGATTACCAGCAGGCTTATTGTATACCAGTATTCATATTTAAGACAGGGGAAAAAAAGATAAACTGGCAGGGTACACACGGCAAGTGGAAAATCAAAGGCTGATCTTATCTCTCCATTTCTGATAAGTGCATCTATATCTTCAACTGCAAAAGTAATTGGCAAACTCATATATTTTACGATGGCATTTGTCATTTGATCTCCTAATATATAATGGATAGCAAGTATTTTAACTTTTAATATTGTTATCTGAACCATATTACTAACTCCTCAAGACTTCTCCAATATCTGTACAGAGGGACAACATATTGTTGCGTGAGCCAAGCTTATCGTGTACTAGCTCAGGAACACGTGTGCAGGAACTTTTATGGCCATTAAAGACTTGTTCAAGAGACCCTCTTCCCCCACTTAATGGGTGGGGAAGATGTGGAAGAATAGAGACTGAACCAAAGTCATTAGTAGTTCCGAAACTTTAGCAATGCTGCTTCTTTACTAGGTCCTAAAAATCTAATGCTCATTTAGACATTTTAAACAATCTCTGATGCAACTGCAAGTGTTCTGAAACACACGCTGAAAATGTGGGAAGACCTCAACTGGGAAACAGAAAAGCATAATTATTGGCTTCTGGCAAGCTTCTATTCAATGTAAAATCAGCATAAGGAATCACAGTTGGACCCCTAGGCAATAAATACATATTTTCAGTCTGCCTTTAATCTCTTTCCAAAAGATCCAGTTATTTTTCTGTACAACCTAATTTCCTCATTTGTAAACAAAGATTGTGTAGGAACTTGAAGAATAATTTGTTGGATCTTCTAGAAGATAGCATCTTTCCATACCTTATCTTACATTAAATATGCATAATTCACTGTGAAAGTGAACCCACAGCCCTTTTAGGTACAACGTTCAGGATTTTGACCTGATAAAAATGACCACAGTGGGATCGTGGTAACTTGGAAATGAAGAAGTGTCAGTGTTCCCTTGTGATTGGTGTTCATGCACTTCCAGGTGAGGTTATTGCTTCTCAAGTTTTGCACCTATGACCATGACTTTAACCCAACACAGCCGTCCAGTGCTATAAAAATGTTCCAACTTCTCCTGAATTTACTATCGAATTAAGTCAATATTGAGCAAGACTTAAGAAGTGAAATCAAGTTTCCATATACAATGAGCTGATGCGTCGCTAAAAGTCTTCTGACTTGCAGGCTGCTTTTTGTTGCTAAAAACCCTGATTTGTACATCATACTGCAAATGACTGTCCCTTTGGTTTCATCACAGATGAAATTTTGCTTCATAAAATATGTGGTTGTCCCTGTCTCTGTAACCATCTAAGATTTGGCAGCAATACATGCTCATATATTTTATTATCTGAATATGCCATTTGTGAGGTTCAATAGTCAGTGATCTAACCACCGATTAATAATGTGCGGGCATGAGATGAGGTAAGAACTTGGGAGAGCAAAATGCTGGCAACAGAATGATGAAGTGTCGATAATTCAAAACCCAATGCCTAAACCTGACTCTGGCAATCTGCATTAACCCAATAATGCACTGTTGATGACTGATCAGCTATGTTGTCTTGTCCATAAAACCTGACGATAAACTACCCTCTGGATAACAAGCAACAAACTCACTTTTCCTAGAAAATATAGAGTTCTAAAACATGGAAACAGGCCCTTTGGGCCACCTTGTTACACTGACCAATTTGGCCATACCCCTCTAAACTTTTCCTATCAATGTACTTGTCTAAATGTTGTCTCTTTGGCTTGGCTTCGCGGACGAAGATTTATGGAGGGGGTAAAAAAGTCCACGTCAGCTGCAGGCTCGTTTGTGGCTGACCAGTCCGATGCGGGACAGGCAGACACGATTGCAGCGGTTGCAAGGGAAAATTGGTTGGTTGGGGTTGGGTGTTGGGTTTTTCCTCCTTTGCCTTTTGTCAGTGAGGTGGGCTCTGCGGTCTTCTTCAAAGGAGGCTGCTGCCCGCCAAACTGTGAGGCGCCAAGATGCACGGTTTGAGGCGTTATCAGCCCACTGGCGGTGGTCAATGTGGCAGGCACCAAGAGATTTCTTTAGGCAGTCCTTGTACCTTTTCTTTGGTGCACCTCTGTCACGGTGGCCAGTGGAGAGCTCGCCATATAATACGATCTTGGGAAGGCGATGGTCCTCCATTCTGGAGACGTGACCCATCCAGCGCAGCTGGATCTTCAGCAGCGTGGACTCGATGCTGTCGACCTCTGCCATCTCGAGTACCTCGACGTTAGGGGTGTGAGCGCTCCAATGGATGTTGAGGATGGAGCGGAGACAACGCTGGTGGAAGCGTTCTAGGAGCCGTAGGTGGTGCCGGTAGAGGACCCATGATTCGGAGCCGAACAGGAGTGTGGGTATGACAACGGCTCTGTATACGCTTATCTTTGTGAGGTTTTTCAGTTGGTTGTTTTTCCAGACTCTTTTGTGTAGTCTTCCAAAGGCGCTATTTGCCTTGGCGAGTCTGTTGTCTATCTCATTGTCGATCCTTGCATCTGATGAAATGGTGCAGCCGAGATAGGTAAACTGGTTGACCGTTTTGAGTTTTGTGTGCCCGATGGAGATGTGGGGGGGCTGGTAGTCATGGTGGGGAGCTGGCTGATGGAGGACCTCAGTTTTCTTCAGGCTGACTTCCAGGCCAAACATTTTGGCAGTTTCCGCAAAGCAGGACGTCAAGCGCTGAAGAGCTGGCTCTGAATGGGCAACTAAAGCGGCATCATCTGCAAAGAGTAGTTCACGGACAAGTTTCTCTTGTGTCTTGATGTGAGCTTGCAGGCGCCTCAGATTGAAGAGACTGCCATCCGTGCGGTACCGGATGTAAACAGCGTCTTCATTGTTGGGGTCTTTCATGGCTTGGTTCAGCATCATGCTGAAGAAGATTGAAAAGAGGGTTGGTGCAAGAACACAGCCTTGCTTCACGCCATTGTTAATGGAGAAGGGTTCAGAGAGCTCATTGCTGTATCTGACCCGACCTTGTTGGTTTTCATGCAGTTGGATAATCATGTTGAGGAACTTTGGGGGACATCCGATGCGCTCTAGTATTTGCCAAAGCCCTTTCCTGCTCACGGTGTCGAAGGCTTTGGTGAGGTCAACAAAGGTGATGTAGAGTCCTTTGTTTTGTTCTCTGCACTTTTCTTGGAGCTGTCTGAGGGCAAAGACCATGTCAGTGGTTCCTCTGTTTGCGCGAAAGCCGCACTGTGATTCTGGGAGAATATTCTCAGCGACACTAGGTATTATTCTATTTAGTAGAATCCTAGCGAAGATTTTGCCTGCAATGGAGAGCAACGTGATTCCCCTGTAGTTTGAGCAGTCTGATTTCTCGCCTTTGTTTTTGTACAGGGTGATGATGGTGGGACAGCATCTTGTACAGTGTCCTGGAACTAGAGAAAGTAAAGTACGGCATGGTTAGCGCAACGCTGCCTCAGCGACAGCTACCAGGGTTCAAATCCTGAGCTGTCTGTAAGGAGTTTGTACATTCTCCCTGTGCCTGCATGGGTTTCCTCTGGATGCTCTGAACCACTCAAAACGTACCAGGGGTTATAGGTCAAAACGTACCAGGGGTTATAGGTCAATTGGATCCAATTGGGCGGCACGGGCTCGTGGGCTGAAAGGGCCTGTTTCCGTGCAGTATATCTACATTTAAAATTTAGAAGCATTAAAGCACATGCTTTCTTTCTTTGGCTTGGCTTCGCGGACGAAGATTCATGGAGGGCTAATGCTCTGTAAACTGCCATGGCATATCCTAATAACGTTTTGAGGATCACTTAACCACAAACTAGTCAAAATGTGAATGATTTGCTTTATATTCAAATCTATGAAACACTCATCGTCAGGCTGGATCTGTAGTTAACATTATTATGACTGTGATTCTGTGTCAGATTCAAGATGGAGTTGGTAATAATGGCTCAGATAAACATTGTCATTGGATGTACTTGCTGCTTTTTTATTGTTAATAATATATGCACTTCAATCACCTTGATTGTTTTTCACTTGTTGCTTTTGGTTTCCATTGCAGGCAGTGTCACCACTAGATGGCATTTATTTATGTCACTATTAATTATAGCTAGCTCATAAAAAATTTGCAGTATTCAAACTCTTGAATTTGGGATTTACTTCCTGCAAGTATGTATTTACTTTTTCTACAGACTTCTGGCATTTTCCTGCAATCATGCTTTTCAATCGCACCTGTCTGTAACACCTGTCAACAACACCTGTCTGTAACTTAATGCTCACCTCTCCTTACCAACCATTGATTTTCTCCCTGTTCCATCCTCGCAGCTTGTGGCACTTTGAAGCTCAGTATCACCTGCCTGAGCATTCTAAAATCTATCCTCTATTGGTGTGGATCACACCTCTAAACCTCCCACTGCCTTGAAGCCACACACATACATGCACACTCACACATGCATACATCTGAACACACACACATGCAAGTGCACACACACCCCTCGTTCATACTTGACACCCTTTGCTCCAGGACAAAAGCAGGAAAGTTAAAAACATGAGTTTTACCACAACTGCAGTATTGCAACCCATTCTGGTCACTGTACTTTAGAAAAGATATGAACATCCAAAAAGGGTGCAAAAATGAACTACTCAAAAGGTTCTATGGATATTCCAGCGATTCTCTTGATGTCAAGAATTCCTGTGTAGCTGGTTGCTGCAGAAATTTGTGATCACAATGTCTTAGTCTATAATGATAAGCAAAGAGAAGGAGGTGTGGATGAAAGAGGAGCAGGAAAAAATGGAGGAAGGCTGCGCTGGAAACTCCTTTGTCACTGGTCATCCATAAACAATGTACTGACTGTGACAGTAGTGAGAATAAACTCAGTTTCCCATTCCTTTTCACTTATCCTCACTCGTGTCCAGTTCACTGCAATCACAGACAAAACCCACGAAAAATACACACATATACATATATATATATATACATCAAACAAAATCAGATTATTTTGATCAGTGTATAAAAGTAAGGAAATCACATTGCAGCGATACAGTGCGCAATTCTGGTTGCCCCATTATGGGGAGGATGTGGAGGCTTAGGAAAGGGCACTGAAGGCATTTACTGAAGGATGCCTGGATTAGAAGAATAAGAGGAGAGTGGACAATCTTGGGTTGTTCTCGCTGAAGTGTCAGAGGCTGAGTGGAGACCTGATAGAATTTTATAAAATTATGAGAGGCATAGATAGAGAGTCAGAATCATTTTCCCCAGGGTAAAAATGTAAAATGCCAAAGGACATGCACTTAAGGTGGGGGGTGGGGTGGGGAAGGGTCGGTTTAAAGAAGATGTTGAGGCCAGTTTTTTTAATATACACAGAGTATGGTAGGTGTCATGGCTAGTGGTGGAAGCAGGTAGGATGGAAACATTTGAGAAGTTTCAAGACAGAGACATAAACATGCTTGAAATGAAGGGATATTGATCAAAGAGGAAAGTACAGATTTATTCTTAGAGTACAGACATGACATCACATAAATCCTGAGATTCTTTTTCCTGTGGGCCAGGCAGAATTTCCACTCATCAGCAGTGCAAAAAAAACCTATATTCAAGATATGTATATAAAAGAGAGAATGTAAATAAAGAAATGTAACCAAGCTGACTGTGCAGTACAGAAGAAAATATTCAATAATAAATAATGTGCAAAGTAAGAGCCCTTAAATGAGCCCCTGATTGAGTTTGTTGTTTAGGTGTCTGAGGGTGGAAGGGCACCAACTGTTCCTGAACCCACTAGAATGAGTTTTGTGAAATCTATGCCTCTTTCTAGATGGCAGCAGTGAGAACAGTGCATGTGCTGGGTGATGTGGATTCTTGATGATTGCTACTGCTCTCTGACGGCACCGTTCCATGTAAATTTTCTCAATTGTGGGGAGAGTTTTGTCTGTGACGTACTGGGTTGTATCCACAACCTTTTTTTTTACAGTGCTTTAAACTCAGAGATATTTGTGCCCCCATACCAGGCGATGATGTAGCTGTTCAGCACACTTTCCACGACCTATCTGTAGAAGTCTGCCAAGGATTTCAATGTCATACCAAACCTCCACAAACTCTTGAGGAAGTAGATACATTGATGTGCTTTCTTCATGATGACATTTGAGTGTGTCAGGAATTTAAAATTTGCTCATCTTCTCCACCTCTTATTCCCCAGTGATCACTGGATCATACATCTCTGGTTTTGTTGGATGAAGTCAGCAATCATCTCTTTGGTTTGGGTTATATTAAGTGAGAGGTTGTTGTTAGTGCATCATTCAGCCAAGTTTTCAATCACACCCTTTTGTACAGCCCACTACTGTACTACCATCAGCAAATTTGTAGATGGTGTTGTTGTCACATTGACTCACACAATCATGGGTGCAAAGCAAATAGAGCAGGGGGTTTAGTACTGATGGAGATTATGAAGGAGATGATCTACCCATTCCTCACGGATTGTGGTCTGGAGGTGAGGAAATCCAAGTGGTATCGAGGCCCAGGTTTTGGAGTTTGATGATCAGTTTTAAGGGAATGATGGTGTTGAATGCAAAACAGTTTATCAATAAAAAGGATCCTGATGCCTGCGTCTTTGCTGTTCAGGTGTTCCATGGCTTTGTGTAGAGCCAATGAGATGGCATCTGCCATAGATCTGCACGTGCAAAGAGCAAATTTGTACTAAATTTGGCATCATGATCAGACCAGACACCTTGGGTTGAAAGGCCTATTCCTGAGCTGTGCTCTTCTATGTTCTATTTAAGTTACGACAAAAGTAATAGAGACAGTTTCCTAATTTGAGGTTGAAGAAATTTCTGCTCATACAATACTGGATTCTAATAGATAATCCAATAATGTACATCAAGAAAGGCAGGGTTATATTGTCATTGTATTTTCAGATGATAGCAACAAAAAAAAACATAAGCCCCTTTCAAACAGCTTCTTCAAGTGGGAATATCGCATCTTTATTGCACCACACTATTCTGTGTAAAAAGTACGAACACGCAGGGGTGCAGGGCCACTCCTGAACCTCTGTAAATAAAAAGCCAAAAAAAAAAACCAGGGAATTTAAACTACTGTAGTGAGGATTGAACATTGGCGGCAGCGGTTGCATATAAAACACAGCAGGGATTTTAGGGAAAGAGGTGTTGGGTTGGGAGATGGGGAGTGTTACGAGAAAGTGCACGTACAAGTCATGTGTGGGTGACATCATATCTACTGAGTCTCATTTTACGGGGAGTTTGGCACCATTTCCAGCTCCTCTGACGAAAGCATGTGTTCGGAGTGGGAAAAAGGAAGAAACTAAAGAGGGAAATAAAAACAAAAGTAAAGTGAAAGAAAAAATGTGAGAAGAGCCAGGGCTGGGAGAGCAGGAGGCTGGGGCAGGATAAGCCAGGGATGTGTGAGTTGCGAGAACTGGGGGGATGGGGGGGCCAAGGTGAAGCAGGGGAAGTCAGGTAAGCTGAAGCCAGGGCCGGGACAGCAATAGTTCATTCGACATTCTTTTTTCATACTTGATTACTTGGTTCCAATTTAGGTGGCTAAAAATGCAAAAAAAAACTTATTTGCTTTATTTCTGATAAGTAGGTAACTAATTTTAAATTGGTAAAATACATGATTTCCCTCTATCTTTACTTGTTGCTAATTATATTTTTTGATAATTAATGAATGCAACACTTTGTCATATTATCAAATTATACAAAGCTCTCATTTATATAACACTGAATACAACATGGCAGCCACCAAGGCCAGGTTTTGCGAGATCTCCTTGTTGCCGTTTTTGCTGAGCTCTTGCACCTAAAATATTAGCACTGCACCCCTGCAAACAGAGAATGGGGGGGGGGGGGGTTATTGTAGTCCCACCTTTAAACCAGCAGTGAGGTAGTCACAACACGGTATCACATTATGCTGATGTTGTTTGATTCAGTTCAAAGAAGCAAAGTCAACTTTTAATGATGGATCTTCTCTATGGCGCTATTGCGGGATCTCTGTGTAAAAAGGGCGATAGAGATGAGAAACAAGTAGGAGGCTAAGAACTTGTATTCAAAATCACAAAAGGAATAGATGAGATGAATTTGAAAAAGCCTTTTGCCCAGAGTAGGGGAATCAATAACCAGAGGACTTAGATTGAAGGTGACAGGGAGATATTTACAGGAACCTGGTGAGTTGCAGATGTGAAAACATCAGGACAGACTCAGAGAGAGTTACGGGAACAATAGATCCACTTAGAGATAGTAATACATTGTTCAAGGGATAGGGAAGTTTGCTGATGAAGTAATAACTTGCAAGAACAGGAATGAGGATTTTCTTTCCCCATTGGAAGAAGGGGGATTATTCCAGATTTGAATATAGGGCAAGCTGCCAGAGTAGAGAGAGCTGTTAACAATGCCATAAGGGCCAGGAAGGTGAGCAATTTATCAGCAGTTTCGCTGGAATAGCATTGATGGAGCAAGGTATCTCAATATCAGATGAACTTGAAGTGAAAATGAGGAGCAATTGGAGGCGAAAGGTTATTATTTTATTACTCCTCTTTTAATATTAGCTCATTTTTTTCTTGTGTTGCTATATATTGTCCTCTTGATGTGGCTCGGAAGCTAAAGCAAGAATCTCATTGTATCTGCACATTTTACTCGTATTTGGCAATAAACTTAAAAGCAAAGCCCTGTCTACTCAAGCAAAGGCATATTAAAGAATCCAGGTAATCCCTTGAAGAAAAGCACGAGTTTTTGATACTCCTACGTCAACATGAGTCATCAAATTCATTGGTGCTTGTAGGGTCCAGGAGGACATAAAAAGACGGCTGTGTGACTGTACTCTTAGAGTAGTCATTCTCAACCTTTTAGTGGCTATGGGCCCTTTAGGACTCTGTTCATAGTTTATGGGCTCCCTGCCAAGTTTTGGTTTCTCCTGCACTTCTACCGACAGCACAAAAAGCAAAATAAAATTGTTATGTGAGATGAAGAGGAAACAAGGCCTTTACTTAAATGTGCTGTAGCCCCAGGGCCGCCTTTAAGAAGGGCTGCTCTAGGGTAATGATTCTACTTGAAGAGCTTTAGAGTCATTAAACTGTGGTTATAAATCTAAGTATTTTTCCAATTTACAAAAGATAGGAATTGGAAAATGTACCTGAAAAGGAGACAGAACATGGGCAAATCAGTACCTGGATGAGAAAGACAATAAACATCTCAGTTGAGAACTCGAGTTTCCTGAGTTTATACAATTGTCATGAGCACAGAACTATGACAGTACAATACATTACCAATGGAACAATTAAATATGGTTAGGAAATTTAATTTTCTCCCTTTAGCAATTAATTACTTTCTTAAGGCTTATCCAATGATATTTTAAAAAACTAATTTATTCCTCTTGTCAAAGTTTAGTATCAGTGCAGTGCTGTAAAATGCAAAAAAAATTTGTGTTTTATTTACCTACTTAATGTTAATAACCAAGATAATAATTTTTAAAAAGTGCAGCACGGTTAACAAAGAGGGCAACACAGATAGAGTAGCAGTTAGCACAATGCCATTACAGTGTCAGCAACTCATGTTCAAATCTGGCGCTGTCTGTAAGGAGTTTGATGTTCCCGCGTCTGCACGGGTTTCCTCTGGGTGCTCTAGTTTCCTCCCATCCTTCAAAAGCCTACAGAGATTGTAGGTTATTTCACGTATTTAGGGGGGTACAGGCTTGTGGGTCAGAAGGTCCCATTACTGTGCTGTATGTCTAATTTTAAAAAAAATATCTTAATCGACCTTGGCAAGAATAAAGGCTTTTATTTCAAAAGCCTCGGGCTGAAATCCTAGCCGCATCTCCAAAACACTTAATGGAATTGACACCAATCCCATGCATTCAGCATGCATAACCTTCATCATTACAGATTTTTACAGAGATATTTTAGATAGAGTATGATAACCTTTATTTCCTTATCTTTGATCATTCCAAGTTGTATGAAATAATTTCACAAAATCAAAGAGAACTACTGTTTATAGAGGTTATATTGTGTAAGCAAAACAATAAGAGTTGTATTTAGCATCTGCTGAAAGCAATTAAATATATTGGTGAATTTCCACTCACAGTAAAAATATAACAAAGATAAAGGTTTTGTTGTCATGTAAAATTAGTTTGAATGAGGAAGTCTCCAAATTAGAATTCACTAAAGACAAGAATAAATTGTGTGATGGTTGCTGATTTTTTAATCTAAATTATTTAATATATCAAATATTAGCAAGAGAACAAGAAATCCAAATAGACGTTACCATATTCCTCAATATATTAAATACAATTTTCAAAAAAAAAAACCAAGATTTATCTGCTACACTAAGAGGCTGTAGTTGATCTGGAATGTGTGCCTCCCCCAAGTCATTTTCAGGTACTGATAGTTTAAATTTGTTTCTCCAAATTGTTTCATTTAGACATTTATATATTATTCTTACATTTGTTTATTTTTGGAGTATTGTTAAGTTCTGTAAATGACAAGATATTACTTCATTTTGCACTCTCATCTTATTGTCTGCATGATAACATACCAAGTGTGACGCAAAAATATTTTTCAAATCAGTGTGTGTATATTCTTTCGCCTTAAGCATCCCTGGGCTAGGGAAAGAAAATTAACTAAAGGACTTCTGCTCCTGATCACTAGACAGTCATTGCTGCCATGGCTGATGAACAGAATGGGATGACCTTGATGCTTCCCAGATGTGTGTAGAGTGTCACTACACAGTGCGATGGGTGAGGAATAAAAGCAACCCCATACCAAGGGATCAGGTTAGCAATCCAATCAACACCTTCAGGAGGAAGAAACACAAGGGCAGCGTATTTTAATATTGCTTTGTACAATTACTAATGACACTGAAAAGATTCTATCACTGTTTTTTTAACATCTCCAGGAGGGCATAAAATAACATACAAGTAGTACAACAGTAAACCTGAGAATCTGCACACAGGAAGTTAAATGGCCAGATCTTTGAGAGGATTGATGCGCCGGCATCCCGCAGCGGCCTCTCAGGACCTGGTGGTGGTTTCTTCACTTAAAGCTAACAGACTTAATATCCAGAGCCAGAGACTTAATATTGTAGCTTATCTCTACTGTGCCTATTGTCTAGTTTTTAAAAATAATTATTATTGCACATTTTTTAAAAATTCACTTTATGTGACTTTGTGTAGGTTGCAATGTTGTGTAGTTTTTTGTTTTGTCTTGCTTGGTAATAGTGTGTCTTTTGCTGTTTTGTGTAGTCTTGTGTAGCACCATGGTTTGGAGAAATGTTATCTCATTTTTTTAACTGTGGTTTTAAAATGATAAATAAATAAAGGCTACTTGAACTTGAAAGGCACGAGGGTTCCATTGTGCAGTATCTACACAACCAGAATAGATTATAGGTTTGCATCCCAAGCAAGGAAAAGGTGCAGTGATCTCTCAGTTCTCTCATTTGTCTGCTATCCAAACCAGACTACAGATGATATAATTGTCACGATTCTCCGCTCTGACCCACCTATAGAATGATGCCTCGTATGCCAGGCTGCTATTCATCATCTTCAGCTCAGCGTTCAACACACTCATAGCTTAGAGGATGAACTGTGCTCACTGGGATTCAACATTCCTCTCTGCAACTGAACTCTGGACTTCTTCACAGAAATGTCCAGGTTGACAGCAAAACTTTAACCCCCCAATGGCAGGTGCACCTCAGGGTTGTGTGCTCAGCCCACCACTGTTCATGCTGTTGATTCATGACTGTACTATCAGATTTAGTTCCAACAGGATCATCGAATTTGTAGATGATACAACAATAGTTGGCCTCATCAGCAACTATGATGAGACAAATTAGAGGGAGGAGATTGAAAGGCTTGTAAAATGGTGCAAGAACTAAATCCTGAGTCCCAACATGGACAAGGCAAAAAGAGATGATTGTGGACTTCAGAAAGGCAAAGGCCGATCATTCTCCACTACAATCAATGGTTCTGTCGTGGAGAGAGTGGAAAGCACATTCCTTGGCTTGCATTCTGATGACCTATCATGGACACATAGCACTTTTCTTCATTAGTCAGGAAGGTGCAGCCACACCTACACTTCCTGAGGAGGGCAAGACTACTGGCCCCCATCTTAGCAACCTTTTATGGAGGCACAAATGAGAGTGTCCCATCTGTCTGCATCATTGTGTGGTAATTTAGCTGCAAAGCATCAGTCTACTCAATATAGAGGATCATTAAAACAAGACAATCACTGGGGTTTCCCTTTCCTCCATTGATAACAATATAATGGGAGCATTGTCTAACTCGGGCTCAAAGCATTATAGAGTCATCAGCTACCTGTGAGTTATCTCACACCCAATATTTTGGAGGAGTTACCGCTTTGGGCGGTTTAAACAGGAGGAGGTAGTCGTGACCTCCGACCTGTTTTTTTTCTTTTTAATTTTTGGGTTAAGAAGTGAAGGATTTTTAAAAAATTTTTTTAAAAAAATAAATAATTTTTTTAAACTCTTTTTGTTTTCTGATTGTAATTGAGAGGGAATTAGGAGGTTTTTTTCTCTCCTTTTTTTTCTCTTTTTTTAGGTTTATTTTTCTCTTTTTTCTCTTTTTTAAGAGGATGATGTCACAGAAGATAACAAGTCAAAAACTGAGGATGTTGAATTAGATGAAGAGGAAGATGAGGGGAAAGGTGATAAGAAGAAAAAGAAGAAAATCAAGTACAAATACATTGAGGGAGAAGAGTTTAATAAAATTAAGTTAATTTCGATAGAGAATTTTGAAGATGATATAAATGAAGAATATGGAGAATTTTATAAGAGTTTGAACTTTTTTTTTCTTTTTTTATATAAGGGGAGGGGAAGGGAATAAAAAGTTTATCAGATTGTTTTTCTAAGGGATGTTTTTGTTCTCTCGATGAATTATAAAGGAAACTTGGTATTAATGGAAATTCTGTATTTATGTATTATTAATTATGATTTTTTGTATAACAGATATGTGGTTGATAAATGATTTTAATATTTGAACTTAGTTTTAAAGTGGATTTCATTTGTTAAATACATGTATTATGTTTGATTTAAATATATGTTTAAGGGTATTATTTTAGTATTGATATATTTTTTTGTTGTTAGTAATTTTTTTTGTTGTTAAGTTTTATCCTTTTTTTTGTAAGTGGGTTTTTTTCTATTTTATTTACAACATTGTTAATTAATTCTTCACTTAATTTTGGGGGGGGGAGGGTTGGACTAATTTTAAATTAGACGATTAATGTTGTGTTATAATTATTGAGGGGGTTAATTTGTGTAGGTTAATGATGAAGTATTCTAATTTTTATTATCTTATTTTTTATTATTTCTTTAAATGTAATTTTTATTTTATTCATGTCATAAAATTTTAAATAAAGTTTTTAAAACAAAAGCTTTATAGAGGACTCTTTCCATAGATTCAGGAGCCTCAAAATCAGGACAGGCTGGGGAATAGCTTCTTCCCACAGGCTGTGAGATTGTAACCATGTAAATCATCCCAAATATTTAGATATACTTTGATTGTTTATGTGATAGTTATGTACTGTGTATTTTGTGGTTTTTTTTTTATGTACAATCAGATGATTAAAAACTTGAACTTGCACTGATGTGATAGCTTGAGCTATTCCCCTCAGTTTTAACGGAAAAGGTGACTAAAAATGGGCTAAAAGTTAGTTCTTGCATTTGACTCGACTCTTACTCAGAAGGCAACCTTCAGTTTATCATTCTGACTTGTATACATTTTCCATCAGCTTCATGAGTTTATTTGATGTTGTGGGGTTGTCATCAAGTTTAACCTGTCTCAGTTGCAGACCTCATTCACTCAGTAATCAGGAATAGTAACTGGCATCAGCTGCCACAGATTAGTTGGGAGCTCCTGCAGATCATTTTTGTCTTGTGGCATCTGCAGATATACATCAGGTGATGAGTAATTCAGGAAGCTTTCTGATTTTGCCCTCCTGATCAAATAGATTGTCAAACACACAATCAAGCCTGACAGTCACCCGAGAGAGGCACATATGAACACTACAACAGGAATCAGTGCCTTCAGTGTGCAAGAGGAATGAGCAATAAAATTATTGCCTCAAACTGTTTAGTCAAAGGCAAACTAAAGTTGTTAAATAGAAATTACAAGGCATCATGTAACCTTTTGTTAATTATTCCGTTGGCAAGTATCATGTAAAAATGCCCCAGTTTTCCCACTAACTCATTGATCTAGATAGATACCAGCAACTTTCTTTGGACAATAAACAGCTTTATTTTGCAGTAACCCTGACTGGAGATTGCTAAACACCACCCTTGCTTGTGGATAATACTGCAATAATGATAAATGACAATAATGAATTCTGTCTTAATGCATAATGGCCTCTTTAATTTGACTAGTGCCTTTAATAATTTAAGATGTTGTACGAATTCATCTTCTTCATTTTTCCATTTCATTCAGTATCAATTTCTGACATATGCAAATTGCTTTTCCTAAAGGCGGAATATTACATTTCGTGATGTAGAATAATAATCATACATCATGGATCCAAAAAGATGAAACTATTTCGATCACTTGACTGATAACCATAGGCTGACGACTGAACACATGCATTTTACACATTTGATAGATGGATGGATGGGGGAAGATTAATGGGAAATGAGAGAGAGAAAATAGTGAACATTACCTTTATATATTCCTTCACCACAATTGCAATTAGACTGTAAAAGTTACTTCATGGGTTAGAAAGCCCTTTAATGCACAGATGCAACTATTCCTTTTTGAACATATAAATTATGCACTGCAGGTAAATTAATTTGCTTTTTCTATGGTTGAATTTTCACATCATGCTTTAAAATATTCTGGAGACAGGCACTTGCATGAGTAAGAGTTTGCAGCAGGCTGTTTAGAGGGAAGACTCCAAATCTTCTGTGGTAAATTTACCTTAATATTTCTGGAATTGCTTCAGCAAAGAGTAGATAAATACAAACTCATTTTCAGTATACCAGGATATCACTTAAAGGGAAAACAGTCAGATCCATGTTACCTCGTGTCCTATAACCTGTCACCTCTTAGCCCCTCCTGCAGGTTCAAGATTCAAGATACTTTTATTGTCCTGTAATAGCACAGAACATGTGCTACTGTAAGGCAGGCAGAGTCACCATTAGAGTTGCCTGGCACCTTTCAATAAGAGAGAAAGAGAAGCAAAAAAAAAAGAGTCCCTTTAGAGACACTGGATTTTCCTCCAGCATTCCCACAGCCTCTGCAGCCACACAGACTCCATTGACAACCCAAACTCCAGGTCTAAACCTCTGACGCAATCAGGAAGCTTTCAGCACCCAAGGCCCCTCATGCTCTCAGCTCCATGTCAAATCCCAGCTCAAATACCTGGTTCCTATAAGCCAGTTTCAAACAGTTCACAGCATATGCAAATCCTTCATCATTAAACCCCTCACTGGTCCACAGCTGTGGTCGCTGTCCTGTAGGGTTACCTCATTTGCCTCTCCCTCTCAATGGGTGATGTTCTCCCCATTTCAGGTGCCCTGTGCCAGTCCACTGCCCTCCAGAGTCTTCAACACCTTTTTTTTTTAAAGTAAAAACTCCTCTCTAAAAGTTTCCATTTTAGTAATCTAGGATGCTTTTAAAGCTTTTACCAGAGGTCAAATAATTTCATTTATGGCTAATGTTAAAAAGGCTAATTCTGAGAGAGATGATCTGGCCAATCAGCTGAAGTGAATTGACCAACAATATGCCTCAACTTCTTTTTAAAAGAAAGGTCGAACTTAAAACTAAACATGACTTGCTTCTTACCTACCTATACAGAACCAACTTTTAAAGAGTAAATCAAAGTTCCACATGCATGGAGAAAAGGCTGAAAAACTTTTAGCTAGCCAAATTAAAAATTATACACCTAAACAAGTTATTACTGAAATCCGTAGAGTCAACAGTAAGATTACTATTGAAATAAATGACATTTTCAGTTTTACTCCAAGTTGTACAGTTCTGATATGATCAAAAACTTTATGTTACATTTTCTGGATCATTTGACTATTCCTACAATTTGTTCAGAGTGAAATAAAGTTGGAACAGCCTATCTCTGAGCAGGAGATTGCTGCAGCTATTAGCATTTTGCAGTCCGGCAGGGTCCCTGTTCCCGACAGCTTCCCAGTGGAGTTTTATAAAATATTTTCCCATTTTCTGATACCTCATTTGGATTCTGTCTTTACTCAATCTTTTGTTAGTGGGAAGTTGCAATAAACTTTTTAATGAAGCCTCAATCTCTCTTATTGCTAAAAAGAATAAGGACCTATTAGACTGTTCCTCCTATAGTCCCTTTGAAATATTGATGCTAAAATTTTAGCCTGTAGGTTAGCAAATATTATGCCTCTTGTCATCTAAAGATCAAACTGGATTTATTAAGGGACATTATTGACAATTTTATATTTGTCAGTTGTTAGTTATCCTTTACTCCCCTAGTTTTGTCCTCTGAATGTATTATTTCTTTAGACGCTGGAAATGCTTTTGATAGAGTGGAATGGGAATACTTATTTAATGTTAGAGAAATTTAATTTTGATCCCCAGTTTATTAGTTAGATTAAATTGATATATTTATCTCCTACTGCTTCAATTTTTACTAACTCAATTATATCTGAACATTTTAAGTTGTATCATGGAACCAGACAGAGTTTCCCTTAAGTCATTATTTAATTTGCTTTAGAACCACTAGTGGTGGCCTTTTGGCAATCAGTTGATATCTCAGGAATAACTAGAGCTAGAAGTGTCCATAAAGTATTTCTCTGTGCAGATGATCTTTTGCTGTACATATCGAATCCTGACCAATCGATTCCATCTATTTTTATCATTTTTTTAATCAAATCTGTCAATTTTCAGGTTATAAATTAAATTTGCAGAAAAGTGAGATGTTAATTTTGAACTCTTCCTGCTCTTTAAATTCCACTATTTCTTTCAAAATATTAAAAAATTAATTTAACTATCCAGGACTCAGTGGTTCTCAACCTTTTATTTTCCACTCACATACCACTAAGTAATCCTGATGCCATGGGTGCTCTGTGATTAGTAAGGGATTGCTTAAGGTGGTATGTGAGTGGGAAGGGAAGGTTGAGAATCACGGCTCTAGACCCAATTGTTACTGAAATACTTTACTTGAGAAAAATTGTCATTGGCCCATTTCATTTGGAGTTAGGAAACAGTGCACATAATGAGTCAATGAGGTACAATTAAAACAGTGGTTTTCAAACCTTTTCTTCCCACCCACATACCACTTTAAGCAATCCCTTACTAATTACAGAGCACTTATGGCATAGGGAATACTTAAAGTGGTATGTGAGTGGAAATATAAAGGTTGAGAACCACTGATCTAGGTATCACTATAACTAAGAAATTTCATAATTTGTTTAAAGAAAACTTTCTTAGCTTAATGAATCACGTCAAGAAGTCTTTGACACAGTGGTCCCCTCTTTCGATTACATTAATTGGATGCATCAATATTATCAAGATGATTATCCTACCAAAATTTTTTATATATTTTTCAAGCTATACATGTTTTTATTCCCAAATCTGTTTTTGTATCATTGGACTCTCTTGTCTCTTCTTTTATATGAAAAAATAAGCGCCCCCATCTTAAAAATAGATTTTCTTTGAAATATTAAAAAGGACAGGGGGCTTGGCATCACCCAACTTTAGGGTTTATGACTAGGCAGCCAATATTAGAGATGTTATTTTTTGGATTCATCATAAAGTACATCTAGGGTGCTTTAAGATGGATTAATTTAGAAATTAAATCTACTAAAAAGTATTCTTTTCTTTTGATACTTGGATCACCTTTACCTTTTTGGCTTCAAAATTAACTGACAATTTTGTTGATCCCCTTGATTACCTTCCTTTTTATTATCAGGTAGTGAACTGCTCATGTTTAGCCTGTAGCCTCTGAAGGAGGGGGTTGATAATTAGTGTAGTGTTTTATGGGGATTTTTTTCCCCCCCACTTCTTCTCAATGTAATGTAGGTCTCAACACCATTTTTATTATTACATGTGATTTGTTAATACTAGAAGAAAAGAAAGAATTATTATGTACCTATGTAACATTTACTTGATGAAACCAATAAAAATATTGGAGAGATTTTTAAATACAAACACCGCTGGCTTCTTTAATAGGCTATTTTTTTTTTTAACTTTTTTATTTTTCACACCATAAATCACAATAGCCATGATATACACTTTTTCTTTTCCACACATTTACAGTGACTTTTTCTCCCTCCCCCCTCCCTCCTCCCAAGCCACCCCCCCACCCCCCCCCTCTCATCCATTTTAGGAATACAATCTAGGTTGCATTAATTCAGTTAGACAATGTTGTCATTCAACAAAAATACACCAGAAATTCTACTGAGTCCATTCTTTTCTTTTCTTCTCCTTCCATCAACTTAGGTAATGTTTGTTCCCGGTAGGTTTTCGCTATTGTATTTAATGTAAGGCTCCCATACTTGTTCGAATATTTCAATATTATTTCTTAAACTATATGTTATTTTTTCTAATGGAATACATTTATTCATTTCTATATACCATTGTTGTATTTTCAAATTATCTTCCAATTTCCAGGTTGACATAATACATTTTTTTGCTACGGCTAGGGCTATCTTGACAAATCTTTTTTGTGCATCTTCCAAGTCAATTCCAAATTCTTTATTTTTTATGTTACTTAGGAGAAAGATCTCTGGATTCTTTGGTATATTGTTTTCTGTTATTTTATTTAATATCTGATTGAGATCATCCCAAAATTTTTCTACTCTCTCACATGTCCAGATTGCATGAATTGTTGTTCCCCTTTCTTTTTTACATCGAAAACATCTATCAGATACTGTTGGGTCCCATTTATTTAACTTTTGCGGTGTAATGTATAGTCTGTGTAACCAATTATATTGTATCATACGCAGCCTCGTATTTATTGTATTTCTCATCGTTCCAGAGCATAACTTCTCCCATGTTTCCTTTTTTATCTTTATATTTAAATCTTGTTCCCATTTTTGTTTAGTTTTACCATTTGTTTCCTCATTCTCCTTTTCTTGCAGTTTAATATACATATTTTTTATAAATCTTTTGATTAACATTGTATCTGTAATCACATATTCAAGGTTACTTCCCTCTGGTAAACTCAAGTTGCTTCCTAATTTATCTTTCAAGTAGGATCTCAGTTGGTAATATGCCAGCGCTGTATCTCCAGTTATATTGTACTTATCTCTCATTTGTTCAAAGGATAAGAATCTACTTCCTGAAAAACAATTTTCTATTCTTTTAATCCCTTTTTTTTCCCATTTTCTAAAGGCAAGGTTGTCTATTGTAAAAGGGAGTAGCTTATTTTGCGTCAATATTAGTTTTGGTATTTGGTAATTTATTTTATTTCTTTCTACATGAATCTTCTTCCATATATTGAGGAGATGGTGTAATACTGGAGAAGTTCTATGTTGTACCAATTTTTCGTCCCATTTATATAATATGTGTTCAGGTATCTTTTCCCCTATTTTATCTAATTCTAGTCTCGTCCAGTCTGGTTTTTCCCTTGTTTGATAAAAATCTGATAGGTACCTTAATTGTGCGGCTCTATAATAATTTTTGAAGTTTGGCAATTGTAAGCCTCCTTGTTTATACCATTCTGTTAATTTATCTAGTGCTATCCTCGGTTTCCCCCCTCTCCATAAAAATCTCCTTATTATTTTCTTTAACTCTTTGAAGAATTTTTCTGTCAGTTGTATTGGCAATGCCTGAAATAAGTATAGTATCCTTGGAAAAATGTTCATTTTAATACAGTTTATCCTTCCTATCAGTGTTAGTGGTAGCTCTTTCCAATGCTCTAAATCGTCCTGTAATTTTTTCATTAGTGGATTGTAATTGAGTTTATATAATTGGCCTAGATTTTTGTTTATTTGCACACCTAGGTATCTTATTGCCTGCGTTTGCCATCTGAATGGGGATTCCTCCTTAAATTTTGAGAAATCCGCGTTATTCATAGGCATTGCTTCACTTTTATTTACGTTTATCTTGTATCCCGACACTTCTCCATATTCCTTCAATTTCTTATATAGTTCTTTTATTGATAGTTCTGGTTCTGTTAAGTACACTATCACATCATCCGCAAACAGACTGATTTTATATTCCCTGTCTTTTATTTTTATTCCTTTTATATTATTATCTCTTCTTATCGATTCTGCTAGTGGTTCTATAGCTAGCGCAAACAATAATGGTGATAGTGGGCATCCCTGCCGCGTTGACCTGCTTAAGTTAAATTGCTTTGATACATGTCCATTTACTGTCACTTTCGCTAACGGTCCCTTATATAATGCTTTAATCCAATTAATATACTTCTCCGGTAAACTGAATTTTTGCAATACTTTGAACAAGTAATTCCATTCTACTCTGTCGAAGGCCTTCTCTGCGTCTAAAGCAACTGCTACTGCCGGTGCTTTATTTCCTTCTACTGCATGAATTAAGTTAATAAATTTACAAATATTGTCTGTTGTGCGTCTTTTTTTGATAAATCCAGTTTGGTCTAAATTTACCATTTTCGGTACCTGTTCTGCTAATCTGTTCGCTAATAGTTTAGCTATTATCTTATAATCTGTGTTTAGCAGAGATATTGGTCTATATGACGCTGGTGAGAGTGGATCTTTCCCTTGTTTTAGTATCACTGTAATTATTGCTGTTTTACATGAATCTGGTAAGTTTTGTGTCTCATCAATCTGGTTGATTACATCCAGGAGGGGCGGTATTATTAGGTCTTTAAATGTTTTGTAGAATTCTATTGGGAGTCCATCCTCTCCTGGTGTCTTATTATTTGGTAAATTTTTTATTATCTCTTGTATTTCTACTGTTCCAAATGGTTCTGTTAATTTATTTTGTTCCTCTATTTGTAGTTTTGGTAGTTCAATTTTAGTCAAAAATTCATCTATTTTCCCTTCTTTCCCTTCGTTTTCGGTTCGGTATAATTGTTCATAGAATTCTCTGAAGTTTTCCTTAATTTCTTTTGGATTATATGTAATTTGTTTGTCTTTTTTCCTTGTTGCCAATACCATTTTCTTAGTTTGCTCTGTCTTAAGCTGCCATGCTAAGATTTTGTGTGTTTTTTCACCTAGTTCATAATATTTCTGTTTTGTCTTCATTATATTCTTCTCCACTTTATATGTTTGTAATGTTTCATATTTTATTTTTTTATCCGCCAATTCTCTTCTTTTGGTTGTATCTTCCTTTATTGCTAATTTTTTTTCTATGTTTATTATTTCCCTTTCCAACTGCTCTGTTTCCTGATTATAGTCCTTCTTCATCTTGGTTGCATAACTTATTATTTGCCCTCTAATGAATGCTTTCATTGCGTCCCATAGTATAAACTTATCTTCCACTGATTCCGTATTTACTTCAAAGTACATTTTTAATTGTTTTTCAATAAATTCTCTAAAATCCTGTCTTTTAAGTAGCATGGGGTTTAATCTCCATCTATACATTCTTGGAGGGATGTCCTCTAGCTCTATTGCCAATAACAGGGGTGAGTGGTCCGATAATAGTCTAGCTTTATATTCCGTTTTCCTAACTCTCCCTTGAATGTGGGCTGATAACAGGAATAGGTCTATCCTTGAGTATGTTTTATGTCTAGTCGAGTAGTGTGAGTATTCCTTTTCTTTTGGGTTTTGTTTCCTCCATATGTCCACAAGTTTCATTTCTTGCATTGATTTAATTATAAATTTGGTTACTTTGTTCTTCCTGTTAATTTTTTTCCCCGTTTTATCCATATTTGGATCCAAATTCAGATTGAAATCCCCTCCTATTAGTATGTTCCCTTGCGTATTAGCTACCTTCAAAAAGATATCTTGCATAAACTTTTGATCTTCTTCGTTAGGTGAATATATATTAAGTAGATTCCAAAGCTCTGAATATACCTGACATTTTATCATAACATATCTCCCTGCTGGATCTATTATTTCCTCTTCTATTTTAAATGGCACATTTTTGCTAATTAATATAGCCACTCCTCTTGCTTTTGAATTATACGATGCTGCTGTTACATGTCCTACCCAATCTCTCTTTAATTTCTTGTGCTCCAATTCAGTTAAGTGTGTTTCTTGGACAAATGCTATATCTATTTTTTCCTTTTTCAGTAAATTTAGTAGTTTCTTCCTTTTAATTTGGTTATGTATTCCATTAATATTTAGAGTCATATAGTTCAGCGTAGCCATTTTATATTTTGTTTATCTTCTCTTTCCATTTTTCCATCATTACCTTTCCTCCTTTTCCATTTCTGTTTTCTTATTTTCAACTCTTTACCAGACAACATTCCTACAACATCCAACATTTTCCTTATTCTCCTATTTCTATCTTCTTTATCCCCAATCTCCCCTTCCCCTCCTGAGTTGCCCTTTATCCCTTGTCGGACAACCACATCTCCCCTCTCCATTTGGATTTGCGAATCCACTCGCAAGCGTCAACTGATTTTGCAGTGACCGCTCTTTTCCCCCACCCAGCCCCCCCCAGAAAAGATTTCGCTTTTTATATGTCACAAAGGTCACTCTTTTAATTCCCTCCTTATTCTCTCTATTCCATTACCTTCCCTTATTAATTCTTGTCTATACTCTCTATGTTTTCCTCTAATTACAGATACTTTCACATATGCCCATTGTCTCTATTCACTCTTAAACCTCTTTACCCGCATACATATCAATCGTGGTCATTTTTACCCTCCTTACCCGTCTTCATCCCTCAGTCTATTTTTGTCTTTACCCACATACATATCAATCGTGATAATTTTTGCTCTCATTACCCGTCTTCATCCCTCAGTCTATTTTTGTAATTGTTCTGCAAATTTTCGTGCTTCTTCTGGATCCGAGAATAGTCTGTTTTGTTGTCCTGGAATAAATATTTTCAATACCGCAGGATGCTTCAGTGTAAATTTATATCCTTTCTTCCATAAAATCGCTTTTGCTGTATTGAACTCTTTTCTCTTCTTTAGGAGTTCAAAGCTTATATCTGGATAAATGAAGATTTTTTGCCCTTTATACTCCAGTGGTTTGTTTCCCTCTCTTACTTTTTCCATTGTCTTCTCCAGTACCTTTTCTCTTGTAGTATATCTTAGGAATTTTACTACAATAGATCTTGGTTTTTGTTGTGGTTGTGGTTTAGGGGCCAATGCTCTATGTGCCCTTTCTATTTCCATTTCTTGCTGTAGTTCTGGACATCCTAGGGCCTTAGGGATCCATTCTTTTATAAACTCCCTCATATTCTTGCCTTCTTCATCTTCCTTAAGGCCCACTATCTTTATGTTATTTCTTCTGTTATAATTTTCCATTATATCTATTTTTTGGGCTAGTAATTCTTGTGTCTCTTTAGTTTTTTTATTAGATTCCTCCAATTTTTTTTTTTAAGTCTTCTACCTCCATTTCTGCTGCTACTGCCCGCTCTTCCATCTTGTCCATTTTTTTCCCCATTTCTGTTAAGGTCATATCCATTTTATTTATTTTCTTTTCTGTGTTGTTTATTCTTCTTCTTAAATCATTGAATTCCTGTGTTTGCCATTCTTTAAATGACTCCATGTATCCTCTAACAAGAGCAAGTATATCCTTTACCTTGCCTTTCCCTTTATCTATTTCACTGTATTCTTCCTCTTCTTCTTCCTCTAGGTTGGCCATCTGTTGTTTCTTTGCTGCCCTTTCCTCCTCTTCTTTCTTGTTTCCATTGTCTTCTGTGGTCTCTTCTTGCTGCAGGTGTTCTGCAGCTGTCGTTGCCGGCTGTGGAGATCGACTCCCCAGCTGGTCCCCCCTCCCGTCGGTGTGTTTTTTTTCATGCGCATCGCGCATGCGCGACTCCTCGCGCATGCGCGGTTGCGCACTTTTACTCGGCTCTGTGAGCCATTGTTGTAGTTCTTTTTCTACCGACCTGAGGTAGTGGGGTCTTCTCTCCACAGCGGGCCTCTTCGGACAGGTAAGGCCTTCACCTTTTTCCTCCGTTGTCTTCTCTTCCTCTCTTCTTTCCGTTGATTTTGATTTTTCTCCTTTTGTCTCCATCTTCTTTCCACCTTTATACTCACTTTTCTTTAACTTGTATTTCTGTGCCTTTGTATTTTCTCTTGTTTTTCCCGACTTTTCTGGAGAGGGCTGGAGTTCACCGTCCGGCCACTACTCCATCACGTGACTCCTCCTTTAATAGGCTATTTAAAGCCTATACGGAGCCATTGGCATTAGCATTGGGCAGTTGAACCTTCGGAGCAGCTCTGGTCTCTGCTCCCCACTCCCCCAGGTCTGCACCACCAGCAGTCTTGACAAAAGGTTAGACATGAAATATTAACTGAACACTTCTATCTATGGACCCTGTCAGACCTGCTGAGTTCCTCCAGCAATTGTTTACCTGTTCAAGATTCTAGTATCTTCAGTCTTTGAGTTTCACGTTGTTATCTCTACTATTAGAAGCACTTCATACAGGTTGGCAAGGAGGTGTTAGACCTGAAATCAGCCAAGGTGAGCCTGTAAAAATGCTCACCAAGTATGCAACAATTTTTTTTTCCAATGGATGTCAGGCTCTTGAACCTAAAAATTAACTGTGGGGCCACAAATAGTCTGTGCACTACTGAATTTCACTGTTTTCTTTCACTAACTGTAACTACAATATTTACCTATCTATCCTTTATATTTATAAATAGAAGTCATAAAGGATGGCCATCACCCTGGTCACAACCTCTTCTCACTGCTACCTTTGGCCAGAAGGTACAGAACCCTGAAGACCACCACCTCTGGGTTCAAGAATGGCTTCTTTCTAATAGCCACCAGGCTCTTGAACTTCTTGTTATAACTAATCATGGACTCCACTGACACCACAATAGAACTATTGCAATTTTTTTCTTGCACTAAGGTAACTGTGAACATTTGTTATCCATCTCTAGGTTTTATCTGTCTTTTTATTAATCAAAATTGTGTACACTGTTGTAGACTTTTGTGAAGTACCTGATCAACTGGTTGTAAATAAGAATTTTGGTGCATATGTATGTGGTAAAAGGTATATGACAACAAACTCATTATCATGATCTCTTTCAGTACCAAGCTCATTTAATGCATACTACTGCAGTTGTCTCTTTTACAAAACTACTCGTATGTCTGCAGCGAGATACAATTTTGGTACATATAATTATACTTAAGTGTTTCATTATTGTTATTACGCAAGCCAGGATTGAAAACCACGTCTTTTCCTTTCATCTATGAGTGCCATAGTGCTTTCTAGGACTGTACAATTTTACATATTAACATAGCTTAGGTTCCCATCCCAATGGCTAGCCAATTCACTTTTTCAAGGAATCAAGGAATGCACAGAAAATGGCATATGCAATATATGAGCATTTAAAAAAAAACCAGTAATTTCAAAGTGGAGAAAATAATTTTCTTACCTTTGTCCAGAGATAGGGTAATAAGATAATATTCACTTCAGAATCTCCTTTATCTGTGAGAAACAAAATAGGCTGCAAACATTGTGACTGTAGTAAAAACACCAAAATGCAAAATTCAGCATCTATAGGAGACAAAGGCCAACATTTCAGGCCTTGAGCCTTTCAAGGAAAAAAAAAAATCAGAAAAGGCAGAAACAGGATATATCTGAAAGTCTCAGAATTCAAACAACGGGGAGGAATCCAGACCAACAAAAGGTGTTCATTGGATGTGATAAGGGACAAGGTAGAATTGATCATGTCTGTGCGAAAGGAGACAGAGACTGGAGACTCAACAGGGGAAGCAAGGGGTGGAGTTGAACAAGAGCCAGAGAAATCGATATTAATGCCATCCGCTTGGAGGGTGCCCAGTCAGAAGATGAGGTGTTGTTCCTCCAATTTATGGGTGGTCTCAGTCTGCCAGTACACAAGACCATGCACATGTCAGCAAAGGAATGAGATGAAGAATTGAAATGAGTGGTATTACAAGCTCACATTTCATTTAGTGACTATAATTTTAAAGGTTAAAACAGGCTGCCACCATTCACAGCTTGTGGTAAGACTCAGTGGAACCATTAAGTAGAGACATTACCCAAAGTTGAAACTCTGTAAGATGAAAAGAACAATAGTTGTTTATTCAGGAAAAACAGATGGTGAGTGTCATGTGATTGGGACACTTAAAGAAACAGGATTCATTATTAATCAGCCAGCCATCTGCTCAACACAGATGTGAAGTGAATCTTTTTGAAATGGACACTTCTGCTGATTCTCCTTGTCAGGGGAATTATTGAACCACCATGACCATTGTAATGGTCATTTTGATTGACCCATATCTGGGTAAAGTAAACAGAATTCCTACATTGGATCATGACCATCGTGAGATTCATTTCGACTGATCCATGCCTGGGTTTTGGAAGCATCATTGAAGTTGTGTGCTTTGTTTCCCCCTTTGCAAGGTAAAATCATTCATATGAAAGGGCATGTCTCTGGAAGCAACTCCACAAGGATTCATTAGTTGTCAGCAGTCCAGTCACTCAGTCTCTCCAACCTCCTTCATAATTACTTCTAAGCATCAGTTTAAAAGTTGGATTTCAACACAGGTTTTCCAAGTCTGAACTTTGGGAATGACTTTCCAGAAATGTGCCTAAGCACACACACAAGTATATGCATGGATAGTTGGGTCCAAGTTTAATTTAGTTATATTAGTAGTTTTTAATAAATATATTGTTTTAAAAGAAAAGCAATATCAGTCTCTTGTTGAATTTCTGTTGTTGCTGGTCCGCAACATAACAATGGCCACTGGGAGATCCGTTAGAGTCTAGGAGCACAACAAAGTGATCTCCCAGTCTGCATCCAGTCTCTCCACTGTAGAGGAAACCACAGCGGGAGAATCAGATGCAGTAGATGACCCCTACAGTAATTGACAAGTGAAATGTTGCTTCACTTGGAAGGATTGTTTGAGGCCCCAAATAATGTTGAGGAAAGGGTGGGCACGTAGAGCATCTCCTGTGGTCACAAGGGTAGGTTCCAAGAGGACAATTGGTGAGAAAGGGAGTGGACAAGGGAGTCATGGAGGGAGCAGTCCCTGAGGAAGGTGGAGAGGGAAATATATGCCTAGTGGTGGGATCACAAAGTAGGTGGAGGTAACGGCAGCAAGGATGTGTTAGATCCAAAGGCTGGTAGATGAGGACAAGAAGAATCCTGTCCATGTTGCGCATGGGGATGGAGGAGGCTTGGCAGATGTGCTGATAATGGAGGATATGCGGGTGAGTGCCAAGTTAATGTTGATTAAGGGAAAGCCATGCTGTTTGAAGGAGGAGGACACCTCTGATCTGGCATGGAAGTTCTCATTCTTGGTCCAGATGAGACAAAGGAATAGAGAGAATGGAATTCTTACAGGAGACAGAGTGAGGAAAGAGGTAATTGATGTAGCTGTGGGAGTCGGTACCCATGATGTGCTCGTTGACTTCATCCACTTTGCTGCCAACTTCCACCCTGACCTCAAATTCTCTTGGTCCATCTTTAGCAACACTCTCCTCGATCTTTCGGTCTCCATCTCAGGAAACAAACTCTTGACAGACATCTTCTATAAACCCACCAACTGTCATCTTCCTCCAAAGGTCCTTAGCAAAAGTTGCATCTAGGAGCATAGAATAGTAATATTTCTGTGAGTTTCAAATCAATCACAGGGCCATTTTGACTGAGTGAATGGTCACAGATGCAGAACTCAACCCTCTATTCTAGTGGCAATTGTCTCAGGTTTTGGAATGACCTGTAGAACAACCCATGAAACACAGCCCTGCAATACCAAAGAGCTGTGTATAAAATGGAATAGGTACAATGCAAATGTTGTAAACAGGACACCAGAGCTATGTACCTGCCTATCTATGTAAATTTATATATATATATATATATATATACACACACACACAAATATTCAGTCTCTCTATCTACCTATATATGTATATAGGTGTGTGTAGAGCGGACCTTGCTAAACAAGGCATTTTGTGAAATGACCTCAACTAGGTCATCATAGCCCTGGTGGGTCCACCGCTTGTTCCTCTTTCTGAAGTCCATCTTCTGGGCTTCCCATCACCTGAAGGGCCAACAGTCAGACATCCCATTTCAATAACTCATTAACATGCAAGATTAGAGTGGTTGGGGAGCAGTCCAACTTAACAGGATGTCCTTTGGCTAATTGCATTAATCTTTCTTGGAGCAGGACTAGGGAGGTCTCAGCATGAAGCAGCACCCACTGCAACACATCTTTATTTGTCCATGACTCCCCAAAATGCTGCACGGCCCAAGGGCTGTCCAGGGAACTTTTGCCACTCATTGACATGCTGATGTTTCATGTGATTCTCATCCTTTCATTGTTGAGCTTAATAAATATTCCAACAGGCTATAGCTCTGCCATAAATTCAACAGTTTATTTTACATAATATATAAATGAAAAACAGAACAAGTGCATACAGGGAATTCCATAAAATAGTACATTTTAATAATTGAAAACTTAATAATGCTGAAAAAAATACAACATTTTTATGGAATCTGTTAAATTTCTCTGCTGTGCTCAGATATATCAACTTTTCAATTAAACTCAGACACTGAAATATTGCATGGAATTCTGAAACATTCTAACTTTTAACAATCGGATTTTCCTTAATATATTAAATGGCTATTACTTCCTTGTTATTTTCATAGGTTATTTAGAAATGAATAGGATGCATTGATCTTACTTAAGTACTCTAAGTACCTGCAATGGATGTTAATTAACATGTTCATTCAATTATCAATAATGATATTTGCCAGAATGTCTTTATTCAGTTGACATGAGATAATTAAACATCCATTCTTCACAGAAATTGAAAATGAAAAAGCCACCCCAATTCACATAAGCCTCAAGTGAAGGGTTTTCTTTGCTTTCTAGAAGAATCTAAGACTGACCTTGTGTTCTCCAAGTAATAAAGAAACAATTTTTTTGAATTACATGCCAAGTACCCCTTATCTGAAATCCAAAATCCTCCAAATTCTGAAACTTTGTCTGTGGTCCCATAAGGTAATATACAATGGAGTTCAGAAATCCTGATTGGAGGACAGGATGTAGCAAGTAGTGCATTATTGAGCGTAGATTTTTCATTATATGTCTACTTCAGTTAATTTGTGTATATGTATTTAAATAAATGTATGTAAATGTAACTTAATTTTGTATTGTAATGTGAATGCATGTATCTTCAAGTCTGAATGAATGGGTGCATTTTTTAAAAATGGTGTTCAAAAATCCAAAACACTTCTGGTCCCAGGTATTTCAAATAAGGGGTACTCGACCTGTTATAGAAATAATGAGTTAATTCTTTTTTTTTTATTATTTTTTTTTTTCACACCATAAATCACATTAACCATGGTACACACTTTTTCCTTTTCACACATATACAGTGCCATTTTCTCCCCCGCTCCCTCCTCCCATCCCACCCTCCCTACCTCCCCCCTCCCCCCTCCCGTCCATTTAAGGTATAAAATCTAGGATACATTAAACCAGTCAGACAATGTTGTCATTCAATAAAAATACACCAGAAATTCCACTGAGTCCATTCTTTTCATTTCCTTTTCCTTCCGTTAACTTAGGTAGTGATTGTCCCCGGTAGGTTTTCGCTATTGTGTTTAATGTAAGGCTCCCATATTTGTTCGAATATTTCAATATTATTTCTTAAACTATGTTATTTTTTCTAATGGAATACATTTATTCATTTCTATATACCATTGTTGTATTTTCAAATTATCTTCCAATTTCCAGGTTGACATAATGCATTTTTTTGCTACGGCTAGAGCTATCTTAACAAATCTTTTTTGTGCATCCTCCAAATCAATTCCAAATTCTTTGTTTTTTATGTTACTTAGGAGGAAGATCTCTGGATTCTTTGGTATATTGTTTTCTGTTATTTTATTTAATATCTGATTTAGATCTTCCAAAAATTTTTCTACTTTCTCACATGTCCAGATTGCATGAATTGTTGTTCCCATTTCTTTTTTACATCGAAAACATCTATCAGATACTGTTGGGTCCCATTTATTTAACTTTTGAGGTGTAATGTATAGCCTGTGTATCCAGTTATATTGTATCATACATAACCTCGTATTTATTGTATTTCTCATCGTTCCAGAGCATAACTTCTCCCATGTATCCTTTTTTATCTTTATATTTAAATCTTGTTCCCATTTTTGTTTAGTTTTACCATTTGTTTCCTCATTCTCCTTTTCTTGCAGTTTAATATACATATTTGTTATAAATCTTTTGATTATCATTGTATCTGTAATCACATATTCAAAATTATTTCCCTCTGGCAAACTCAAACTGCTTCCTAATTTATCCTTCAAGTAGGATCTCAATTGGTAATATGCCAGCGCTGTATCTTGAGTTATATTGTATTTATCTTTCATTTGTTCAAAGGATAATAATCTATTTCCTGAAAAACAATTTTCTATTCTTTTAATCCCTTTTCTCTCCCATTCTCTAAAGGAAAGGTTATCTATTGTAAAAGGGAGTAACTTGTTTTGCATCAATATTAGTTTTGGTAATTGATAATTTGTTTTATTTCTTTCTACATGAATCTTCTTCCAAATATTGAGTAGATGATGTAATACTGGGGAACTTCTATGTTGTACCAATTTTTCATCCCATATATATATAATATGTGTTCAGGTATCTTTTCCCCTATTTTATCTAATTCTAATCTAGTCCAATCTGGCTTTTCCCTTGTTTGATAAAAATCTGATAGGTATCTTAATTGTGCGGCTCTATAATAATTTTTAAAGTTTGGCAGTTGTAAGCCTCCTTGTTTATACCATTCTGTTAATTTATCTAGTGCTATCCTCAGTTTCCCCCCTTTCCATAAAAATTTCCTTATTATTTTCTTTAACTCCTTGAAGAATTTCTCTGTCAGTTGTATTGGCAATGCCTGAAATAGGTATAATATCCTTGGAAAAATGTTCATTTTAATACAGTTTATCCTTCCTATTAGTGTTAGTGGTAAATACACCTAGGTATCTTATTGCTTGCATTTGCCATCTAAATGGTGATTCCTTCTTAAATTTTGAGAAATCCGCATTATTCATAGGCATTGCTTCACTGTTATTTACGTTGATCTTGTAACCCGACACTTCTCCATATTCCTTCAATTTCTTATATAATTCTTTTATTGATAGTTCTGGTTCTGTTAAGTATACTATAACATCATCCGCAAATAAACTGATTTTATATTCCTTGTCTTTTATTTTTATCCCTTTTATATTATTTTCTGTTCTTATCAATTCTGCTAGTGGTTCTATAGCTAACGCAAACAATAAAGGTGATAGTGGGCATCCCTGCCGTGTTGATCTGCTTAAGTTAAATTGCTTTGATACATGTCCATTTACTGCCACTTTCGCTAATGGTCCCTTATATAATGCTTTAATCCAATTAATATACTTCTCCGGTAAACTGAATTTTTGCGATACTTTGAACAAATAATTCCATTCTACTCTGTCAAAGGCCTTCTCTGTGTCTAAAGCAACTGCTACTGTTGGTGCTTTATTCCCTTCTACTGCATGAATTAAGTTAATAAATTTACAAATATTGTCTGTTGTGCGCCTTTTTTTGATAAATCCAGTTTGGTCTAGATCTACCATTTTCGGTACATACTCTGCTAATCTGTTTGCTAATAGTTTAGCTATTATCTTATAATCTGTGTTAAGTAAAGATATTGGTCTATATGACACTGGTGTGAGTGGATCTTTCCCTTGCTTTAGTATTACTGTAATTATTGCTGTTTTACATGAATCTGGTAAGCTTTGTGTTTTATCCATCTGGTTGATTACTTCCAGGAGGGGCAGAATTAATAAGTCTTTAAATGTTTTATAGAATTCTATTGGGAATCCATCCTCTCCTGGTGTCTTATTATTTGGTAATTTTTTTTATTATCTCTTGTATTTCTACTATTCCAAATGGCTCTGTTAATTTATTTTGTTCCTCTATTTATAGTTTTGGTAGTTCAATTTTAGTTAGAAATTCATCTATTTTCCCTTTTTTCCCTTCTTTCCCTTCGTTTTCAGTTCGGTATAATTGTTCATAGAATTCTCTAAAGTTTTCCTTAATTTCTTTTGGATTATATGTAATTTGTTTGTCTTTTTTCCTTGATGCCAATACCATTTTCTTAGCTTGTTCTGTCTTAAGCTGCCATGCTAGGATTTTGTGCATTTTTTCACCTAGTTCATAATATTTCTGTTTTGTCTTCATTATGTTCTTCTCCACCTTATATGTTTGTAGTGTTTCATATTTTATTTTTTTATCCGCCAATTCTCTTCTTTTAGTTGTATCTTCCTTCATTGCTAATTCTTTTTCTATATTTACTATTTCCCTTTCCAACTGCTCTGTTTCCTGATTATAGTCCTTCTTCATCTTGGTTACATAACTTATTATTTGCCCTCTAATGAATGCTTTCATTGCATCCCATAGTATAAACTTATCTTTCACTGATTTCGTATTTATTTCAAAATACATTTTAATTTGTCTTTCAATAAATTCTCTAAAATCCTGTCTTTTAAGTAGCATGGGGTTTAATCACCATCTATACATTCTTGGAGGGATGTCCTCTAGCTTTACTGTCAATATTAAGGGTGAATGGTCCAATAGTATTCTAGCTTTATATTCTGTTTTTCTTACTCTATCTTGCATACGAGCTCATAACAAAAATAGGTCTATTCTTGAGTATGTTTTATGTCTAGCCGAGTAATATGAATATTCCTTTTCCTTTGGGTGTTGTTTCCTCCATATATCCAAAAGTTGCATTTCTTCCATCGATTTAATTATAAATTTGGTTACTTTGTTCTTTCTGTTAATTTTTTTCCCAGTTTTGTCCATATTTGAATCCAAATTCAGGTTGAAATCCCCTCCTATTAATATGTTCCCTTGCGTATCTGCTATCTTCAAAAAGATATCTTGCATAAACTTTTGATCTTCTTCGTTAGGTGAATATACATTGAGTAGATTCCAAAACTCCGAATATATCTGACATTTTATCATTACATATCTCCCTGCTGGATCTATTATTTCCTCTTCTATTTTAAATGGCACATTTTTACTAATTAATATAGCTACTCCTCTTGCTTTTGAATTATACGATGCTGCTGTTACGTGTCCTACCCAATCTCTCTTGAATTTCTTGTGCTCCAATTCAGTTAAATGTGTTTCTTGCACAAATGCTATATCAATTTTTTCTTTTTTCAGTAAATTTAGCAGTTTCTTCCTTTTAATTTGGTTATGTATTCCATTAATATTTAAAGTCATATAGTTCAACGTAGCCATTTAATACTTTGTTTATCTTCCCTTTCCGTTTCTCCATCATTACCTTTCCTTCTTATCCATTTCTGTTTTCATGTTTTGAACCCTTTATAAGACAACATTCCTAAAACATCAAACATTTTCCTTATTCTCCTATTTAAAACTTCTTTAGCCCCAATCTCCCCTTCCCCTCCTGAGTTGTCCTTTATCCCTTGTCGGACAACCACATCTCCCCTCTCCATTTGGATTTGCGAATTCACTCGCAAGCGTCAGCTGATTTTGCAGTGACCATAACTCCTCCCCACCCAGCCCCCCAGAAAAGATTTCTCTTTTCTTATGTAACAAAGGTCACTCTTTTAATTCCCTCTTTATTCCCTCTATTCCATTTCCTTCCCTTATTAATTCTTGTCTATACTATCTATATTTTCCTCTAAATACGGATACATTCATGTATGCACATTATACATATACACACATATACCTCTTTACCCACATACATATAAATCGTGGTCATTTTTACTCTTATTACATGTCTTCATCTCTCTGTTTGTTTTGTAGTTGTTCTGCAAATTTCCTTGCTTCCTCTGGATCCGAGAATAGTTTTTTTCCATAAGATCGTTTTCGATGTATTGAACTCCTTCCTCTTCTTCAGGAGTTCAAAACTTATGTGTCTTTTTAGTTCGCAGTCTTTTGTACTCTCGTTACACATCTTCATCTCTCAGTCTATTTTGTAATTGTTCTGCAAATTTTCGTGCTTCCTCTGGATCCGAGAATAGTCTGTTTTGCTGTCCTGGAATAAATATTTTCAATACCACTGGATGCTTTAGTATAAATTTATACCCTTTCTTCCATAAAATCACCTTTGCTGTATTGAACTCCTTTCTCTTCTTCAAGAGTTCAAAACTTATATCTGGATAAATGAAGATTTTTTGCCCTTTGTACTCTAGTGGCTTGTTGCCCTCTCTTACTTTTTCCATTGTTTTCTCCAGTACCTTTTCTCTTGTAGTATATCTTAGGAATTTTACTAAAATAGATCTTGGCTTTTGTTGTGGTTTAAAGGCCACTGCTCTATGTGCCCTTTCTATTTCCATTTCTTGCTGTAGTTCTGGACATCCTAGGATCCTAGGGATCCAATCTTTTATAAACTCTCTCATATTCTTGCCTTCTTCATCTTCCTTAAGGCCCACTATCTTTATGTTATTTCTTCTGTTATAATTTTCCATTATATCTATTTTCTGAGCTAACAGTTCTTGTGTCTCTAACTTTTTTATTAGATTCCTCTAATTTCTTTTTTAAGTCCTCTACCTCCATTTCTACTGCTGCTTCTCGTTCTTCCACCTTGTCCATTCTTTTTCCCATTTCTGATAAGGTCATATCTATTTTATTCATTTTCTCTTTTGTATTGTTTATTCTTCTTCTTAAATCATTAAATTTTTTGCGCTTGCCATTCTTTAAATGACTCCATGTATTCTTTAATAAGAGAAAGTATATCCATTGTCTTGCCTTTCCCTTATTCTATTTCACTGTACTCTTCCTCTTCCTCTTCTTCTTCCTCTGGGTTGGCCATCTGTTGTTTCTTTGTTGTCCTTTTCTTCTCTTCTTTCTTGTTTTCGTTGTCTTCTATATTCTCCTCTTGCTGCAGCTGTTCTGCAGCTGTCATTGCCGGCTGTGGAGATCGACTCCCCAGCTGGTCACCCCTCCCGTCGGTGTGTTTTTTTTTTGCATGCGCATGCACGGTTGCGCACTTTTACTCGGCTCAGCGAGCCATTTTTGTAGTCCACTTTCTACCGACCTGATGGAGCGGGTTTCTCTCTCCACCGCGGGCCTCTTCGAACAGGTAAGGCCTTCTCCTTCTTCTTCCATTGTCTTCTCTTCCTCTCTTCTTACCGTTGGTTTCGATTTTTCTTTTTTCGTCGCCATCTTCTTTCCACCTTTATACTCACTTTACTTTAATTTTTATTTTTGTGCCTTTGTGTTTTCCTTTGTTTTTTCCGACTTTTCTGGAGAGGGCTGGAGTTCACCGTCCGGCCACTACTCCATCACGTGACTCCCATGAGTTAATTCTAATCTCTAAACTGGTTTCCAAACAATTTGAAGTCTACTGAACCTGAACTTCAATTTACTCAGAACACTCAATTCCCAGTCAGACTGCTGGTTTCAGACAAAATTAAAATACAAGTTCTTGATGATCTTCAGTCATGCCCACTATCAACTCATCCTCAGCAATGTCAGTGTATATTCAAGTATACAAACTCTCCTACAATATAGCTACATTGAGGTTTACCTGAATCTCTCACCTTCTTACAACCATCCCAATCTCTGCGATATCTTATCTTTGATCAGCTTGGTCATGTCAGCAAATGAAACATATCTTGTAATCTGAACTTTTTTTCCCTTTATGACGATCTTCCTGTAACACTGGTAGAGATAGTGACAGGAAGATGGTGAGATAACATTTTGCTTTGTTCCAACTGGCTTTCTTCCACCATTTTTTATTAGTTGAACCAAACTCAGATATGAGCCCAGTCTTCTGTGCATTACCATTTCTGCTAGATTATATCTGTTGTGAATTATGCATTGCCCTGTGACAGAATAAAGCCACTGAGTTGATGTTTTGTAGCAAGACCTAATCTTCTGTCATGACATTCTTATTCATTGTATCAACTCAACTCTCCATTGGTCTGAATGATTGAGAAATGAACAAAATTGTAGACCTTTACCCAATACAATCTCCTCTGCATGAGGGCATGGCAAATGAATGGGTTTAAATTCCTCTACAGTTCATTCACTAATGATTGACTCTAATATGCTTTACCTCTTAGAGCATAACAGGTCAGTACAGCCTTCAACCCACAAAGCCTGCACCAAACATGATGCCAAATTAAACATGATCCATATCCCTCCATATTCATGCGTCTTTCTATTTTGAATGGCTTCCCATGAACATCAGAAATGTATCCCCAACATTCTTACTGTAGACCAGTGGTTCTCAAACTTTTTTCCCCTACTCACATACCACCTTAAGTAATCCCATACAAACCATAGAGCCCCTATGGCATAGAATGTTTAGTAAGGGATTACTTACACCCAACCCCAACCAACCAATTTTCCCCTGCAACCGTGTCTGCCTGTCCCGCATCGGACTTGTCAGCCACAAACGAGCCTGCAGCTGACGTGGACATTTACCCCTCCATAAATCTTCGTCTGCAAAGCCAAGCCAAAGGGAGAAACTTAAGGTGGTACACAAGTGGGGAAAAAAGGTTAAAGACCACTGCCATAGACAATAAAGATACAATGGAATGAATGCAGGCTTCCACATTTGGAATGGTGTTTTTGGCAGCTGTGACCTGCTGGCCAACTCTTCCAGACCTTTGACTGTGCTGAGCCAAAAGTTATGGGCTTTCAAGTTAACAATGCCCAAATGCTCCAAACTGAAGTCCTCTGTTATTATGCTTTGTAGTTCATTGCATATAATACACTGTCATCCTATTTGATGTTGCCCTGATTTGTGGACAGGACGTACTGCCCATGAGAGAAAAGCTTTCTATTCTCATGTAAACATGGGTTCAAATCCATCCAAACACTCAAATTTATCTCACACGCTGTTTCTTGTAAGCTGTGGCACATGCACACATTTTGCAGCCAGTGCACGAAGGAAATTACTGTGCGCACAAAAGGCGAGGTACCCAAAATAAAGTAATTAATAATTATACTTATTGAAAATAATCTCTTAGCTAACTGTTTCTGTTAACTAGACTAATTTATTTAGACTTTGCATCACATAAAAATAAATACTCATTGATGTTTAATGGAACAAACTGAACAAAATGGTTCAAAGTATAGAATAAAATCTTAACACATTACTTTGTAGAATGTAATCATACTTGTATTACATTAAAACATGCCAGTACAGACTTATTAGCCATGAGAGATTGGCTGTGCCAAAATCATCTTGAAACAATTTCAAGTTTACATTTGCGCAAGCAATTCAGTCCGCACATATTTTTGACAACAAGATTTTTGCGCACACTGACTACTGAAAATTAGAGGGAACATTGACATTCTTGGTTTAATACTGGATTTATCTACATCATTGGTATTTTATTCACCACTATTACAAAAGGATCATTTTAAACTGCTTATAGTGTGAAAATGGATTCTCCACTTATGCATCAACATGCTAATTTCAATTATGTGTCTTCATATACCGATTTTAACACTATGGGATTATATTTGACATTCAATATTCTAAATCAGATCATCATCTGTCCCAGTATGATTATGTCATTGTATTCTAGTTACTGTCATTGTGTGAATTGCAGATTGATCACGGAGAATGGCTAGCAAGGAGTTGTGTTCTGTGAATTGCATATATGGTCTACCCGACAAGCACTAGTTCCACCTTTGTAAACCCCAAAGTGTTTGACAATCCCTTTTTTCTGGTTTTGCATTTCTGTTTTTTTTTTCTGGTAGTTTTTTTTGTGCATGGCAAAAGCTTTTCTTAACTGTTCTTCTTCAAGGTGGTTTATTACTGTTCCAACTGTGACTGGAGGCACCATAACTGCTTTAATGCATGTAGTGCAAAAGAAAGGCTTCACTGCTAAGACTTGGCTCAGAGGTTGCATGCCTTCTATAGTTTCTATCATTATCAGTGCATTTCATCCTTCTCCTGCAATTGGTTCAGCAGAAAACTGACATGATATTGGCCCATGACCAATTTCATTCAGAAGGTTTTTTTTTAAACCATGACCAAAATCTTTTCCATGACTGGGTAGATATAGACCATTAGTATCACCCCCTCAGATCCTCCAAAACATACTATTCTTCATAACATCTAATTGCATAATCCTTTATCTCATAGAATCTAACAATCTGCCCTTAATATTCTATTGAATAACTATCACCAAGTCTCCCACCCTTTGACCAGAAACTCATCTGGACCTGCCACAGAAATATGGTAGCTGCAAGTGCAGGTCAGAGGCCGGTTATCCTGCAGCAAGCGACTTGCATGCTGTCATCTCAAAACCTTCCTTCCTTTCACAGGCCAAAATTCAGGCATGTAATTGGTAAGTGCCAACTTGCCTGGATGAACACAGCTCCAACAATATTCTGGAGCTCAGTAACATCCAGATAAAGGAAGCCTATTTGATTTGTACCCCATCTGCAACATTACACATTTATCTTTTCCACTACTAACACAATGGATGCAGTAGGTATCATCTACAAAATACAGTGCAGTTACTTACCTAGCTTCTGCAACACCATCTCCCAATCATAATGCCTCTGTGGTCAAGAAGGTACACATGATACTCCTGCTGCAAGTTTCCTGCAAACTCACATGATGCTGAATTGGATCCATATTGCTTTCTTGTCACTGGGTCTAATTCCTGGAACTTCTTACTCATTAGAAACCATGGGAGCACGTTCATCTGCAGTAGTTCACGATGGCAGCTGACCTCTTCCTTCTCAGGGTCATTTATGGCTAGAAAACAAACACTGGACTTTGCTAGAAGCACAAAGATCATGAAAAACTGAATAAATTTTAAAATAAAATAAGGGTACATTAACTCACTAGACATTACACACAAAAATATGTAATTGAACATCTGTCAATGTGGTAATTTTATATGCACAGGCAAACATTGACTGAATGGTTCCATCGGTTAAACTACACATGAACTTGTCCCACAGTATTCAATCAGATATAGTGGAGAAGCAGTGTTCAACACAACTATAGTCTTCCTTGAGGTTTGTTTTCTTTTTCAGAATGTGCAGTTTTCTATAATTGAAGAAGTTATAGTAATTTTGCAATGTTATCACATCATTGTATATCTTTTGTCATTTGAGGAATCAGAAGACTTCCAAACCTATCGCCAATAGTAAACGCTTTCTCTTATGGTCTTCCATGGCTTTATTTTAAGATAGCACACTTTAGCCCTCACATACAATTTCAATTATATATATTTTTTCCTCTGAAGAGCATCTCCATCCATTTTATCCAAGAACTCGTGGACTACACTATCAAAACACTAAGTGTTCAATGTAGTTTGAATGGATCAGGGAAACAATACTCCGCCATTCCCAATATAACAATTATAATGAACAGCATGCATCACCTTTCATTTGTTCTGAACAGCTGCTTCAAGCCTTTACATTGAAATTACTACAACTAACGGAGTTTTCAAATTTGTCTACCACCATGATTGCATGGTGACTGATTTTGATGACTTCGTTTTTCTCAGTTAACTTTAATTCTTTTCCATAACATGCTCAACAGCAGTAATGTGAACCTTTGAGTTCACAGACACGAATGAAATGACATGTGGACTGTGTTGAGTAATACGCAGGAAACGTGAAGAGCTCTAGAAGATATCACTTTATTGAGCTGCTGACTGTTTTTGGGCAATAGATTAAAACAAAAGGAGAGACATTTGAAAATTAATTTTAATGCAAAGATAAAGCTAATTCGTTACTCGTTCCTAACTGCCCTTTAAAAGAAGCTGGTGAACCTGCTTGAACCAAGGTAATGTGTCTTATAATATTCCATGAAACAGGTGTCCACAATCTCTTTTTATGACAGCAGTCACAATAAATTTCAAGTTAGTAAAGTGCACACTTGCAAAAATTCAATGTTATGGCATTTAAATTTGTCTCTTTGGCAAAAGTCAAGTTTTATTTTGCTTTATAAACTTTGACCTATTGAAATAGATGCATTTCAACTTATATTTGTTACTAATGATAGAAGTGGATGAAAATAAGCATTAAAGGTTTCTCTTAAGCAGGAGTTGCAAAGAAGCAAGGTCATTGTCCGTAAAAGGAATAAGTAGAATCCTGTTTTGGTTTCAAGTACACAAACCATATAGATCATAATAAACACCTGTTGTATAAGTAACCTATTATGACATGAATCAATGCACTTTCCTGATTCAAGTAATGCACATTGCTTTCAAGTTATATACTTACAATTGGTTCTTTATCCTTCCAATTAAAAGTGAGTGCATTTTATGTATGACATAAATCTATATATTGTTTCTATGTCAGCATCATTTACAAAAGAACAAATTAAAATTAATTTTTTTTTAATTAAAAAATGAATTTTGTGGCTTGTTCATGACAAGAAATTCCGATTCTGAAAAGTGTGTGTGGGATTAGTACAGGAGGCAACCATGGATGCAGTAAATAAACAGCCCAATGTTTAACAAAAATCTGACTGATTTAGAAAGAATAAATAGACAAAGTATTCTTATTAGCACAAGATTCAGGTTAGCAGGTGATACAAATGTAAAATTTTGAGTAAAAACATTAGATGATAAGAAGTAGTTTAGTGTATAATCTGCAAACAACTACCATTTAAGGATCGCAAAATTAAAATCAATTATTTTCAGAAGGAATCAGAAAGGCACGATGAATGCAATAAAGAGCAGGAGATTGAATATGGTGGGATTGGTCCATCACATACTAGCACTAGCCATTGAATGGCCTCCTTCTATAGCAATTGTCTGATCCTTGACTTCTAAAAGCGCTGCCCAACTGTTTAACATCTTTCTAAAAATTGCCTTTTACATGATGACAATGAACTCTCAGGCAGGGGTGTCAAACTCAAATTCACGGAAGGTCAAAATTAAAAACTTGGACTAAGTCGAGGGCCGAACTAAATATTTATTGAAAATTTTCAACAACATCTGCATGTTTTCTCTTCTTTCAACATATGTAATGTTAAACTTTAGGATATAACTTTAGGAGGATAATGTTACAGGTCAGGAGTAGGTAGCTCAAGTTCACCCTTTGCTTGACCTGAGGGAAACATTTGGTCCCTGTGGAGATGTAGTCAGCATTCACAGGCTGTGTCCATTTTGGTCTGCATCAGGACTCAGCATTTCCTGCTCACTCCTCAGGCTCTAGGCCTCGACCTCGACCCACCATCCCTCTACCTGACCAGTCCTTTACCCAACCTCTACTCACCCCTCACTCCACTCGCTCTGCCTCTACCCACCCCATCCTATACACGCCCCTCTACTGCCTCTCCCCTCAACCTGTTCCTCCCTCTACCCGTCTCTCACCCTCTAATCACCCCTCCCCTACTCGTCCTGCCCCTTCCCTTTTACCTCTTCCCTATCCACCCCTCCTTCTACTCATCCCTCCCTCTAACTGCCCCTCACACCACCATAACTTCCCCTGCCCATTACTCCTCACCTACACCCTCTGCCCACCCCTGCTTACCCACCCACTCAGGCCCAGCGCGCTGCCGATCAGCCTTTGTGGAACAGCGGGGGCCGTGCGCAGCCTGCCATGTCCGTCGCACCAACAGGAAATCACAGGCGCTCGCCAATCCGCCGCACCGCTCGACAGGTGGGAGAAGTGACTGGTTGTGCAGGGAGCCTTCCAACTGGCTTGCCGGCTGATGACATCGACAGACTTCTCGTTTTACAATTTTGTTTTCCCCGTTCTCAAAGTTTGCACGGTCAACCTGCAACACTCTTGCTCCCTCCGCGTCCCGTGGATCTGATGCCCGGGTGTTGTTAGGATTCCCAGCAGAAGGTTTGTGGAACTTTACCATTCTGGATTCCTTTTTGAGAATATTCTGGCCATCTTTTAAGGGGGGTGGTTTTAGGGGGGAGGGGATAGTTAGGGGGTGGGGAAGGATGTGCAATGAAGGGGGAGGATGGTGGGGGTGACATTACCAAAAAACAGCATCGGCTCTCGCTGCAGGGCGGGCCACCTCTAATACATTTTTGAAATGATCTTGCGGGCCAAATATAATTATATCGCGGGCCAAATTTGGCCCACGGGCTAGAGTTTGACATGTGTGCTCTAAGGAATCTCTGATACCCTGACATAATGACAATCAATTTTATGAAAATAGCCTTATTCAAATTGCATCATCGTGCTTACCACCATTTCAGGCCTGTACCACAATGGCAGATCATCCAAACACTTGTGCTTCCAGGCTCTCTAGCCTTCATCTCAGCCACTCCAAGTGTTTGTCATCAGTTCACTCAACCATTGGAATAGGACCATGGCCTGTAGTCCACAAAGAAAATGAAAGCAATAGGCACTGAGATGAAACACTTGGTATGATTTAATGGCATGCTTTAAATGTTTGAAAAATTATTGATTTTTTTGTAGCATAAAGTACCCCATCAACATTCTACCCTGTTAAATACAATGGCTCCATGGCAAATTACTGCAGTAAATAAAAAATACCTCAGCTCAACTGCTATTGAATCCATCACCAATACTTTTGTTATCTTTTGTCTTGGTTAGTCCAGTGCTCCTTTGTCTATCCTTTCCCACTCTGGGTTTCCTGGACAAAGTCATCAGTGATTGCTGCCCTGTCATTATTTGCACCAAGAAAACCATCTGAAATATCTTGTTCAACTTCATATTTAATCGTACTAACATCTGATAACTGTCCTTTGAACTGCCAAGATACTAAGCTCTGGAATGCCCTCTTCAAAGCTCTCCTCTACTCCTTTTGCTCCTTTAAGGTTTTCCTATTATTGTACCTGTTTTTTTTTTTTTTTAAAGTTTGTTGGTCATTTCCAGGAGTCTGAACTTTATTTTTCTTGTTAACTCACCGAAAAACCATCTTGGGATGTTTTGTTACATTGAAAAAAGTTATTGTATTACTATTGTTCTTTAACAAAGGTATCAAGAAGATTACAAATAGGTCTGATCCTGTGACTCAAAGTAGATTCCAGAGGTTTCACAATTTGTTCCTATACTTCTGATGCAAGTGCAAAATTTGGCCCTTTTGCCCACTGAGCCTGCTCCACCATTCAAAATCATAGCTGATGTATTTTACCTACAGCTTTTCTGAACCATTTTACTCAACTTATTTTACTTCATAACTTTTTTAACTAACTTTTCCAAATACAATCCCATGATCTAGTTCTCCACAACTTCTAAATGTAACAACTCCGGAACCTCAAGAAGCGGTCAACCCTCCACTAATTGGGAAATATTACAGATTATCTGATCAAGGCCATTGGACTTGGGGTCCTTCCTGGATCCCATATATTTTATACTTTTGACCTAAAGCCATTGGAAACAATTAATTTATGACAAAACCATAAGTTAGGATATTTCATTTTATCCCACATCTTCAAGTGTATAGAACATCATTCTGCCTGAGGACAGGGGTTACCAAATCTGGAAGGGATGTGTGCATCAACCCGTTGCAAAAATCAAATCGCCAAATTCCAATTTACGTTAAAAAAAAAACAAATACACCATAATCACAATCTCTTACTAAAACAATTGCTCAGTTAAAAACGGGTCTCGGACATTTTGGCACCCACAGTTAAGTGATTAAATTGTAATGAAATCCACCTATTACACAAATATTCACTGCAGTTCATGTGATTTATCACGCAACCATCATGATTTAAGAGATATGCAAGATCACATGCTCTTTCAGTTGCTGGACATATTTGCGTTTGAGTCATCTTAATGTTAACTTTGGTGTCTTGGATCATCATCAGGCTTTTTTATATTTAGTGTGCTCTTTCACCCTAGAAAAGGACCACAAGAATGGAATACAATAAAATGCATCAGGGCACCTCCCAATCCAGAAAATTTTCTCAACCTAGAAATTTCAGATCGTTTTAAGATCTAAGAAACTGCAATGGAAGTGAATCATTTCCACTCGGGGATAGTGAGCCATCGGAAAGCAGGATTTTGATTTTTGGTAGGAAAAAATGGTGAAGAAATCCTTGTCGAATCTGATATTTGGTATGCCGACAGACTTTTAATCTGGCCCCACCATTGTTTCCACAAGTATATGTAATATTGGCCAAAAAGCATGGAGTTCACTTTATTATTTATGCACTGCTTCCTAACAAACAAAGGGCAACATATATCAGGCTGTTTGAACTTATTAGATCTATTTCAGCAAACGCTGTCCCAAAAAGCATCAGTAGTGCTGTCATACTAGCAATGAAAAAAAACTTTTCCACAGGTAGAATTAAAAGACTGCCTCTATCATGATGTTCATAAGCATCTGAAGTGCATAGGAGCAAGTCTGCACTAAAATAATGATGCAGACCTTCAAAGCTAAAATTATCTTAGTTTTGTGCCAGTGAACAATATTGATGCAATATTACTGGCTCTCCATTCAGCTCTGGATCACCTTGAAAACAACAATTCATACATACTGCTGCTCTTATTCCCTCAGTGCTGGTCAAGAAGCTACAAACTCCAAGCCTCTGTGCTTTCCACTGCGCCCCCCCCCCCCCCCCCCCACAAACTAAAACTGGATCCTTGACTTTCTCATCGGAAGACTACAGTCAGTATAATGTCTCCTCCTTACTGATTATCAATGCAGGTGCACCTCAAGAATGTGTGCTTAGACCACTGCCAGGCACAATTCCAATGCCATCTACAAATTTGCCGATAACACCACAGTAGCAGGCAGAATCACAAACAGCAATAAGGAAATGTACAGGAGGGAGATAGATCAGCTCGTTGAATGGAGTAATGACAACAACCTTGCACTCAACGTCAGCAAAACTAAGGAGAGGATTGTGGACTTCAGGAAGAAGTCAGGGGAATGACCCAGTCCTCATCAAGGGCTCAGTAGTGGAGAGGGTCAAGAACTTCAAATTCCTGAGTGTTAGCATCTCTGACAATCTATCCTGGAACCTCCACATTGATGCAATCACAAAGAAAGCTCGTCAGCGACCATACTTCGTGAGGTGTCTGAGGATATTTGGTATGTCACTGAAAACTCTTTAAATCTTCTACTGGTGAACTGTGGAGAGCATTCTGGCTAGTTGCACAGTTGCCTGGTATGGAGGGGTCAACTCTCAGGACAAGAATAAACTCTAGAAGATTGTTAACTCCTCCTGCAACATCACAGGCACCAGACTTCACTCCCTCGAGGACATCTAGATGAGGTGGTGTCTTAACAAAGCAGCCTCTATCCTCAAAGACCCCCCACCACCCAGGCCATGCCCTCTTCACTCTGTTACTATCAGGAAAAAGTTAGGAGCCTAAAGATGAGCACTCAACAGCACAAGGACAGCTTCTTCCCTGCTGACACCAGATTTCTGAATAACCAATGAACCAAAGAAACTACCTTACTTTTCATGCACTACTATTTCTAATTATTTATTTATTTATCACAATGTTGTAAGATGGTTATAATATGAATTTTTGCTCTATGATGCTGCCACAAAACACCAAATTTCATGACCATAAATTCTGATTCTGAAACTCACAATGATGCACTTGAAGACTTTTTGTCAGATCAACTCCAGGAACTCTTACATTGGTTCAAAGATAATTATAATCAGTTGACTAAATAGAAATAGACATGAAAGACACCCAACACTGTTTCCTCTAGATTTATGGAATCTTTATGAGGACCTAAAGTGGAGAGAATAAAACTAACAACCACGCAGAGGCAGCTCATAGACAAATTTATGCAGAGTTAGGGATACACTGTCCAACTATTTGGAAGTTCATCAATGACATAAGAAAAGTTCACAGGGGAAGAGATACTTATTATGAACAACTTATAGCCGGCCACTCTCCACAGTGTCTTCATATGGAGAGAAAGAACCATTAAAGTATTTACAAGGCCTTGCCCATAATTTTGACTTCATCAATTAATTTTGTCAAGAAGCAATTTTAATGAAAGCTTAATTTTTTTTTAAAGCAACAACTTAAAAAATAATTAATTAATTAGATTGATAATCTCAATAAACAATTTTTAAATAAAATGAATTAATTGATTAGATTGATGATTTTATAATAAACAAGTTATAATAAAATTAAATAATTAATTGTTTTGGTAGATAATTTTATATTGATTGTTTTGGTTGGCTCCAAAATGTCCTTTATCCCCCCTCCAAAATGTCCAGTAGCCAAATGTCTGTCACCAAACTGTGGTAGCCAAATGGCTACAGGTGATCTCAATTGGCACAACTAAAGAAAGCATCAACACTGCAAGTCAAAATTTAGTTCAGCTTTGTTTCATTGATTACATTCAGTTCATTAAGATTAATTCATCAATTAACCTAGAGAAAGATAGGAGTGAAATGCCAATGAAGTCATAAATTAGGTAGAATTAGACAATGAAGATATAAGGCATTAGAACACTTGATTCAAAGTGGAGCTGAGGTATATGCTACCCTCCTATTTTTTAGTTTATTTCTCTTTTTAGTTCAGACCATATTTAAATGTTCACCATCATTTTTTTTGGTTCCTCCTATTTCATCTTATATTTGGGTAAATATTACAGCAGCAATGTATAAAACTTAAAACCATAATTGTGTGGATGTTGTTAAGTTCAGATTTATTGTCAACGTACATGCATGAAATCACATGCAACCCTGAGATTCTTTATCCTGTAGACAAGACAGAATTACCACTTATTGGCAGTGCAAAAATAAAACTGTACATGAAGTGTAAACAAACTAACTGTACAATACAGAAAGGGAAGAAATCAAGCGCAAGAGTCCCTAAATTTGTCCCTCAATTGAGTTTGTTGTTGAGGAGTCAGATGGCGGAGGGGGAGCAGCTGTTCCTGAACCTGGTGGTGAGAGTCTTGTGGCACCTGCACCTCTTTCCTGATGGCAGCAGCGAGAACAGTGTGTGCATGTTTGATGATCGCTGCTGCTCTCCAATGGCAGTATTTCCTATAGATGCTCTTGATGGTAGCGAGGGTTTTTGCCTGTGTTGTCCTGAGCTGTGTCCACAACTTTTTGTAGGGCTTTATGCTCAGGAGTATTGACTGCATCAAAGTCTGGTATGGGGACACCAATCAGCACATTTTCCATCATGCATCTGGAGGGATTTGCCAGGATTTCCAATGTCATATCAAACTTCAGTGCTGACATGCTTTCTTCATGATGCCATTAGTGTGTTGGCTCCAGGAAAGATCGTCCAAGATAGTGACTCCCAAGATCTTGTATTTGTTCACTCTCTCCACCCCTGATTCCCCAATGATCATTGGATCATACACCTCTGGTTTTTCCTTCCTACAGTCAACTCCTTGGTTTTGGAAACTGAGTGCAAGGCTGTTGTTGGTGCACCATTCAGCCAAGTTTTCAATCTCCCTCCTGTATGCCGACTCATTGCCCATTTTTATACAACCCACTACCAAGGTATAATCAGCAAATTTATAGATGTTGTTGCCGTACTGAGTCACAGGTGTAAAGTTAGTAAAGCTGGAGGGCCAAGAACACAGCCCATGTGGTGCTCCAGTACTGATGGAGATTTTCTTATCAATCCTCACTGATTGTGGTCTGGAGGTGAAGAAATCCAGGTTCCAATTACACAGTGGGGTGTTGAGTCCCAGGTCTTGGAGTTTGCTGATCAATTTTGAGGGAATGATGGTGTTAAATGCCAAACTGTAGTTGATAAAGAGCATCCAGTTGTATGCATCTTTGCTGTCGAGGTGTTCCAGGGCTTTGTGTAGAGCTAGTGAGATGTGCAATTTAATGGATAGAAAAAAGTTAAACTCTTTAGTAATAACCAGGGTTTCATGTTTTCTTATTGATAATGAATTTATTGTGAAATACATTATACAATGTATACAGTTATAAACAATTTGACTTCTTCCAGCTGATGAAATAGCTATAATAGTACACATCAAGTTAAAAATAAATAATAAATCCAAAAGACAAATAATAATATTCACAATTGCCATTGTGCAAGAAGTATAAAAAAGTGGTGTTACATAATTTCAGACAGCCCTTTTGTGATGCTGGAGCTGTCAGTGATGAGTGTAACAAGGGGAGGTTCTAGAACCTGATAGCCATCAGAAAGAAACAGTTCTTGAACTGAAAGGTGCAGATCTTCTGGCCTCTGTACCTTCTACCTGAATGTAGCAACGAGTTGAAGTTGCGAATTCTTGAGTTAAAAAAGCCATTGCAACATCTTGCAACATCTTGCTTTTTGCATTGAACAACTAAGCTTTTTGTAATAAACTGTTTATTAATGAAATTGAATTTGCAATATTGGACAGTTGAACAAAACATTTTAAGTTTTGAATTACTGAAAATAAAAAGATTACATATTTTTCCCCATTAATGTCCTTAATTCGGGATGTTTCCTCAAAGTTTATGGACTTTAAGTGTTGGAAAGCTGACACCCAGAAATGTTGGCTTTATTTATTATTAATAACTGCTACCCACTCCACAAAACTACCCTTTCAACAATAGAAGTCTATGATGGGACTTTGGGCTACCATATTTCTAGAGTAGTCTCTCAGTGAAAGCATTCATCAGTGAGAAAATTTAACATCGCCTCCTGTACATAGCCTTTGTTGTCTGAGGAACATCAGAACACAAACAAAGCACAAAGTTCATGATCTACAAGATTATAGGAATCTCTACATTTCCACAGGTTTCAAAAACATGGGCTCTATTATAACTGCTACCTCATAGCAGAGATACCAATAATACTGTGGTTTCAAAACACATCCAATTCTAATAAGAAAGGCAATTGTTGTCAGTGTTGTACTTACAAATGTAAGTGAAAGTTTTCAGCAGGTGCCTTAAAGGACTACACTCTGAACACCATTTATTCAGACTACAATAGTCAAATCATGGAGGCATTGAATAATAAAGAAAGAAATAAAGAAAAAAAGTATTCTATACTTTGCTACTACAAATGTCAGTGTACATGTTGTTGAGTTGATGTATACGCTGTGGAGTCTAGTGCAAGACTGACACACCCAAGCTGGCATGCTGGGCTTGTATACATCACTGCTTGTTACATGGACAGGAAGTGACATCAGTGATGTCATCAGCCCAGATAAAAACTTGTATTGGATGCAGGTCAATTTCCAGTGTTTTCCACAGCACATCCACCATTTTGGGAGCCGGTTCACTTGCTGGTAAATGGGTTACCACATGACCCACCCAGAACTGGCAATCCTTCTACAGACCCCCAAAGTCTGTACGTTTTTGTTTTGGCGGCCTTCCTCTCTGCCAAGGCACGTGAACCACAACTGATCCATCCAGATCGAGATGGGCAGGTTTAAGGCAGTCAATTGCAAAAGCTTCCTCTTAATTTCTGATGACCAAAATGTATATCGAACCATTGCATCTTAGTACCTCTAAGTGACCCTCATATGGATGCTGGAACGGTGCTAAGTGTGCTCCTTTCAGTACACACATTTACTTGCAGTCCTGCAGGATCTGGGATATATAGGATCTGGCCTGACCTTGTTGAGATGTCGCTACAAGTGTTTAAAAAAAAACTGAGCTTCTCACAGAGCTTGCTTAGGACTGCTCCGGGTGTCTCCACCCATCCTCATGAGTCTAATACAAATTCTTCTGGGACCATCAGAGGTGCGTTGTAGAGCAGCTCTGCCAGTGAGGAACCTATATCATCCTTAGGTGCTGTTCGTTTGCCCAAGAATACCCATGGTAATTCATCAACCCAGTTAGATCCCTGCAGATGCTCCACAAGGGCTGATTTCAAATGCCTGTGGAACCTTTCAAGTAGCCTGTTGGATTGTGGGTGGTACGCAGTTGTGTGGTGCAACTTGGTTCCAAGCAGGGTGGCCATTGCTGACCACAAGCTCGATGTGAATTAGGCATCCCTGTCAGATGTGATGTGTGCTGACAGACTGAAACGTGCCATCCAGGAAGAAATGATGGTCATGGTGCAGGTGTCAGTAGTCACGCCTGCCAGCAGAACAATCTCTGGCCTCCATATGGCTTGATCCACTATAGTGAGAAGAAAATAGGAACCATGTGACACCAGCAGGCAGCCTACAATGTCTACGTGTCGGTGATTAAACTTCCGACATGTCGGGTCAAAATATTGTAGTGGGATTTTCATGTGTTGCTGGACTTCGGATGTCTGGTAACAAGTGCATGTCTTCAGCCAATTGCTGACCTGTTTTTGAAGGCTATGCCATTCAAATCTGTTGGCTGTCATCAAACAATTGTTCTGATTGATAGATGTGCCAACTAACGTACCACATCAAATACCTGCGACCTTCAGGCCACTGGAACGATTGGTCGAGGACGATAGGAGTTTGAACTTCCCTGGGCCTATTGGAATTTCTTCCAGCTGCAGGTTCAAGACTCCTGTTCTGTAACATGGAATTTCTTAGTCAGCTTGTTGTGCTTTCATGAGTGGAACAATCCACCCCTTGTAAGGCACATCTTCCACTACATTGGCCTTTCCTGAGATGTGTTTGATGGCCATTGTGAACTCAGAAATATGGTAAATGTCTCTGTTCATGAGTTGACCATGGATCTGATAACTTAGTGAAAGCAAATGCAAGCAGCTTGTGGTCCGAAAAAGCTGTGAAATGCCTGCCTTCTAAAAAGTATCTGAAATGTCTGATAGCTAGGTACAGTGCCTACAATTCTCAATCAAAAGCACTGTACTGGAGTTCTGGTGGCCTTAGGTGCTAGATAAAGAAAGCTAATGGTTTCCAATACCCATCAATGTACTGTTCAAGCACCCTTCCTAATGGCGTATTGGACACATCCACTGTCAGGGCTGTCAAGACATCGGTTCTTGGGTGACTCAGCAATGCAGCATTAGTCAGTGATTCTTCAGCATTCTCAAATGTGGAGGACGATTCTTCATACCAAGTGACATCCCTTGCCTGACACCAAGATGAAGAGGGGCCACATGATGCAAGCCGCTGATGTTATAAAATGACAATAAAAGTTCACCATTCCAACAAACTCTGGGAGCCCTTTAACTGGGCTAGGTTTAGTGAATGCATGGATCACCACAACCTTTGCTGGTAGTGGCTTTGCTCTATGTTTGTCAATTCTATGGCTCAAAAGATTGATGGTTGCTAATCCAAATTGACACTTGGCTGGGTTGATGGTCAGCCCAAACTCATTCAAATAAGTGAAAAGCTTGCACAGGTGGGACAGATATTACCTTATCACTAACAGCAGTCATCAGGAAAGTCAAGATTGCATCCCACTCTGCCCATTAAACATTGGAAAGTCTGTACAGCATTCTTGAGCCCAAAAGGCATCCTTCTGAATTCAAAAAGCCAAAGGGTGTAATAATAGCTGTTCTTTGAATGTCATCCCAGTGGACCAGGATCTGATGATACCCCTGGACCAGGTCCACCTTACAAAAGATGGTTGTAGATGCAGTACCATTCAACCTGCAGTAATCATTGCAGGGCCTCCATCTGTGACCTTGGCTACCTTGTAGAGCAGGGAGGCTCACAAGTTATTGGACTGTTGTACAATACTCGTGCCCTCCATCTTTTCAAACTCCTCTTTGGCCAGAGGAAGTTTATCTGGAGGGAGCCCGAGCTCAGGCATGAGGCTGTAGCCCTTTGGTTGGTATGTGGTGCTGCATCCCACATTTTGGCTTTGCTGAGATGAATTGTAGCATTAATTATTGCAGGGAATTGAGCCAACAACCAAGCAAATTCATTCTCCAAAAGAGCAACAAGCCTAAATGCAGGTCTGGCAGCTTGGCCTCACCTAGGGCAAAGGTCTGGAAATTGTTGGTATAAACAAGCCTTCATCCCTCTAGATCAACCAGCAGGCCATGTGCTCAGAAAAATCAGCTCACAGTAGCAGTTGTGCAACTGCTGCCAAATTGAACATCTGCATGAACTCAGTATTGCTAAACTGAAACAGGATCCTATGCATGCCAAATGTCTGGATAGTACTGCAGTTTGCAGATTTCAATGATGGCCTAGGTTTTCTGTTACATGCATCACACTCCAAAGGGGAAGCATACAGATCTCAGAATGTCTATTCCAGACATATAAAAGGCCATCTTGATGGCCAGCCACTGTAGCCATTAGCAACAGTTAAACCCTGCATTTTCCTTGAAACATATAGGGATGTCAGCAGCAACTTAATGGCAGAAATTCATCATCTCCCTGTTGACTGGCAGCCTGACAACAGATTTGATCAACCCTACTGCCAGTTGCATGGTCCTGCTTCTGTGAGCAGGATCAGGGGTCCTGGCCTATAGATATCACACTTTCTTGTTTAGTCCAGCATAGAATGTCAGGCCAGGCCACAACTCTTCATAGATCACTGAAATCCTCATTAGGACATAGATATCTGCTCAAACATGAGGACAAGACTTATGCCATTGCATTAGTGCCAGTATTTCACTCACAAGTACAGAATGGGTCCTGTCTCCCAAGCCATCCAAGTGAAGTAAATAGGCTGCTCACTCATATCACAAGGCCAAATTTACTGAGGAGCAGACTCTCTAGCATCATATACTTGCCCTCCTCCAGAAGCTGCTGAAGAAAATCAGAACACCAGCTCTTGATCCAAGGTCATTAGCAAAGTATTCTACCCTACTAAATACATTATCATTCACTTTACCACATTGATGTATTCTCTCAGAAATTTAGTACAAGACTACACACCCAGGTGTGCATGCTGGGCTTATATTCATAACTGGCTCTGTCACATGTCCAAGAAGTGACATCATCAGTGATGTTAACAACCCAGATAAAAATCTGTGTTGGAAGCAGGTTAATTTTCCTACATTTTCCACAGCATGTCTGCCATTTTAGAAGTTGGTTCACTTGCTGGTAAGTGGATTACCACATTGAAAACATTTTTGCATTCTCTGCTCAAAAGGTATTGCAGTCAATATATTTTGCAAATATTTCCTTGTGGAAAATTTCGGTTTTTTATTTTTTGTCTTTGGTAAATGTATACAAGTTGGCTTCTAAACATCGTTTCAGCCTGGTCTCCATTGGGGAAAACAGGCAAAGCAGACTTGTATTGAAAAGCCAAACGTTATTCTGTTCAAAAGTGATACTGATGTCTCTCTTCAAGTTCTTAAGCTTTAAAAAAATGTTAAACTGGGTAACTTGATTTAAAGTTGAGTAACTGTTTACCAGTTGTAATTGTAAAGATCTATTGTTAATTAAATATGCTCCATTTAATGCCTTAATCATTTAATTTTTTGACACGAGTTAATTGCCGTGTCGCCAATCCCAGCATCTTTCAATTGCAAAAACAATTCAACGTGGAAGTAGAAGATCGTAGGATAATCTTCTTTGCCCTCGTAGAATACTTGTAGTCCTTGTTTAGAATTATGCTTCTTCAATTGGATTGAAGACTGTCCTTGACGCCTCTTGTATGTCTGAACACATTGATTTTCACCACTAATAAACATCTCTAGATTCGCAACCATAATTGTCGAAACATTGTAACAATTTCCTCACCAGACTGATATTGTGGGAATTAGTCAGTTAACGCCAAATACTTGATCAGCTCAAATGAGCATTGCGACCTTTTCTCGTTGCGGATTTAAATGTAATCTTGCAGTGAGCTATGAGAGAACGTTAAGATCGACCTTTGTTAATCATTTTGACTAATAATTAGGATTTGAATATTGTAGTGGAAATCAGAGGTAGAAATTGACTTTACAAGTTCATTAAAAGTTCGCGACGTTCACAATTATTTTCTCTTTAGCGAGTTTCTAAACTTGACCTCCTTTTACATACATAATTCACACTTTAGGGATCATACTGGTGAAATATATCGATCTTGCTTTTCAACGCCCTGGCTTTACTGAAAGCAATTTAGTAAGACGATTGGTTTCTAATTAGTCACTCCGCTGCATTACGGAGACCCCGCTGATGGTGATCTTTGGTCACAATATGTAATCTGAAGTGTTCCGCCACCTCTTGCCAATGAATACTCAATGCTGACACACGAGGGAACAAATGAGGGGGTTTGCACCTGGTTTAAAATCCCCGTTGTATTATCCTTTATTTTTTAAAAAAAACTAAGAAAACGCACTGCTGGGCCCGATGACAAACTCAATGGCAATCACACAAAGCTAGAAGAGCCTCCACTTTGAGATACGCAGAATGGAACACACAGGAATGCCTCGAACCCTGTCAACGTTGCCTGGACTTTGTGCATCACTCCGCTAATTGTATCTTCAGGGTTTAATATACACATTTCACAATGGTTATCTGGCATTCTTAGCCAATGCAACAATCGGAGGATTAAAAGCGACGGCTCAAGGCGACATAATTGTTTAAAACATGCCAACCAACGTATTGGGAAGGTCGCTTTCCCCATTGGCTACACCAAGGCTACTGCTGAAAAGAACGTCCGAGGACCAGTGAAATGTGGCCTCGAAGACGCGTTGAGTCAGAATTCCATTTAGAGCTGCTTTGGGCAGGTGCACATAGGCTATAATCTCAATGGACTGAAAAAAAAGGACCCGCAGCTCTGTTAAATTGGCGCTTTAAGAATGGACGCACCCTGGGGTCAATGTTGCTCAGGGTGGCGTCCCGGTTGCTCGACCTGTTCTCTTGTGTTTTAATTTTAATTGTTTGTTTGGACACGTTTTAAGTTCAGTTTTGCTTCCCCACCCCATGCCCCCTCCCTTTACAAAACAGGTCTTTTGTGAATAATTGTAAGAAATTGGAATTGCTGTAATCAGTGTTTGCACAATGCGTTTGTTAGGCTTTATTATTTGGTAATGATTGATCGATATTCAGAGTCTGTGGATGTGTAGCGAGGACAGAATAGGTGGAATACATTGCGTCTTTTCAACGGGACACGTGAGGAGCCCATCTGAGATTAAGGCCGGGGATCGGCCCGAGGAGATAGGAAAGTTCACAGCATTTGACCCCAGGAAATTACACCGTGTAAACATCAAACCTAAGAAACGCTTCCACTCCCCAGCAAGACCGCCGGCTTACAATGCGCGAATATTATTGTGTGCGCATCGTAGCAAAATAGCCGACGAGTTCTATTCTTTGCATCGCGCCGTGGGACGCCAATGGGGCGAAATCACAGACCCGTTTGTCCTCGGTCGGCCCGATGAGTAATTGCCTTCATTAATCATCGCTTTAAACATTCTTCCGGGGGAGGGGGACGATGGTAGTGAGTGATGGGGAGGGGGAAGGGGGGGGGGGGGGGGGGAAGAGAGAGAGATGCAAGCCCCCGACCAATACGCTCTGTAGAACGCCGGTGATTGACAGCGGACGCGTGGCCGTCCTCCAGCTGCCCTATTGACTCCAGCCGGGGCTCGCAGGGGAGGCAGTCTTTCCGCGGCAGCTCATTCTACTCACATCGACAGGTGATATTGAAATCACGAGTTTGCGTGTGTGTTCCTGCCCCAGCCTTAATGTTTGTTTACAATAGTAATAATGACGATGCCACACAAAATGTTGAGGGATGAAAGAGTCCTTCGATGGTCCCGGACAATACCCATCCCTAGACTCTTTCTTGGTGGGGAAGGGAGCTCTTGGGTCAGGCCTTGTTCAAAAATAAACGTGCAGGATGTACGATTTATTGAACCACTGCAAAGAAAGACAAACAATGTTTAAATTCCAGAAACCAGAAGCTTGCATCGTGATCTCACTCCGATCCTAAAGTCTATTTTCTTTGCGTACATCAGCTATTTGCCATCCCAACTATAGCCTCGTTGTATAATACATACACGGATTTTGATGCTACTGATAACCAAAAGGACCGCGTTCTATTTATGGAAATGGGTGCATTAGTTGTGGTTCTTGGTAGAATGTGAATGGTTTTGGACAACTTGCTCAGGGAATTAGAGTAATAATTGACTGATTTTTTTAACTATTAAACGAGCTATGGGGGAGTTTTTCTTGTGATATTACTGAATACTTATCCCTTTCCTAAACAGACGATGGGTTCCAAATTAAACTAGTGTAAAGTTTATTGAGCCCTCTGCACAATATTTTATTCAATCTGCTCGTTATTCTTTTGTCCGGGTACTTTCTCGGCTTTGGGATGTGTTCCTCGGCTATCGAAATGCCAGCTATTTTCCTGTTCATACTGTCGGTAATGACGTGCTGGGAAGTGGGGTGGGAGGGGGGGGGGGGTGAAGAAAGGGAAGGAGAAGGGGAACAACTGCTTTCCATTCAGATGTTTAATTTACTGGAGAAGAGCAATCTCTTCCCATTCGTCTGATACATTTTATGGAAGGATGTATGAAGAAGTTTGCACGGTGCAAACCTTCAATGCAGATTCCTTCTTAAAAAAAATTACACCTACGAAGTTGGGGATCAACGTTTCTTGACAATTTTCATCACTGGAGATGCCGATTACGCCTGATGTAGAAATGACTAAATAAAGACCAGAAAGTGATGTACCTTGGTGCTCAATGAAATAGTCTGCAATGAGCAAGTGGTCAGGTGTGTGTGTGTGTGTGTATATATATATATATATAATATATCCCAGTGAAAATGTACAATAGAACATTACAGTGCAAGCTCTTCAGCCCACGATGTGTGCCGACCACTATAATCTTCCCAGAGCGTTCGTCATAAACATGTATTTGAACAACCCCGAAGTGCTGCATTGATTGGTCATTCAGACACACCTTGCAAAGTAATATTTGCTTTCTGCATGTCTCCACAGTCCAGATTGATGGAGGGATTGACTGGCCGATGCACGTGTACGTCAGGATAATAGATGCCAGTTTTTTATTGCGGGGAATAAATACTGTTTAACGAACATCGATCCAAACGAGCAATTGGACCATTAAGTGTCACCGCTTTCAAAACTGTATCACCCCTATTTATATACGAATGGAAATACAATGAAAAAGATTGGAAACAAAACTTGTCAGATTTGTTCAAGTATTCAATTTCACCAATATGACCTAACTTTGGAAGCATATTTTGAGTCAATACCATATTCGTATAACGAGATCGATTGTCCTTCGAATGAGAGACAAACTTGGAATTATGTCATCATTTGCATATGTCAAAGCTATTACCAGTTACCAACTCGTTCGGCATGGCGCTTTGTGGACATTATTTTACTCAAGCTTCAAGACTTTATCCCTATGGGGGGAGGGGGCGGAGAATCAGACCGTTGCCCGAGTTCATTCCCATATCAGCACATTTTCAGCCCCATGTCGAGTAACATCAATCTCACAAGCTGCGCAAATTACCAGCAGCATGAATTACAAAGCAGCAACAGCTTTTATTTCAGCTGTATCTTTTTGATAAAATGTAACGTTTGTGTTAAATCAAATGCATCAAATGTATAAATAGAAAATCTTTATTTATAGACTATTTCGCATAAAATATACTTTTAAAAACATTGTTTATGTACAAGTTTAGTAAAAAATAGTAACCACAGCAAGTGCACGGACATGGTATCCCCATGCATCAAAACAACCTTCAATAAGACCGGAAAGTTTGGAAGAATCATTTTGCAGAACTAGATTACATATGTAATTCAAGGCACACTCTTATATGCAAGCATCATAGCAATATGAAACTGTTCTTCTTAAAGGAGTAAAGGATTGTTTCATTCTTGCACGCTTGGACACTGGGCTAGTGGCAGTGATAAGTCATGTTAAGGTGTCTGTTTCATAGTTCATTCTTTTTATTCTGCGTTCATGTATATACAAAAATAAGTCTTCATATAATCCTTGTAGTAAGAATAGATACAAAATAGAAATGCTTACATCAATTCGAGACAAAATTCCTTTCAAATTACCGAAGCATCAAGTTTCATTCTCCGCTCTACAACCCAGTATAAAGTTAGTGTTCTATTAGTTGACCCCCCCCCCAAAGGCGACACATATACTGTACAAGTATGTGACAGACGATGCCACCGAGACATTCCCTTTAACACCACACCCTTTAACAGCTATATTAGCTACACAGAAAAGTTGGATACCCTTTTTTGTCAATAGAAGCATCACAGGGTCTGGGACCCTATCAGTAGTCTCTCTCCATCGCCCCCTCCACTGGGAGGAGCCATGGTCATAATTGCACTTTCAGTGGGAATTGTTCGTGGGCTTTCTCTTGGAAGCAACTCCTAGTGTATTCCTGAGTGGTTGTGTGGTCCCCCTGTGTCCCAGCACTCAGGATGGGAGGGCTGGCGGTGAAACGAAGAAGTTGTGTCCTGCTGCGTGCCTCCCCCTGGTTAGCCCGGACACTGGCTCTGCTTCCCTTCAACATCTGCAACGCAAGGTCACTGGTCAGATACATGTGCAATTAACACGCCGGCCACTAAAATGCTACATGAATCGCACAAGAAGCAACATTCCGAGATTAATTCTTCCACCCCTCCCCATTCTATGCATGCCAAATGCAAACTCCCCGTGCATGCCAAATGCAAACTCCCCGTGCATGCCAAATGCAAACTCCCCGTGCATGCCAAATGCAAACTCGCAGCCCGCTGTCCTCTCCAGTGTCATCTGCAAGACGGGCGCCTTACCTGCGGCTGCTCGCTGCTCAGTATCTGTCAAACCAACTGGTGAAGTCGAGAAGTTCCTGCTCCTCCGGGCTCAGGGCTTCGTAACTGCCTTCATCCGAAGAGTAGGTGGAGAGCGGCGACGGCGGGATGGAGTTGAGGTCGGCGGAGTAGGTGGGCGACGGCAGCCCGCACTGGAAAGCGGCCGACACGGCGTCGTGCTCGTCGAGCAGCTGCTGCAGCGCGCGGATGTACTCCACGGCCGACCGCAGCGTCTCCACCTTGCTCATCTTCTTGTTGGATGCGCCGTTGGGCACGTGCTGGCGCAGGGTCTGGAAGCCCGCGTTCACCAACTTCACGCGGTTCCTCTCGCGCTCGTTGCGCCTGGCAACGGCGGCCGGTTGCTGCTGAGGCAGCGAGTAGCCCAGACCCGTGAAGCTCAGGCGCCTCTTGCAGCGCAGCAGCTCGGGCGAGCTCGACCTCGGCCGCTTGAGCGCCTTGCAGCCCTTCCCGCTGCCGCCGCTGCTGTCGGGCGACGACACCGGCGAGCCGTCGCTGTACGGTGCCGGCCGGCTCTCCAGCAGGAACTGACAGGAGGTTTGCATCAGTTGCGCGGCTGCCGCCCGCTCCATCTCTCTTGCGCGGCAAGGTAAAGGGAAGACGGAGAGAGGGGAGGGGGAGGAGGGGGTGGTGGTGGGGAGGGGGGGGGGGGGGAAGAGAGCAAAAAGTTGGCAGTGTGCGGCGCTCGTGGCGTTCGCGTGGGGCGCGCGTTTTGAACCGCGAGAAGCAGGTCTTGACCCGCACCTCTCCGGGAGACGATCTGCTGCAAACTTTGCAAGCACTCGCCTTTTTCAACACGCGCCTCACCCCAGCCCCCTCCCTCCCCAGATGCACGCTCCAGATAAGGCCCGGCCCACTTGCCCCTCCCCTCCGCTGTCCATTCGGTCTCGCTCCTATTGACATTCCACGCGCGTCGCCCCCCTCCATTCGTGCGCCCGGCGCGTGCCGCTCTGCTCTAAATAAACAAATGGGGCTTTTCAGCTGCGGCCGGCCGGCCGGCCCCGGGAGCACGCGCTGCCCTCATTTGCATGCCCATTCAGGCTCGCGCCTGCACCCCATTGGCCGCCTTTCTCCTGCTCCAAATGCAACCCCTTGTCGCTTTGAGCTATATTGACACAGCGCCGCTTTTCTCTCTCCTCTCTCTCTCTAACTCTTTCAAGTTTGCTGAGCTTTCTTTTTTTTTGGGGGGGGGGAAGAACCTTGCACTTCGTCGGACTTTAGAAAGATGCCATAAAGCGATTGGGCAAGGCGCATCAACCTTGCCTACTCCAAATAAGCCTCTTCTTTCGCTCCCCGAAACAACAACAACCTGTCCTTTCTTTTAGTTGCGACGGGCTGCTACTGTTTCCTCTTCGTGGCATTTGTTCCAAACGTTACATTTCAAGCACTTTTTTTTTTGGGGGGGGGGTCCTAACACCTGTTATGCGAAGTCTCCAGTACTCTGGATCTTAGTTGCGCGAACAGCCTCCTGGCATTTTTGGGGAGTACCGATAGGAATCGGATGTGGGGGTGGGGGGCGGAGAGGCGGGGGAGTGAGTGGGTGTTGCTGGGGGGGGGGTGGCTAGTCGGTACAGGACTGCATGTCAACGCAAGGAGACTGCAGCTACACGACGAATAGTTCGGATGTCCTGGGGGCAGAATCGGAAATAAATTTTAATCTGGTATCTTGTAGGGTGGGGGGTGGGGGGTGTGGGGGGGGAAGACCCCATTCGCGTAAACACACTGATTCCGGTCCTTTTTGTAAGCGCCTGTCTTCTCGAATTCAAGTAGGAACGCCCCTTGCATTGGTTTCATTGACCAACACAAATAGCCAGTTCTGCAAGTGCCGACTGACCCATGCAAAAGAAAACAACCTATTCCAACGCGTTAGATTGTTTACTGGGACAACGCGTTGTGCACCAAGAATAGGGAGAGGGGCCTTAAAAGCTCCCTCCTTCCCCCCCCCCCCCGGGTGCCGTGAAATTGATCTGGAAACTGAAAGTTGGCAGGTTTTTTTTCCTCCCAAACCAAAACACTTAAATGCAGTCCATACATGTGAAGATGGTTTTGGAGCGCGCTTCAGACAGCCGTTCGCTTAAACAGCGACTTCAACTGCAGAGGTGGAGAGGAAATCGATAGGGTGCGCGCAGGGTGTCCTTTAGATGGTTGAGAAGACAGCAGCACGCAAGGTGATCGATCACTTTCTGACGCAAAGTAGGAAAACAACATTCAACGCTCCCCCTAATTTCTGAAGCTTAACTGTTTCCTCAGCATATACCCTTGGGTTTCAATGCACTCCTTGGACCGTATAAAATAACATTATTTCTGTTCCGTGTTTGTCGCTGCAATTAGCAACACAAAAAAAGCCTTCAGAGCATACAAATTGCCGAAAATATCGTTTGGAGTCAGGCGTCGGGGATCCAGACACTTACACTCGCAGTGTCGTGTCTAGTGGCAGCCAGAAAGAATAGACAGCCAACACTATTCATACTAGAGCCTGATTGGAAAGCTCAACACAGAAGGATCTGGCGGAACGAAGAGACGCCCGTTGAAGAAAAGAACACCCCCCCCCCCCCCCCGCCCCAGTTTGATCTCTCCTCGCTTTTCACGCCATAAATTACAATCACATTTTCATCGGTTTTCAAACAGTAGTTTTTTTTTCAAAGCCACTGCCATTACATTTGAAAACACGTGGCAAATCTTTAAAACTGTAAACTTCAAATACATTTACACAGGGACATGATTTGTTGACTGTTGAAGTTTCGGTTGGATTCATTTTATTGCTCGGGGTGGTTCACTCCTGACCTGAAGTGGGAACTGTTATGGCTTGTTTATTGTTTTATGCTGGTGATGTGCCTAAAGCAACAAGTAGCACATTTATAGTTATGCTATCATTATTTGCATTGCGGGGCTTGGAAGAAAAAGGAGTTAATTGGAACAAAGTCCAGGAAGAAGATCAAACGAATTAAGACATTGGAGTCCAGTTTAAGTTCGGCCGTCACAACCGTTTCTCAGGTACATATTAGTCAAGTCATTGGAAACCAACACTTAAAAAAAACAATTCAGACAAAAGTACACTTGTGAAGTCTGTCAAACGGTGGACGCCATAAAATAACTAAATACATGGTCATGCCAGTCATAAAATGAGGGCGAAGGATTTGTAGCAATCGCTTGGAAAGGATTTATCCTGCCACGGATGCAGACAATGACACCTAGTGAAGCTAAGGTGAAGCACAGGTTTACTGAGTGCATTCTCCTCAAAATATAGGATTTGTGCTTTTCCACTTGTCATATATTTTGTACAATGTTCATATGAACCTAAATTCTTATTTGTTCCAGCTGAACAGGTACTTTGGAAAAAAACTAAAACAAACAGCAACTTCAACATCATTGAATTAAAAGGAGACAATAAATCCAAAATAGAGATGGAAAATACATTTTCACAGTTATCCTCCTGCAAACTTAGTGACAGTGAAAGTGATCGTTTTGTGGTGCAGGAGCAATCCCTGATCAGTGCCACAAGGGGAGGTTCAAGAGCCCAATAGCTATTGTGTGTTTGGGGGGGAGGGGGGGTAAAAAAAACTGTCCTTGAGCCTAGAGTTGCTGGTTTTCAGGCTTCTATACCTTCTACCTGAAGATAGCAATGAGAAAAGGGTGTGACCAGGGTGATGGGGAGCCTTTATTGATGTTGGCTGCCTTCTTGAGGCAGCCCCTCATATAGATGGATTCACTGGATGGGAAGTCAGAGCTTGTGATGGACCTGGCTATGTTTGTTAAAACACACAGAAAAGCTGGAGGAAGTCAACCAGTTTTGCAGCATGAATAGGGGGGTAAAGATGTATTACTGACATTTCAGACCTGAGCCCTTCTTCAAGGAATAAGAAAGGACAGAAGAATAAAGAAACCATTCTGTGATTCAACTAGTTGGTATATTTTCCACAGAGCACCTGTAAAAGTTTGATAGAGTATCAAACCATATCTCCTCAGATTCCTTAAAAAGTAGAGGAGTTGGTGTGCCACCTTCATGGTTATCTTGGTGTGGTGGCTCCAGGAGAGGTCTTGTATTTTTTTATGATTTAAATTTTATTGAGTTATTTAAAAAAAAAGTTTCCATGAAACCTTGAGTCAGTGTTAGTTATGTAAATCATGTTACAAAATGTAAACCTATCCATAAAATAGAAACATGGCAGCAAGAAAATCAATATAATGATCATGTGTGTCTATGTAGATTTCTTAATAACAGAAAAAAAAAACTGCCAATATGCTTCGCCTCAACATCTATTTATGCTTCCCAGGATACCTAGGTATTTGCTCCATTTTTGAGTATAGAGGTCCAATTTATCAAACCTTTTGTAAGACATGTTGAAACACTGCCTCATTGACTAATTCTGAAATCCGCTCCCGAAAAGATGGACCCACCTCCCAATTCTTTCAACTTCTAAGGATAATTTGTCTTCCTACCATTATACTTGTCTGAATCCAGCAGGAGAAGTCTTCTGAAATATGGACCCTCAGGAACATGGAGGTTCTCACCCTCTCCATTTCTATCCCATTAGTACAACTATAAGCTCTTTAGCCTTGGCATTGTTGGGTGCAAGATTGTTGTCTTGGTACCAGCCGATCAGATTTGCAATTTCCATTCTGTATTCAGGCTCATCATTTCCATTCTTTTCAACCAATGACAGTGGTGTCATCAGCAAATTTATAGATTGAGTTGAAACTGAACTTGGCTCCACAGACGTGAGTAAGAAAATAAGCATGCAGCTTTGGGGTAATTGTGTTATTATCAAACATATTCCCTACTCTATTATAGGTTCCAATTTCTCCACAAGATAAGGATGCATGAAGTTGGAAATAAAGTAATAGAATGGATAGAGGTTTTGTTAACCAATGAAAAGCATAAATTTGAGATAAATTGGGATATCTCTGGTTGGCAATCAGTGGTGAGCTGAGTGGGGGTCGCTGCTGGGCCCACTACTGTTCACAATATACATTAACGTTGGAAGAGGAGACTGAGTATAGTGTATCTAAGTTAGGTGTTACACTCAGTTGAGTGCAAAAGAAAATTGTGCAGAGAATGCGGAGAGTGGCATGGTTAGTGTAGGGGTGACATGGTTAGCACAATGCTATTATTGCATCAGCAACTCAGGTTTGAATCGGAGCTGTGTGTAAGGAGTTTGAATGTTCTCCCCATGTCTGCCTGGGTTTCTTTCTGGTTTCCTCCCACCCTTCAAAAACACATGGGTTGTGTAGGTTGTTTGATGTATTTGGATGGCACCAGCTCATGAGCCAGAAGGGCCTCTTACCGTGCTGCCTGCCTAAATTATTTCTTCATACTAAGGGTCTTAGCCTCAAGATTCATGGGAGTAGATTTAGGAAATGAATAGGAACTAATTTTCCCAGAGAATAGTGAATCTGTGGAATTCTCTTCCCAAGGAAACAATAGAGGGAACCTCATTAAATATATTTTAAGACAGAGCTAGATAGTTTTTTTGCATAGAAGGGTTTTTTTAATTTTAATTAGTGGTGACATGCTTCTACTATTCTTGATATTAGTTGCTCTTTTATTGAATACAATTCTTCAGTTACTGTTGAATATGATTCCTCAAAATGATTATATATCCTGTACAAACGGAGACCTCAAACACTTTTGATATTGAATCCAATTATAGGTAGAATTTTATTACTGAAGAGGACCTGTAATTTTGCTGATTCCTCTGTGATTGGATGTTCAGATTACCTTTTGTTGATGTTGAACTCTACACTGCTGGTGTTGATTCCTCCATGATAGGTGTTTCTAAATCCCCTGTTGAATATGATTTTGCCATCTCTATTATTTTCATGATGTAATTCATCTATTAGTGATGCTATCCCTATAATGTTTGGGTTGAGTCTTCTGCAGTTTATGATGGTTCCTGAGGGAAGAATTCTGGTCCATGGCTCAGTGTGCAGGAGCTCAGCCAAGCAGCAGAGTCCATGGCCTGCATGCTCTAGAAAGAGTGCAGAGAAGATTTACTAGGATATTGCCCAGACTCTAGGAACTGAGTTACAGGGAAAGGTTAAACAGGTTAGGACTTTATTCTCCAGAGAATGGAAGAATGAGGGGAGATTTGACAGAGATATTTAAAATTACGAGGGCAATAGACAGAGTAAATGTAGATAGGGTTTTTCTATTGACAGTAGGAGGCCTCGGCCCCGGTCCGGGCAGTATGGACCGACCTAGGAGGGGAGGCAGGCCCCTCCAGCCCGGGTAAGAAACCTGCATAGGAGAAGGCCACTCCGATATAAAACCTACGACCCAAGGACCTCGCTGCCACGTCCCAGCTTGCTTGGCCACGGCACACGAACCATGGGTGTAAAGGGTGGGGCCAGTACTGCGCGCACTGCACTCCACCTAAAAGCTCCTTTGCGCAGGCCCGAGGACAGGTCCACGTCCTCCCCCTCCACGTCCTCCCCCTCCACGTCCTCCCCCTCCACGTCCTCCCCCTCCACGTCCTCCCCCTCCACGTCCTCCCCCTCCACGTCCTCTCCCTCCACGCCTTCCCCCTCAAAAGATGCTCACAAACTCAAGCTAGCATGCTGGAACATCAGAACCATGCTAGACAAGGCTGACAGCCACCGACCTGAACGTCGGTCTGCCCTCATTGCACATGAACTCCTCAGACTTGACATCGACATAGCCGCTCTCAGTGAAGTCCGCCTGGCAGATGTAGGCAGCCTCCAAGAACGCGGCGCGGGCTACACACTCTACTGGTCTGGCAAGCCTTTGGATGAACGACGCCTTTCTGGTGTAGGCTTCATGGTCAAGAGCTTCATTGCCTCCAAACTCGAAAACCTTCCGACAGGCCTCTCGGACCGAATCATGTCCATGCGACTCCCCCTTCAGAACAAGCGTCACATCACCCTCATCAGTGTCTATGCTCCAACCCTCCAGGCGGAACCAGCAGAAAAGGACAAGTTCTACACCGACCTGCGCAACCTCATCCAACGCACCCCTACAGCCGACAAGGTTGTCATCCTGGGCGACTTCAACGCTCGTGTCAGCAAAGACTCAGAAACCTGGCCAGGAATCCTGGGCAAGCATGGCGTCGGCAAGTGCAACGACAATGGGCGCCTCCTGTTGGAGCTCTGCGCAGAACAGCGGATTGTCATTACAAACACCCTTTTTCAGCAGAGGGACAGCCTTAAGACCACCTGGATGCATCCCCGATCCAAACACTGGCACCTCCTGGACTACATCCTGGTGCGAGAAAGTGACAAACGAGATGTGCTCCACACCAGGGTCATGCCTAGCGCGGAATGCCACACTGACCACCGGCTGGTTCGCTGCAAGCTCAACCTTCACTTCAAACCAAAGCCCAGGAACAATAAAGCCCCCAGAAAGAGGTTCAATGTTGGAAACCTGCAGTCAGACGAAGCGAGAAGAAACTTCCAGGCAAACCACAAAGCAAAGCTCGACGATGCAATCCGCCTCACGGACCCGTCCCCTGAAACCCTCTGGGTTAAGTTGAAGACTACCATACTGCAATCCACTGAAGAGGTACTGGGCTTCTCCTCCAGGAAAAACAAGGACTGGTTTGACGAAAACAGCCAGGAAATCCAGGAGCTGCTGGCAAAGAAGCGAGCTGCCCACCAGGCTCACCTTACAAAGCCGTCATGTCCAGAGAAGAAACAAGCCTTCCGTCGCGCATGCAGCCATCTTCAGCGCAAACTCCGGGAGATCCAAAATGAGTGGTGGACTAGCCTCGCCAAACGAACCCAGCTCAGCGCGGACATTGGCGACTTCAGGGGTTTCTACGAGGCTCTAAAGGCTGTGTACGGCCCCTCACCCCAGGTCCAAAGCCCGCTGCGCAGCTCAGACGGCAAAGTCTTCCTCAGCGACAAGATCTCCATCCTCAACCGATGGTCAGAACACTTCCAATCTCTTTTCAGTGCCAACCGCTCAGTCCAAGATTCCGCCCTGCTCCAGCTCCCTCAACAGCCCCTAAGGCTAGAGCTGGATGAGGTTCCCACCCTGGATGAGACATATAAGGCAATCGAACAACTGAAAAGTGGCAAAGCAGCAGGTATGGATGGAATCCCCCCAGAAATCTGGAAGGCTGGCGGCAAAACTCTGCATGCCAAACTGCATGAGTTTTTCAAGCTTTGCTGGGACCAAGGTAAACTGCCTCAGGATCTTCGTGATGCCACCATCATCACCCTGTACAAAAACAAAGGCGAGAAATCAGACTGCTCAAACTACAGGGGAATCACGTTGCTCTCCATTGCAGGCAAAATCTTCGCTAGGATTCTACTAAATAAAATAATACCTAGTGTCGCCGAGAATATTCTCCCAGAATCACAGTGCGGCTTTCGCGCAAACAGAGGAACTACTGACATGGTCTTTGCCCTCAGACAGCTCCAAGAAAAATGCAGAGAACAAAACAAAGGACTCTACATCACCTTTGTTGACCTCACCAAAGCCTTCGACACCGTGAGCAGGAAAGGGCTTTGGCAAATACTAGAGCGCATCGGATGTCCCCCAAAGTTCCTCAACATGATTATCCAACTGCACGAAAACCAACAAGGTCGGGTCAGATACAGCAATGAGCTCTCTGAACCCTTCTCCATTAACAATGGCGTGAAGCAAGGCTGTGTTCTGGCACCAACCCTCTTTTCAATCTTCTTCAGCATGATGGTGAACCAAGCCATGAAAGACCCCAACAATGAAGACGCTGTTTACATCCGGTACCGCACGGATGGCAGTCTCTTCAATCTGAGGCGCCTGCAAGCTCACACCAAGACACAAGAGAAACTTGTCCGTGAACTACTCTTTGCAGACGATGCCGCTTTAGTTGCCCATTCAGAGCCAGCTCTTCAGCGCTTGACGTCCTGCTTTGCGGAAACTGCCAAAATGTTTGGCCTGGAAGTCAGCCTGAAGAAAACTGAGGTCCTCCATCAGCCAGCTCCCCACCATGATTACCAGCCCCCCCACATCTCCATCGGGCACACAAAACTCAAAACGGTCAACCAGTTTACCTATCTCGGCTGCACCATTTCATCAGATGCAAGGATCGACAATGAGATAGACAACGGACTCGCCAAGGCAAATAGCGCCTTTGGAAGACTACACAAAAGAGTCTGGAAAAACAACCAACTGAAAAACCTCACAAAGATAAGCGTATACAGAGCCGTTGTCATACCCACACTCCTGTTCGGCTCCGAATCATGGGTCCTCTACCGGCACCACCTACGGCTCCTAGAACGCTTCCACCAGTGTTGTCTCCGCTCCATCCTCAACATCCATTGGAGCGCTTACATCCCTAACGTCGAAGTACTCGAGATGGCAGAGGTCGACAGCATCGAGTCCACGCTGCTGAAGATCCAGCTGCGCTGGATGGGTCACGTCTCCAGAATGGAGGACCATCGCCTTCCCAAGATCGTGTTATATGGCGAGCTCTCCACTGGCCACCGTGACAGAGGTGCACCAAAGAAAAGGTACAAGGACTGCCTAAAGAAATCTCTTGGTGCCTGCCACATTGACCACCGCCAGTGGGCTGATATCGCCTCAAACCGTGCATCTTGGCACCTCACAGTTTGGCGGGCAGCAACCTCCTTTGAAGAAGACCGCAGAGCCTACCTCACTGACAAAAGGCAAAGGAGGAAAACCCCAACACCCAACCCCAACCCACCAATTTTCCCCTGCAACCGCTGCAATCGTGTCTGCCTGTCCCGCATCGGACTTGTCAGCCACAAACGAGCCTGCAGCTGACGTGGACTTTTTACTCCCTCCATAAATCTTCGTCCGCGAAGCCAAGCCAAAGAAGAAGGAGGCGAATTCATCACCAACATCAAAGTACTCAAGCTGGCAGAGTCCGCAAGCATTGAATCCATGCTGCTGAAGACCCAACTGCGCTGGGTGGGTAACGTCTCCAGAATGGAGGACCATCGCCTTCCCAAGATCGTGTTCTATGGCGAGCTCTCCACTGGCCACCGAGACAGAGGTGCACCAAAGAGGTAAAAGGACTGCTTAAAGAAATCTCTTGGTGCCTGCCACATTGACCACCGCCAGTGGGCTGATATCGCCTCCAACCATGCATCTTAGCGCCTCACAGTTCGGCGGGCAGAAACCTCCTTTGAAGAAGACCGCAGAGCCCACCTCACTGACAAAAGACAAAGGAGGAAAAACCCAACACCCAACTCCCAACCCATCAATTTTCCCTTGCAAGCGCTGCAACCGTGCCTCCCTGTCCTGCATCGGACTTGTGAGTCACCAACGAGCCTGCAGCAGACATGCACATACCCCTCCATAAATCTTCGTCTGTGAAGCCAAGCCAAAGAAAGAAAAGATGAGATACAAACCAGAGGGCGTGAGCTAAGAGTGAAAGGAGTAAAGTTTATGTGGAACTTCTTCACACAGAGAGTGGTGGGAGTGTGGAACGAGCTGCAAGTGGTGAATGCAGGCTCAATTTTAACATTTAAGTAGAATTTGGACAGGTACACGGATGGGAGCTGTATGTAGGACATGAACTGGAGTCAGATCAGTGGGACTAGGCAAATAAAATGTTCGGTACAGATTACGAGCCAAAGGGCTGTTTCCGTGCTGTAATGTTCTCTGGTTCTATAATATCACATACAACCCAGAGATTCTTTTCCCTGTGGGTGTGGCAGAATTACCACTAATTGGTAGTGCAAAAAAACAACTGTACACAGCATATACATCTAAACCAATGAAGAACTGTAAGCAGATATTGAATGAAAACAAATTGACTGTGCAATACAGAGAGAATATAAAAGAAAATCAATAAAGTGCACAAGTAAGTGTGTCTAGATTGAGTTTGTTGTTGAGGAGTCTGATGGTGGAGGGGTACCAGCTGTTCCCGAACCTGGTGGTCTGAATCTTGTGGCACCTATACCTCTTTCCTGATGGCAGCAGCAAGAACAGGGCATGTACTGGGTGGTGTGGGTCTTTGATGATTGCTGCTTCTCTCTGATGCCAGTGTTCCCTGTAGATGTACTCAATAGTGGGGAGGGTTTTGCCTGTGATGTCCTGGGCTGTGTCCACTAACTGTTGGAGGGGTTTATGCTCAGGGGCATTGGTGTTCCCATACCAGACCGTGATGCAGCCAGTCAGCACACTTTCTGTAGAAATTTGCCATGGTTTCTGGTGTCATACTAAACCTCTGCAAACTCCTGAGGAAGTAGTCTGTGACATGCCACATCAATGGTAATGATGCCATTGGTGTGTTGGATTCAGGAAAAATCTTCTGAATTAGTGACTCCCAAAAACTTAAATTTGTTCACCCTTTCCATCTCTGATCCTCCTATGATCACTGGACTGTATACCTCTGGCTTTGCTTTCTTGAAGTCAACAATTAGCTCCTTAGTTTTGGTGATATTGAGTGCAAGGTTGTTATTTTCAATCTCCCTCCTGTCTGCTGATTCATCCCTATCCTTTATACAACCAACTACCATGGTATTTTCAGCAAATTTGTAGATGGTGTTATTGTTGTACCGATCCACACAGTCTCAGGTGTAAAGTGAGTAGAGCAGGGAGGTTAAGAATACAGCCCTGTTATGTTCCGGTATTGATGGAGATTGTGGATGCGATGTTCTTACCAATCTTCATTGATTGTGGTCTGGAGGTGAGGAAATCCATGATCTCATTATACTGTGGGGTTTCCTAAACACTTGGATATGCTTTATGGATTTTGGGGATTGCTGGACATGAAAATCACCTGGAAATTTTCCTATCACACACCATTTTTTTAGATATGACTAATTTGTGATTTCCTGTTATATTTTAGTTGTTAAAGGACCCCCAAACCAGCAGCAATAGACATTCATCAAGACAAGTAGTTTTTAAACCAAAAGTTGTCTTTAATCAACTTCAAGCTTGAAAACAGAATCAATCTTTAACTTATCTCTATACTTAACTAACGCAACTTCACCCCCTTCTAATTCTAAGTGCACGTGTATGTAATGTGTGTGTAAAATTTAAGTTCTTGGGTTCACAGATCAATCTCACTTCTCCTTCTTCCAAGTTCTCTGGATGCAGGCAATTTTTATAATGTGCACAGAATTTAATAAGTATAAAGTTCAACAGGCTTTGGTGTTTGAAAGGTAAATGTTTACCTCTCAGGAAGGTTCTTGTAGGGTTTGCAGAGAGAGATTTGTTGTCCCAGGATTTCTGCAACTGAGGTATCACCATTAGTCACCTCAAGGTCTTGCTGATGAAACTTGCCCCATCAGGGTTTTCCAGTTGGTAACCTCTTCTTCAGGCTACAACAGAGTTCCTTTCTGTTCCTCTTATTCCAAGAGAAACATCAGACAGATAGCACTTCCAGACATCCACAGCTCTGGAACTTTCTCTTTTCAGTGTCACACACACTTCTCTCCCTCTCCCTCTCCCTCTCTCTCTCTCTCTCTCTCTCTCTCTCCAACTGCCAGAAAGCCCATGTGACTCTGTCACCTCCAAAACCCCCACCTTCAGCAAGCAACAGGAGTTCTTCTCACTGGTCAAGCTGTTTTAGATAAACAAAACCCAGGAGTGACCTTTCTGTGAGGACACTGTAAGTACTTTTTAACAGCCACTTTGTCTCCTACAAACAATGGTCTTTCATTTCATGATGTCATTTCAATTAGCACCTACTTGTGAAATGTGCATCACATTCTCCAGAGATCCTGCAATGTTACTGAATATGAATTCTTCAGTCTTTCAAATAAGATCTGTTTTAAAATTGGTGTATGTAACCCACTAATTTTACTAAAATCCCCCTAATATTTATCCATTACATAGTCTACTAATATATTGCCCACAAAGCAAACTGTTTTAGTCAGTCCAAACCATGCCTGGGCATGCACTCAGTGCAGGTGCTATGCAAATGCTGTCTTCAACCTGGGCTTGCTTTGACAGGATATATGCAACATGCTATAAAATTAGCTCACATATATAGATGCTGTGCATTTCATTGATTATAGATTGAATGCATGTTGATACACATGTTCTTCAGGCAATAGCATAGTTAGTATTCTTAACAATAGGATTTATTGTCTTCATGAAGATTCAATACAGTAGAATATCTTGTCAATGTCACAACAGCAGATATATATACTGTTACATTTGTGGCTTAAGGTTCAAAGAGTCAGCTTGCCTGCGCTTATTAAAGCTTATGAGCTATACTTCGGTTGTTAAATTGGTGACCAAGACAAACCCTGAGCTCCTTTTATTTGTTGTGCAACATATGCAGTCAACCTTTATGCAATTGAACATGCTAAATTCAATAAAAGTTCATTCAATGTTTCTCCAAAAATTCCTATGTGATACAACAAATCTGAAATTATTTTTGTGTTCATCTTGAAATTGTCTATCATAATCCCCAAATTTCTTTCAGGAAGAAAACTTTTTACGGAAAAAAACTATATTGTCCAAATTATTGGTGGAATTGATGCTTCACTTTTTGTTAAGATGCTTCATCTATTGTTAATAGTGGTGCAATTAATATAATCAATAATTTTATTTTATTGATGATGTTAATTCAATTTATTATTTAAAAATAATCAAGGAAGGAAATAGCAGAGGCAGTATCAACATATTTAATGATTCTTTAGCAAAAAGTGGAGAGCCAGATGACAGATAAATAATAAATGTTTAAGATGAGAGCTGAAGCACTTTTGGAATAGTGTAGATGCATCAGCTTATCACCAGCAGTTAAAACTATAATGGAACTCATAATGGAAGAAATCTAGGAACAAGAAAGTAAAGTAATGAATATGATTTCAGAAAGGAAAATTTGATTTCACCAAACTTATTGAATTTTTGAGGAGGCAATGAGGCAATATTGGAATGGATGTCTAGATTTTCAAAAGGGATTTCATAAAGTATTCCATAATGCTTCAGTAAAATAATGTGGAGTCAGGACGTCAGCATCAGAATGGACTGCTAGCTGGATTCAGGGCAGAAACTGAAGAAATAGAGTAAAGGATAGTTATTTACAGTGGAAAGACATAGGTGGTGGTTTTCTCCAAGAATTGGGGCTGGAACCATTGATGGTCTCCACCTTTATGATTTGGACTCTGGATTCAAGTCACATTTTCTAAATTTGCAATTGATTTCAATGGGATGGTGGTGGGGCAAGTGGGAAGATAGCTCAGATAAAAACTTGTTGAAAAGACAAATAATTGTAACAAGAAGAATAAGATAAATGTGAGATTATACATTTTGGTAGGAGAGGCAGGTCACATTGCTTGGAGGTGAAAGTGGTTGCAAATTGCTTATTTCAGAATATAAATAGATTAAAGATGATGCCATGAGTTAGTAATCACAAGCCAGTTTAAACATCAAGCCATGCTTCTGGGCTTATTTCTAGAAGGATATAATTGAAAGGAGAGAAGGTATGGTAAATCCAGATTGAACCTTGATTATATCACACATAAAGTACTGCAAACAGTTCTGACCTCAATTTAATGTAAATGACATGGTTCCAAGTTCCAATTTCAAGTTCATTGTCTCATGTATCAAGGTGATATAAGAAAGTTATTTTGCATGCAGTCCAGTGAGTCAATCTATACTTAGTACATCGGGGAAAAAAATGTCTTATCGAGTGCAAAATTACAGAGATCAGTTTGTACAGAAAAAAGGTAACATTATTTTACCAGTATGAGGTTCATCAAGGAGTCTGATAATGATAGAAAAGACACTGCCCTTGAAGAAACTTGGCATGTCACCTGCATCCCTCAACAACTTCTGTAGGTGAACCAATGAAAGAAACCCATCAATGGTGTGCATCACTGCAAGCTCTGCCCAAGGCTGCAAGAAACCCCACAGAGGATTGTCATCACACAAACCCCCCCCCTCCCCCCAGCAACATCCAATCCTTTAAGCACCATATATACTGCCGGCTGCCTTGGAAAATTAGTCTCATTCCACCTTGAAAGTGTCCATCCATTCCATTGGGAGGGTGATTCTCGGGTGTGAGATCCACACGCCCTCCCACCACACACCCTCTCACCACACGCCCTCCCCCCCACACGCCCTCGCCCCACATGCCCTCGCACCACAATCCCTTGCACCACATGCCCTCTCACCACGCTGCGTGATCTCACACCCGTGAATCATCCTCCCAATGGGTGGACACTTTCCAGGTGGAATGAGACTAATTTTCCAAGGCAGCCGGCAGTATATATGGAGTTTAAAGGATTGGATGTTGGTGGGGGCGAGGGCGGGGGTGGGGGGTGTGTGATGACAACCCTCTTCAGGTTTTCTTGCAGTCTTGGGCAGAACGTGCAGTGATGCACACCATTGATGGGTTTCTTTCATTGGTTCACCTGCAGAAGTTGTTGAGGGATGCAGGTGACATGCCAAGTTTCTTCAGGCTTGAGGAAGTCGAGGTTTCAGTACATTTTCATGGTCATCATGTCGATGTAATGACCACACCAGGTCACTGGAAATGTTTCCCCCAGGAATTTAACACTGTTTACCATCTCCACCTCAGCACTCTTTGTACAGAGATAGGAGTGGGTTCCACCCTTCCTTTATGACCAGCAATGTCTTGCTGACATTGAAGAAGAGATTGTTGTCCCTCCATATCCCTTTTATATTCCAACTCATCCTTGTTTGAGATCCAGTCTGTAGCATTTATGGATGGAGTTGGAGCTGAGTTTAGTCATACAATAATGATGTAGACAAAATATAATTGGGTATATATTATCAGGAAAGGATAGTCTCTGGATAGAAGGCTGAGAATGATTGAATATCTGCAATTATATGGGCTTTGGTTAGCTCTTACCTGGGGTATTTTGTGCAATTTTGGTCTTAATACAGGTCGAGTATCCCTTATCCGAAATGCTTGGGATCAGATGTTTTTTGGATTTTGGGGTTTCTTTTGTTTTTGGAACAATGGAGTTGAGTAGCATCAGCGGAATACCTGTATCAGCAAATAAACAACAACAATAAACAATGGCAGGCTTTTTGAGCACTGACATGACTCCATAAGTTGAAAATTCACATGAAATCATGTTTAGTACTTACCAAAAAAAACCATGATCTCTGCTTACAAAAGAAGACCACCTCCCACCACCACCACCAGTGTTCCTGACATCTCCCTGCCACCGCCGGGCCTGACATCTCACCACCATCCCAATACCTACCCATAACTGTCAGTCCCTGACACTTCCCCACCATGTTGCCTCCCTGGTGCCAGGTCCAAGATATCTCAGATCAAGTTCATGGCATTCTCAGGAGGGAGGGTGAGCAGCTAGACATTGTAATCTATATAGAGACCAATGGCATGGGTAGGAATGGAGAGGCAATCCTTCAAAGAGAGTTCAGGGAGTTAAGCACCAGGTTGAAAGACAGGACCTCCAGGGTTGTGATCTCATGATTATTACACATGCCATGTGCTAGTGAGGTTAGAAATAGAAGGATAATACAGCTTAATGTGGCTAAAGTCATGGTACAGGATGGAGGGCTTCTCAATTATTGGGCTCTCTTCACTGAGGGTAGGTCATATACAAGCCAGAGGACATGGGTTAAGAGTGAAAGGGGAAATGTGTAGGGATGACTTCTTCACACAGAGAGGGGTGGGAGTGTGGAATGAGCTGCCAGCTGAAGTGCTGAATGAGGGCTCAATTTTAACATTTAAGAAGAATTTGGACAGGTACATAGTTGGGGGAGGTATGGAGCCATATGGACTTGGGTGCAGGTTAGTGGGATGATGCAAAAATTGGTTTGGTACAGACTGAAAGTACTGAAGGGGCTTGTTTCTGTGCGGTAGTTGTTCTGTGGTTCTAATGTACATTGTTTCATTTGTTCTCTAAATACACCATTAACCTTGTGGCATCTTGTCACTTCTCCCCCTCTGTTGTTTGAGGAACCTCCCCTCAGACTCAGCCCCTCAGTGCCCGATAATGGGAGATCTCTAGAATGTGGTCCTTCCTCACAGTGCTCTCGTGTTGGCTGCATCAAGCCTCTGTGCGTCCTTCAGTACATTCTCCTGCAGCCTGGAATGTGCTTGTCGGCAGCATTCTCTCACCAACATTTCCTTGTGCTGAAAGAGCAACAGGTTGTAGGCAAACCAAAGTGCGTCTTTCCCTGAATTTATGATTTCCAGCCGCTCGAGATGTCTGATGCTGTGTGCGTCACAGGGAACAGCCCATAAATCAGAGAAGTCCTGTCTCTTGCTCCAGCTGGTTATGAACTTCTCCCCACACACTGCAAATCTGCATTCAGCAAAGCAGTGGATGACTGTCTCCACTCCACCACAGTCATCTTTTTTTTGTAATTCTTTATTTATCGCACTATGAACCATATCAACCAATATATTTACAGATGCATCTCTTTAAATATACACAGTGACATTTTCTTTTTCCCCATCCCTCCCTCCCCCCTTCCCACCCCCCTCCAAAAACAGTAAATATTGAACATATAAAATAAAATAAAACATTATCTTTATACAAAAGGAATACAAACAAAAATGATGTATCATCTACTTATACACATTAAATCTGATCGTGTTTATCTTCTTATCATTTTAGATGGTGGTGGTCCGAGGCCTGCTCTTTCAGTTATGTTCCATATCTGGTTCCCAGGTTTTTTCAAACGTTGTAACTTTGTCTTTTAAAGTGTATGTGATTTTTTATTCCAATGGGATACACTTAAATTTGGTTATATATTCCATTCATGTTTATAGTCATATAGTCCAACGTGGCCATCTTATATCTTTATTTTCACTTATTTTCCGCCATTTCACCACCTCCATCCCCTTTTTTTCCATTACTGTTTTTTAATTTTCCTTTTTAATCTCAATATATGACAACGCACTTCAGGCATGAAATACCCCAACAATCCCCACAACCAATAACCTTTTAACCTCAAATGAACCCCCCCCCCCCTCCTTGGGTTGCCCCTTGTCCCTTGACAGCAACCACAACTCCCCTTTCTATTTGGTTTGCGACCTTACTCGCAAGCATCAACCGATTTCGCAGTGACCATTAATCTCCCCCAGCCCCCCCCCCCCCCCGACGTGTAGGTAAGGCCTTTTTCTTTCTTCTCTAGTGATTTTCCTTCTTCCCTTTTCTCTGTTATTCTTACTTTTTCTCTTTTGGGTGCCATCTTCTGTCTCTTCTCTGTAACTTTTTCTTTCTCTTCCTGTATTTTATGTTTATTGAGCTCTGTTTTTTCAAACTTTTTTTTTCTTTTCTCTGGACAGGGCTGGTTCCACTCGACCAGCCACTACTCCATCCCACCGCAGTCATCTTGAGGACAACATGCATGGTGGATGATGTTCTGATTGCACAGGAAGGATCTGACTGGGAGGGCTCTTCTCATTGCCAGCCAGGCCAAGTCTTGGTGCTTGTTTGTGAGATCTGGCAATGAAGCATTCAATCAGATGACCTGGATGGTCTGCTCAGGGAACCAATTGAACGGGTCCATTGAATCCTCATCTTTCAGTTTATGCAGGACATTTCATTCTGACCACTGCCTGACATCCTTGTGGAAAAACTTCCAACCTGACAGACTCCTGAGCTGAAGGGCAGATTAACTTTGTATCCACTTGAATGGACTCGTTGAATTGAATAGAGACAGGTGTGTTTTTCTTTACTTAATTACAGTGTTTCTAATTAATTTGTATCAGTTGGCTGTAGTTGTCTAAAGTCCATAGGAATTGTTTGGGCTCAGAATCTGTCAACTAAGGCCCAGATACTGTTGGTTCCCCCTCAATTTTGTGGGAGAGTTAGAGCAGTGAGGCCTTCAAGACAGGAGGACAAAGTCTGAAAAATAAAATTGTGGACATAGAAATAGACAGTGGTAAGTGTGTGGAAGGAGCTGAACAAAGGATAGACGAGCCCATTGTGAGTATCATTCCTCTTTTATAAATGCCCTTCACGTTATTATTTGTGTATTATCTGCAGGAATATTTGTTGAAGTTGACTCCTTGTTTGGTGTTGATCCTGTTTATTAGGTGGTCCTGACTCTAATATAATTGTTGGTTGTCACTCTTCTATTATTTGTCCTAAGGATTCCTCCACTTTTAGTGGTTCTGAATAATTTCTGTTTGTGGATGGGAACTTCTATAAATGCTGGTCCTGCTTTCTGATTATTGGGTTTGTCATTGAACTGTTTGGGTGCTGTTGATTCCAATGTTATTGTGTACTGTGATTCATTTTTAACTTTTAATTCCGATTGCACCGTTGTTGATGTTTTGGATTTTGCTCAGTTGCTTTTGACTCATTAGTGACTCCAATTTGTCAGTCATTTGTGGATGTTATTCTTTTTATTATTGCTAGTATCTTAAACCTCAGTTGTCTGTATTTATTGCTGTAATATTGTTGCTTTTCATTCTACTTTTTTGCATTTGAAATTGTACTTGCATTCAATTCCTCTGTTAATGTGGATTTTTAATTCCTCTATTTGTGGTTCTGAGTCCTTAGCCCCTTTTCCACTAGCACCTTGTTGCAGGAATTAAGGGGGAATTAACCGGTTAAGGATCCAGTGGAAAAGGAAAACAATCAACACTCCGATGTCAAATGACATTCAATCATGCAGAGGATTGATGGCCTCTATTCCTACACATGTCCACGGCGTCAGTTAACGTCGGCGTGCTGATTAAACCAGTGGAAAAAGGACAACTTCAATCCATTCCATTTGAAGGTAGAATCTCTGATCCCCAGGAATGAGTTGTGTTTAGTGGAAAAGCAGCCAGTGTCCCAGTTAAAGGTGGCCCAGCGGAAACAGCACAAACTGCTCCATATCCTGGGACAATTAACTAGGATGCCAGTGGAAAAAGAGCTCTTCATCACTGATGTTGAAGTGACTTGTTGTTGGCAGAGTTTTAACTGCTTGATAATTATCCTGCTTTTACCCCACAAACGAGCCTGCAGCTGACGTGGACTTTTTACCCCCTCCATAAATCTTCGTCCGCGAAGCCAAGCCAAAGAAAAACCCCAGCTGTATTGAAGGAAACACATTGCGATGCACATATTCAACAATTATACTTCTAAATGACTAAGTTGGTATCAAACCTGAATAACTTGTAAATATATTGTTCATTCACTTCTGAGTATGGAGTCAAGATGAATAATCCAAGGATTTTGTCGGTTGCTTAAAAGCATCTTAAAGTAATGATTTTTTTAAAAATCTACAGATACCAAAAATCTGAAATAAAAACAAAAATTGCTGGCAAATCCCAATGGGTCAAACAACATTGTGGAAAGCAAAACTGATGTCTTCAATGAAATGACAGCTGTTCCTCTTTCCACACGTGCTCCCTGATCCACTGAGATCTTCCAGCTTTTTCCATTTTTATTCCTGGTTACAACAATGGTTATGGTGTCTCAATATTATTCTGGTTAAAAATTCTACTCTTTAGTATTTCCACTTTTATTAACTTTGCTGATGTTGTCAAATATGTAGGTTTTACTTGATTCAGTAATTGGTTTCACTTTGACCAGCACAATAAAGGAATTTATATTTAACAATGGGGTCTGTACCTATTGTATTAATTGGCCTGAGGATGATCAAGAGCTGGTAAGATCCAAAAATAAACATGCTCTCCCCACCCATACCATTTCTCCGAAATACATTTGTTGATCTCTACAGTTTACTCCTAGACAAATGTTTCCTGGGGTTGCTCCCTGAGTATTTTTTTTTCTTTGGTGGAAGTGAAGTCTGATCAATGCCCAATCATTAAACTATAAACTATAGAAAGAAATTCAATTATCAATTAAAAGCATGTACTGAAATGGTGCAGAGAGGGCGATGTGCCCAGTTCTGCTGCTGTTAGGGTTTGTTCTTCATACTGCATCTTTTGAAAACGTATACTTTGGCACACAATCAAAATTGGTTTCCCTGTTTGTCCACTTTAAGAAGTGAGAGTAAAACCAGGAGTCTGGCAGACACACTGGTGGCTGATGAAAGAGGAGGTAATGTGCAGAATCCTTGGATCTTGCAGCTTGAAAAGTCGTCACAATAAGAATGGAGCACAAGCATGAGAGGGGCTTATTCATTTCATAGGTACAGACCAGGAAGTGTTGATGGGGGGGGGTGGTGGGGGAGGAGAGAATTCCCACACACCAAGAAACCCATGAATGTCTGGAATAATGACTCTAAAACTTGGTTCCAGGGCCACAAAATGTTTCATGAGGAAACGATTACCAGTTCAAGTTTATTTATCATCTGATTGTACAAGTACCAATGCAATGAAATAGTATTCTCCAGTTGGTCTTCCATTCAAAAACATGCAAGCTAACATCCAGACATAACATGCATACAGACAAAAGATACATATGCAGTATGTATATACATATATAAAAATAATAAATATTGTTTAATAATTAGTAGTGTCAAAGGTTTTGTCTGAGCAGTTTATTTGGGTTGTTCAGCAGTCTCACTGGCTGTGGGAAGAAGCTGCTGTTTCTCAACCTGCTGCTTCTGGCTCTGATTCTCCTGTATCTCATTCCCAACAGGAGTAGCTCAAAGATGCTGTGTGCAGGGTGGTGGGGAGTCCTCAGTGGTTTTGTGAGCCCTCTTCAAGCAATGATCCCAGTAGATCATGTTGATGGGGAGGAGGGTGACCACAAGTGATCCTCTCTGCCGTCCTTTGTGGATTGATCTCCAATCGAACGCTCCTCAGCATCTGCACCACAGTGTGATGCAGCTGGCCAAGATGCTTTCGATAGAGCTCCTGTAGAAAGTTGACAGGATGGTGGCTGGTAGCCTTGCCCGCCTCATTCCTCTCAGGAAGTGCAGTCACTATTGCGCTTTCCTGACAAGTGAGGAGACGTGTGACCAGGATAAGATTTTTTAAGTGGACTCCAAGAAACCTGGTGCTCTCTACTCTCTCCACTACAGAGCTAATAATGTGTATGTGTATGGTCCCTGTCCTTCTGAAATCCACAATCATCTCCTTTGTCTTGTCCATTGAGACTCTGGTTGTTTTCTTGCACCATGTCACGAGGTTTTGCTAACTTCTGTATCTGCTCTCTAAGGTAATACACTGGCATTCACCCAGTTAATGTTACTATAATATTTACACCTTGTATATATCGTTTTTCACTCAGATACTTACAAATTGCAATATGCTTATTTCACTCCTCCTTGCAGGAAAAGGTTGCATTTCAAGAAAGATTGTAGCAGCGGGGAGGAGAGGTGTCCTCACAGTTCAAATAATCATAGAGAGATTGTGAGCAATCAAAGATTTGGTTGTTACAAACCAGAGACCAGCTGGAAATGGTCTTGAACTTGATTCTCCCTCTTGTAAAGTATTTACTTCTTCTCACCATCTCCTATGAAGCAGCTAATGCACAACTGATTTTCGAAGATGAAATTATGGGATAGAAATTAAAAGATTTGTCATTTAATCTATTGTACATAATATTGTACTGTATTTCCAATAACTAGCCATTCATGTAATTCACAGGTGGTAATTTGTCTTTTTTAAAATTTTGCGGAATGCTCATGCATATATTCTGTAGTGCTTTATTTTGTTGCCATACAGCGCGATTATACTTTTGCTGAGAAATCTGCACCCTTCATCTTGTAATCATTGAGCCACCCTGTCTACCTTGTGTTATTATGTGTGTATTATAAATAACTACATTTCCCAGTGGGCAATGCGCATTAATAAAAAGTAGACTACGACAGAAATTGATTCCATTGATGGTTCAAGCAGCTTGAGAAATAAAGTTAAGTGTTAAAACCACACAAGGTTGTTCTTCTTCAAGGAACACACATATCATTGTTTTCTGAAGTGTGTGAGTAAGTAAGAAAATAGTTCCTTTCATGGATAAGTCTTCCCACACCGATACAATTTACTGGCGATCTAACTGATAATTGGAAATGCTTCAAACAGCAACTCAATATTTACTTAGAAGCTGGAGGAGCAGAAGAGACATTTATAACAGTTTTCAAATTGGTGCGATAGCTTTCACGTTGGACGATCTGATAACAAACTTTGAGGAGTATTTTGTTCCAAGTAAAAACTTCACATTTGAGAGATTCAAGTTTTTCTCCTGTGACCAGAAATAAGATATGAGCTTCGACCAATACTTAGCTGAGCGTCACATACTGAGCAAGTCATTCTTAGCAGCTGACCATTCTTTCTGAATTGTTTCTTTTCTTTAAAACTTTATTTATTCGTTCAAAAAACAAATAATAAATGACATATATAACAATTAACCATAAGCATGAACATTATTTTTTATATATAGAAAAAAGAAAAGAACCCCCCCCCCCTCCCCACCTTCAGCCAACACTCCTAAGGAGAGCCATAAAGAAGGAAAAAATAAAAAAATTAAAGAAAAATTAAATATACATCATTAAGATCTAATCAATGTAAATATTCTGAATATAACAACCACTTATTAATTAAAAATATATAATTATCACGTGAAACATATGTAATTTTTTCCATTATTAAACAATATCTCATCTCATTATGCCATCTATTAATATCAATCATATTTGTATCTTTCCACGTACTAGCAATACATTTTTTCACTACAGATAAAGCTAAATATACAAAAGCAAGCTGAAACTTATCTAATCCCAAGCCTTTCAGAGGTTCCAAACTACCCAATAAAAATACTGTCGGATCTAAAAGTATTTTAATCTTGTACAGGTATTCTAAAAACGATTGAATTTTCTTCCAAAAAGATTGTAGATGTATACATGACCAAACAGCATGAAAAAAAGTTCCAACCGTATTACCACATCTAAAACACAAATATGATTCATGAAAACCATACTTTTTAAAATTTTCAGGTGTTAAGTATAATTGATGTTAAAAAATTATAGTTAATCATTGCATAACGTGCATTTATCAATCGAGTTACACTATCATAAAAGATATCTAACCCATCATCTTCAGGAAAAAATAAAACCAGTATCCGCTTCCCATTTACTTTTAGATCTATCCCAACCCTTTTTATCCATACCATCCTGTAATATTTGATATATAGATGAAATATAACCCTTCTCTGGTACCTTCATAAGAAAAGTCTCAAATTTAGTCATTTCAGGTAAAATCATATCTCTACCAAACATACGTTTTACCAAAGATCGAATTTGATAATAAAGAAACAAAGAGTTCTTATCAATACCAAAACTTTCCCTCATCTGATTAAAAGATAAAAATTTACCCTCTTTAAAACAATCTCCCAAATTTTTCACACCTTTAAATCTCCAATGCAATAAATTTCAATTCTGTATTGAAAAAGAAATATGTTGATTATTATACAATGGAGTCAAAGCCGATAATTTACCCCTGGAGCCTATCATTTTATTTTTCTTTATCCATAACTTCATTAAATGTTTTAGTATAGGCACATTATATTGTTGTAACAAATTTATATTCCATCTAAACAAAAATTGATGTATTTCAAATTCAGAAATATTTGCCATCTCAATTTTGGCCCAACTAGGAGGCCGTACCAAATCCATCAATGAACTAATAAATTTAAGTTGGGCTGCTTCATAATAATTTTGAAAATGTGGTAACTCATATTTTCAAGTTTATTCAAAGCTACTCTCGAAAATTTACCTCTCCATAAAAACTCCCTAACCATTTTATTCAAGTCTCGAAAATTTTTTGTATCAAGTATAAATACGGAATAGATTGAAACAAATATTATATACGTGGAAAAATATTCATCTTGTATAACCATTTACGGAGCGGAAACAGGCCTTAATTGTATTTATCCTACCCATTAAATTAATAGGTAAATCTTTCCATTTAATCAAATCAGTTTTAATTTTTTTCATTAACGGAACATAATTTATATAAAGATTGATAATTAACATTCAAAATTATACCCAAATATTTAATTTGATCAGTCCATTTCAAATTAATAATATTCTTATAAACTGAATAATCTCCTTCACTTACTGGTAATATTTCACTTTTTTTCCCAATTAACTTTATATCCAGAAAGACATCCATATTGTATTAAACACTCCTTCAAGTGCAAAAGTGACTGAGCTGGGTTTATTAAATACACCAATACATCATCAGCAAATAAATTAATTTTATACTCCTCGTCTAAAACTTTCATACCTTGTATCTGTGTATTTTGTCTTATCTGCTGTGCTAAAGGTTCAATCACTAATGCAAACAAAGCTGGTGATAAAGGACAACCTTGACAAGTTGATAGAGTTAATTTAAAGGGTTCCAAAATCAAACCATTCGTCAATACTCTAGTTACCAGTTTACTATATTGAGCCCTAATCCAACCAATAAAGAAAGGACCAAACTTGAATTTCTCCAAAACTTTAAACAAAAAATTCCATTCAACTCTATCAAATGCTTTTTCTGCATTTAGAGATATCTGAAGATTGACGAAATCTATTAATCAAACTAATCACGTGCAAAATATTATCTGAAGCATATCTATTCTTTATAAAACCTGTTTGATCCATATGAATCAACTTAGGTAAAAATTTAGCCAATCTATTCACTAATATTTTAGCTATTATAATCTACATTTAACAACGAAATTGATCTATATGAAGATACTTTCAAAGGATCTCTTTTTTTGGAGATTACTGTAATTAAAGCACTAGAACAAGACTCAGGTAATTCATAATGTTCTCCAACTTGACATAATACATCCCCAAACACTAGATAAATCATCATAAAAAAAATTATAAAATTTAACCGAAAATCCATCATCACCAGGCGATTTACCGTTCGGCATTTCCATCATAACCATTTTAATTTCCGAATCAGTAAATGGTTCTTCTAACTCCTGTATATCTGCATCGTCTAATATCGGTAAGTTCAACTGTGATTTAAAAAAAAAAGATCAATCGATCCAGTTTCTTGTTTTCCTTCAGATGTATATAACTTTTTATAAAATGAACAAAATTTATCATTAATCTCACGAGGTTTATAAGTAATAAGAGAATTCCGTCTTAACAGCATTAATAGTCCTCGAAATCTGTTCTTTCTTTAATTGCCATGCCAATACCTTATGTGCTTTCTCTTCCCATTCATAATACTGTTGTTTAGTCCTATTAATCACACATTCAAATTGATAAGATTGCAAAGTATTATATTCCAATTTCAATCTAGATAATTCTATTTTCTGATCTTCTGTAGCATCTTTCTGGAATTCCTTTTCTAACTCATCAATCTGTTTCTCTAATTCAAGACTCTGATTTAATCGATTCTTTTTTATTTTAGAAGTATAACTAATTATTTGTCCTCTCAAATAAGCTTTCATAGCATCCCACAATACAAACTTACTTTGAACAGAATTAGAATTTTCTTTCAAAAAAAATTAATTTGTTTTTCAAAAAATCAATAAATTCTGTATTTTTTTAACAACATTGTATTAAACCTCCGATAGGCCACTTGAATTTTCTCAGAAGTTGCATATGTAAAATATAACAAAGAATGATCTGAAATCACTCTACTTTTATATTCTGCTTGTTGTATTTTCCCTTGTAAGTGTGCCGATACTAAAAAGAAGTTAAACCTTGAAAATGATTCATGTCTAGATGAATAAAAGGAGAAATCTTTCTCTGTCGGATTAAGATGTCTCCAAATATCTACTAAATTAAGATCTTTCATCAATGCTTGAACCTGAACTGAATTGTTTCTTTGAGGTCTTTCATTGTTATTGGGCCTGCAGAGATGAACTGTCAGTTGTGAAAGATATAGTCTTCAAAGTAAACAGGTTTGTGATTTCTGAGTTGATATGCAAGGAAATGTTCCAGAAGATACATGAAGGACTTCTTAGTGAGGAAAACTGCAAACGTAAAACTCGAGAGGTGATGTACTGGCTAAGAATGAACCGAGACGTATGCCATATGCCTTACCTATAGTCCATAGCAGCAAGCAGAACTGTTTACACCACACCCTGAACCAGACAGGCCGTACTTCAAAGTTGGAGTAGATTTGTTTGGGAAGAGTCATATAGTAGTAACAAATTATTTTTCCAATTACCCAGAGGTAACAACCCTGCAGTCAACATCCAGCAAAGCAGTTATCACTTTCATGAAAAATATGTTTGAGGCATGGAGTTCCTTGTGAAGTAGTATCAGATGTTACAAGCCCAGATGTCTCCAAAACAAAGCAGCAATAGAAATTCACCAAGACGATGGTTACTTAAACAAAAGTTGCTTTTGATTTTCTTTAAACATTGTAACAGGATCAATCTTTAACATTACTATTAACTTAACCTAATTTAACCCTCTCCTAATTCTAAGTGCACGTGTATGTAATGTGTGTACATTCAGGAAAGTTCTCTGTTTCACTCTCCATTTCTCCAAGTTCACCGGTATCAGGCAATTCTCATACTGTGCATAGAACTCAACATTTGTAATTTCCACCAGCCTCTGGTGCTTAAAGTTAAATGGTTACCACTTAGGAAGGTTCTTGTTGGTTTCAGAGAGATATTTGTTGTTCATTGAAGACACAGAAATTGATTTCCTCCAATCAGTCATTTCAGTATCTTGCCAAAGAAACTTGCCCCATCATGTGTTTTCTAAATGATAACCTCTTCTTCCAGGTTACCACTAATTTCCTCTTGCTTCCCTTATTTCAAGAAAAACACTCTAGCTAGCCATTTCCTCTTTCAGGACTACAAGGATTTTGAGCAGGTTGAACTCAGAACTCACAACCTGTCTTCAAAATGGGGTTTTAAACAAGCCTGTCAGCTTGTCATTTTGCAGCCTCAACTGCTACTGTAAAACTGACTTCTCTATCTCCAAAGAGAAGAATCACTTGACTGTTTATTTTTCTCTCTGCTTATAAAAACCATATGACTTCTTACAGGGCTGCAAAGTCAACCGGAGCCTCATGTCTAGCTTCTGCAAAGCTCTTGCATTTTAAATGAGATGTCTTTAGTGAAGTGTTACTGTTTGTGAGGTATAACCAACACTAAACCACCACAATCTATCCTTTAAAGACATATTTTACTATTCTAACATATCCTGTAACACAGATTTTTGAGCAGTGAATTTGAGTCCTTTGCTAATACTTGGGGTGGGGTTTCAACATATAACTTCAAGCTCACATTACCCAAAGTCTAATGGGCTAGTAGAGAGTTCTGTGAAGGTGGTGAAGAGCCTCATGAAGAAAGTGCATGATGGACAAGAGGATTTCCACAAAAGTCTAATGATTCACAGAAGTGTGTCACTACAGAATGGCCTTTCTCTAACCCAAATGCTGATGGGTTGACACATTTGTACCACATTTCCAAAGCATGAAAATTTGTTGACACCTAAAAGAACACCCAAGGTCAAACAGGCTAAAGTGGAAGAGAAAGTGAAACAGTGTTATGATAAAATGTGAAAAGCCTATCAGTTCTGGTCTGGAATTCAAGTGTGAATCCAAGTTCACAATTCTGGCACATGGTCCATACAAGGATATGTGCCAAGAGAAAATAGATCCACATTCCTACCAGATCCAGACAGAGGGAGGGACACCTCTGAGACGGAACTGCGTGGATCTACTACCACAATCTCCAATCTATGGTTGTGACACGTTACTTGTCAGTGCACATGTAGATAAGGAACATGTTGTTCAGATTTCACTAAAAGACACAAATACTAATGCAGCAAATGCAAGCAGTACACTGGTGGAAACACATACCAGACCATAAAGGACTATTACACCACATCAGAGACTGATTGAAAGCTGATGAGTGGAAATAGACTGGCCACGGAATGTAGATGCCCTTGTAATGTAGACATAGTATTGTGTTCGTGGTTTTTTTTAAGAAAAGGGGAAAGATGTGTTATTGTGTGTTTTATAGGAACTACATTTCCCAGTAGGCAATGCATGTGGTTGGCACGGGAACAAAAAATAGACTACAGCAGAAGTCAAATGCATTGTTCGTTCAAACAGCTCGAGAAATAAAGTTGTTTAAGCATTAAAACTGTGCAAGGTTGTTCTTCAAGGAACAAACACGTGTAATAATTTGTGACAGAATCGGTCATTGATTGCCCTCTACTGTCCTAGGATTGAATTACGGTTGTGATGCAAAACAGCAGATGTCTTCCCAAATTTCGTTTTAAAACAAGCACTTAGATATTTACTTGAAGAGCCATGATTACACAGGCTAAACCAAGAGTTAAAAGATGGGTTCAGCTAGGAAGTTCTTTTTGAATGAACAGACACAGTGCTTGCCTTCTGTGTTGTAAGTGATATGTGATTCAATAATGCTAGTCTTGATGTAAAATTGTTTGGAGAGAGTTAATGGATGATATGAGAAGAGGAATACAAAATCATTTTTGCTATCTTTTTGGATCTTTGGGGGTGAGGTGAGATAGGATTTCTATCATACCTTTTATTAGCTAAATAATCAGAAAATGTTCCATTTCTATGCATGTGAATTATTAAACATCTAAATCACTGTTTCGGAGCCGAACAGGAGTGTGGGTATGACTCCGAATCATGGGTCCTCTACCGGCACCACCTACGGCTCCTAGAACGCTTCCACCAGCGTTGTCTCCGCTCCATCCTCAACATCCATTGGAGCGCTCACACCCCTAACGTCGAGGTACTCGAGATGGCAGAGGTCGACAGCATCGAGTCCACGCTGCTGAAGATCCAGCTGCGCTGGATGGGTCACGTCTCCAGAATGGAGGACCATCGCCTTCCCAAGATCGTATTATATGGCGAGCTCTCCACTGGCCACCGTGACAGAGGTGCACCAAAGAAAAGGTACAAGGACTGCCTAAAGAAATCTCTTGGTGCCTGCCACATTGACCACCGCCAGTGGGCTGATAACGCCTCAAACCGTGCATCTTGGCGCCTCACAGTTTGGCGGGCAGCAGCCTCCTTTGAAGAAGACCGCAGAGCCCACCTCACTGACAAAAGGCAAAGGAGGAAAAACCCAACACCCAACCCCAACCAACCAATTTTCCCTTGCAACCGCTGCAATCGTGTCTGCCTGTCCCGCATCGGACTGGTCAGCCACAAACGAGCCTGCAGCTGACGTGGACTTTTTACCCCCTCCATAAATCTTCGTCCGCGAAGCCAAGCCAAAGAAGAAAGAAATCACTGTTTATCACAGCTGACGTGGACTTTTTACCCCCTCCATAAATCTTCGTCCGCGAAGCCAAGCCAAAGAAAGAAAAATCACTGTTACATATAAAGTACTAGGAGGCTTTTGAGTTATAATTTCTTGGTCAGTCTTGGTTCACTAAGAATATAATACATAATTTTAATATTCCAGATTATTTCTATAAATTATCTATTGTTTGACTTTAGTATTGATTTGAATGATAGCTGGATCAATTCATGATTCTTGAACATTTGACCAATGCAATTTCACTTTGTGACTTGAATTTACCTCATGTTTATTTCTGTGTTTGTCAGTTCTCTGGTCTACAATTTGAGAACAAACTCTAAAGATGTGTTTGTGAAGGTTGTTATAAAAATTATTGTTGATGCACCCAGCAGATAGTTTTAAAGATGTTTGTTAGGTATAACATTTAAGTCTATCATAAAATACCCAGTGCAGTGAGAAGGGTTCTTCTGTGAACAGTCTGACAGGTTATATCTATCGTTCATACAGCTGTGTAAAGAGCACAATTTACAGAATATAGCATTACAGTGAAAAGGAATATCAATTGGCACCAAACAAGAACAGCATGAGAGAACTGATACAGGGCTCATTCAGGAGCCTGATGGCTGCAGGGGAGAAATTGTCTTTAAGACTGTTGGTGCGTGCTTTCACGCCCTCTGGGCTGTAATGGCTTCATTCAATTTCTTGTAGATTTCTGTTCTTTGAGAAGGCAAAAGTTTTTATGGAGTTGCAACTAAACCCTTGCTATAGCCAATCAAAGAGACTGATTGGATTGATTCTCCTTGGGGGGAAAAATTCAATCAAGTTAGTCAGAGATGACCCACACTTTATAAATCTATGTTGACTATCCCCAATTGCCTGTGTCTTTCTACAATCTCTTAGCCTGTAGAAAAAAGCTATTTCCCAGCCTGACAATCCTGATGTTGATGCTCCTGTGCCTCCTTCTTAATATTAGCAAGTCAGAAATACTGCCTGCTGGATGGAAAAGGTTTTCAATAATTCTTTGAGCCCTATTTAGCAATATTCCCAGTGAATGTTGCCAACAGAGGAAAGGGAAAGTCCAATGGATTTTCTCAGCTGTTTGAATGATCCTTTGTATTGATCTCCAGTTTGATGCTTTGCATCCACCATACCACACAATGATGCAGCTAGACAGGACACTCTAAATTGTGCTTCTATAAAATCTTATCAAGATGGGGGGCAGTCACCTTGCCCTCTTCAACCACCTTAAAATGTGTAGGCACTGCTGCATCTTTCTGATTGATGAAGAGGTGTTATAGGTCCATAACAGGTTGTCCATTATATGCACACCAAAGAACTTTATGCTTTCCACTGTCTCCACGATGGAGCAATTGATGTGGAGAGTGGAGCTAGTGGAGAATGGTTGAGCTTCATCCTTCTGAATCCACAATCATCTCCTTTGTCTTGTCCATTTTGTCACTCAGGTTGTTGTTCAATCTAGTTTCTTTGTGGGAACGTAGCATATCTCGTCCATGAATGCACTCCATTTGTTTTCGACTTATTTGCCTTTCAATAGCTCTTTGTAGTCAACTTTCTCTAAATCAGATTATAAAAGATAAGTAGGCTCGGCGTCATAGGGGACATTCACATGCCAGGCCCCCTCAAATGAGTTATTATGCCCTTCCATCCACCTGCAGCTCTAGCATCACTAGGGGGTTGATGGCACCACTTGATCATGATGTAATCGCCATGCAGGATAGAGAGATGGCAAGTAGCCTTTGAGTCTCGTTACAACAAGTCAAAACCAGTAATGCAGCCTTCCCAATATAAGTCCGGAGGGTGATCAACAAGAGAAATTGTGGAAGGTGGAGGAGCACTGGATCCACCCAGCAAGAGAGAGGACATCTCTAGGTAAAGGCAGTGCCATTAGGAATAAAAGCGAGTATGACCAGACCCCAAATAAGTCTCCAATCCTGACTTCTGCAAAAAGTGATGGTGTTTGAATGGAGTCATCTTTGTGAACTAGGAACAGTTGAGAGATGAATAGAGTGAGGGAGATGGGGTGACCTGCCTTTGGGAAGAGGCTCTGCTCAGTCTAAGCCCATGCTCGGGGCTGACTTTGCCCATTGAAGGTCTGGAGTTGAATGCAAAGCTGTGGCAATGGCTGAAGATGGGAACTGCTCGGAGCCCGACTCCAGGGCATCAGAGCAGACTGCCTTTGCTGGGGTCAGAGACACCACGATGCTGGCCCAAGTCCTGATCTTCACTCTCATCATGGACATCCTGGGCAATGTGCTGGTCATTATCTCAGGAGCTGAAGAACAGGAAACTTAGGAACCCTGGTAAGGCAGAGGTGGCTTTAGGAGCATGGGAAAGTTGAGAGGTCTGATGGATTGCTGGATGTTTTCACACCTGGAAAGTCTTCATGGGGTGAACTCAGACTCTGCCAAATACTTGGGAGACTATTGCATTAGATGCTAACCCAAAATGAAAGGGTGGCATTGAGAGTCAGGTAAAGTGAGTGAAGCAGGAAAGTCTACAGAAGCTGTGATTGTAGTAAAAACAGAAATGCTGGAGGAACTCAGCAGGTCTTGTAGCATTCATAGAAGACAAAGATACTATATAGAACTGATGTTTCAGTCCTGTGCCCTTCCTCAAGGTATGAGAAACAAGGTATAAGAAATGGGAGGACCAATCTAAAAACTTCGTTTCTCTAATCTTGACAAGCACTTTGAGTATATAAGGAACAATGTGTGTGTTTAGAGATGAGTGATGGTGGGGGTGGTGGGGGTGGGTGGGGTGCAGAGGGGAGTTAAAAAGCACAAGTTTCCCAAGTCTTGCTCAGTTGAATTCTTGTAAAATCAATTGTGGTTACTTCAATACCATTGGTTTATCAGGAAGGATATTGATTATTTTGTCATTTGATGATTAATTAAAACATATCCTGAATTGAAAACAACCTTTGATGGTGTTGTAATTATCTACAGGAAGTGAAAATTACTTCAGTAAAATTAAATTTGAAATTTAGAAATGAAATTGAGAATAACCAGATCAGCCAAAAAGTCAGCGCCACATATATCAGAGGTTAACAGTGCAATTATTCTCCATAAGTTCATCTAACCTTACACGAGGTTACAGGACAGATTTTAACTAATAGATTGTGTTGCTCCAGGCATTTTGTAAATCTCACAAATAAAAACTAAACAGATATATCACAATCAAACAGTGTATAAAGTGAGCTCATGCAAAACAACCAGTTTGTTTTTTATCTAAATTTCAAAACCTATCAAGTGCCAAGTGTCCAACTTTATATATTTTTAAAGTTAGATCAAACAAACTGGTCACCTTTCCCTGTACTGTAATTTGAGATAGTTGATAGTTCCATGTTGAAACCACTCCCTTCCGTTCGACCACTTTAGCTTATTCTTCGATAATTATTGGACCAGACTTCATTTGTTTCTTCAGAGTAACTGAAAGTTCTGTGCAGTCATCTTTGGATTGTGAATCTGATTCAAACATCGAAAATGCGCAGATTAACATTCAGTTCTTTGAAATAAGGTTTTAACTGAACAACAATAAAAAATTCAATTATGCTATTCAGCTGTGAGGGAAGGAGAGGGAAGTGTAATGGCGTGACGGACAGAAGAGATCCATAGCAGGTATGGCACCCGCTCTCTCCCCCCCACCTCCCCAGTGGGTTGTCGAACGGCAGTTTGTGCCCCACCCGCAGTTTTTATAATCCCCCACCCCCCCAATTAGATTGCTTCTGATGCCAACTCTGAAGAAAAGTAACACTGGCCTTGCACTAATTTTAGAGTTACAGTTATACAGCTTGGGAATGCTCCCTTGGGCAGCCACCCTGTTTACTAGTACTAATCCCACTTGAATGCATTGAATCCATATCATTTTTTGACATGCTCATTCAAGAGCCTGCCAAATGCCTCGAATATTGTTAATGTCTCGACTACTGTTTTGGCAGCTCATTCCAGATACCAACGACTCTGTGTACATAAAAAAATATGTAACACTCTGATCCCCTTTAAATCACCTCTCACTATAAATCTATAGCCTTTAGTTTCAGCCACCTCTAACATAGAACACAGGGTAAATAGTCAGAGTCTATCATTACCTCGTGATTTATATATTTTTGTATATCTATCTCTAAACCTATTCCATATTACTTATTAGCTTGACTTGGTCCAAGGGAAACAGACCCAACCTGTCCAAGCTCTCCTTATGACTCAAGCCCTCTAATTCAAGCAATATCCTTGTGAAATCTTTCCGGATTCTTCTGGCTTAATCACATCGTGTGTGGTGACCAGAATTGCACACAATACTCAAGTGCAGCCTAACCAATGTTTTGTACAACTGTAACAGAGCATCCTGTCTTTTGTACTCCATGCATTACTCAGTGAAGGCAAGCATGTTATTTACCATATTTGACGGCAGATAGGACCTTTTTTTCCCCAAAAAAAATTGCCTCAAAAACCACCCCAGGTCTTGTATGTGAGGATGACATGTTGGAGCTGCAATTTTGGGCACTGTAGTGGAGGCTTTCATCTGCAAGATGGTGACAGGAGGCAAGCACTCAATCTACAATATTGTAACAAACTAAAAGTTGTAATGTTTGATAAGGAACCCAATAATAGAGCGGCAGCTAAAGTCTTTGGAGTGCCGCCTACAGCAAAAATGGTACGTGCATGGAGGAAGCAAGAAAACACTTGAGGCTGCTAAAAAGGGGATGCCCAGCTCCACCTTGGCTACAACTTGAGGAGGAGTTTTAAAAAAAAAACTAGGTGATAAATGAAGGGGATTCAGGGAAATATGTTTCTCTCAAGATGATAATACACAAGGCCAGGAGCTTAGGAGAAAAACAAAAGCATAAGGATTTTACTGGAACAAGGTTGGTGTTACCAGTTCATGAAGCTGCATGGTTTATCAATGTGTACAAAAACATGGATTGCACAGAAAATGCCAGCAGATTATGAAGACAAAATATTAAGTTTGTAAGAACTTGTTTTGAACAAATAGAGAATGTGGATGAAGTTCCAGTAACATTCGATGTACCATCCAACAAAACTGTGAGTGTTCAGAGTTCTACTGTTGTAGTAAAAACAACTGGTCATGAAAAGATGACACAAAACTACCACTGTTTGTAATATTTAAAAGAAAGACTCACCCCAAAGAAAAAGTACCTCATGGCGTGTTTGTTCATGTTTATCCAAAAGCCTGCATGGATTAAGCTGGAATCATTATTATTGCAGAAAATATGGCAAAGGCGTCTCTATGGACACTTTTTACAAAATAAAACCCTGCAGTTCTGGTCTGGGATCAGTTCAGGCACACAGAACAGAAGCAGTTTAAAAGGCTGTTATTCCTGGTGGTCTGACGAGTCAATTGCAGCCTTTAGATGTATGTATAAACAAGCTGTTTAAAAATAGTAAGAGAGAATACCGGAACAATTGGACAGAAGAAAAAGACCATGCACTAACTCGAACAGGAAGAATGAAACATCTGACCATTACACAGGTGTGTGAGTGGGTGAAAACTTCTTGGGATACTATAAGAGCTGGAATTATTGTTAAGGCTTTTAAGAAGTGTGGAATTAGTAATGCCTTTGAAGGCACTGAGGATAATGCATTATTTGAACACAGTGATACCAGCAGTAGTGATGTTGAGGCAGTGGACTATTAAAGTTTTCATTACAGAACAATGATGTTTTATTGCATTTTTGATGGTTATTTGTTTTAATGTTCTCTTATTAAAGGTTTTCTCTTGTTAATTACAGCAGTATAATAATTAAAACGAGATTTACCGATGTCCTAGTTGCATGTTATGTCCAGGTTTTACCTGTAAATACACTAAAACTAATTTTTTCTAAAATTTCATGCTAAAAATGGGGAGGGAGGGTCTTGTATGCCAGTAGGTCCTATATGCCATCAAATACAGTAGCTTCATGCTATCTACCTATGTTGCTGCATTAGGGAAACTATATATTTTGTACCCCAAAGTGTCTCTGTTCAATAACACTCACCAGAATGCTGCCATTCACTGTCCATCGTGCCCTGGTGTAATTTGGCTTATTGAATCACTTTGGACTTGTCCAATACCCCTTTAACACTGCCGTTGAAAGACAGGAATTAACTGCCTTTTAACCACTTACCTGTGTGAATGCAATGAATGCAGGATGGGGAGGGTCATTTTCATCTCAGTAATTACCTGGCAAGGTAGGTAATGTCAGAGGCGATGTGTTTCGCATCATGCACTGACCAGGCTTTTCTTGGTTCAGTGTAAATGACCTGACCTGGCTTTAAACACAGATCATTCATATGCCAATTAAGTAGGATCTCTGTGTAAAAGGAGTACAAGTTAAATTCCATCTGCCATTCCCTTGTCCACATTCCCAGCTGATACATATCCTGTTGTAACCTTGGACAACCACCTTCACTATCCACTATATCAGCAGTTTTGGTGTCATATTAAACTTTACTAATCATGACCAGTTTGTATCCAATTGACTAGCTTATTCTGGATCCCATGTAATCTACTTTCCATATCAGCCTACCATGCGGAACCTCATCAAAGACCAACGTAAACAATGTCTACCATACTGTCGTCATTCCCCCTGGTCAGTGCTTCAAGTAAACACAGTCAAATTTGTGAAACAATTTCTCATTCACAGTGCTGCCCTCATTTGCTCTAAATCTTGGTTTTTTAAATGCAAGTTAGTCCTGTCTCTCAGAATCCCTTCCAATAATGTTTCCACTACTGATGTTGGACTCATTGGCATCTTATCCCTGCTGCCTTTTATAAAATAAGGTCTAAACTAATCTTCTGGTACCTCACCTGTGGCAAAGAAGATTCAAAAATCTTTACTGGAACCACAACATTTTCCACCCTTGGATTCCAGAACTCCCAAAAGTGTACCTAGTGAGACCATTGGGATTTATCCCTCTTTACATATTCCAGGACTTGCAATGCCACCTCATTTGTATGTTAGGTTCCAGAATATCACTGTTACTTCCCCTGAACTCATAAGCTTCCATGCCCTTCTCCACAATAAATTGAGATGAAAAGTATTCATTTAAGACCTCATCCATTTCCTGTGGCTCCACTCATTACCACATTGATCCATTAAGGGGACCCACTCTCCCTCATGATTCTCTTAGAACCGAATCAAGAAGATTCAATATTATCTATCAGGGATATCCTATCACCTCCTCACGTTTCTCATTTCTTAACTATACTTTCATATCTCTCATTTTCAATGCAGTTGCCTGCACCTAAAGTGCCTCCTTTTTCAGGAACAGACCTTCAATGTCCCATTGTTGATCAAGGTTCCCTAATTTTGCCAGGCTTGCCCTTCACTCCAACTGTAACATGTTTCCCCTAAACCCTCTCTATTTTTTTCTCTTGGAAAAAAACTCCCACTTGCCAGATGTAATTTCAGTTCTAAACAGCCTCTCCCTGTCAACTTTTGAGTTCCTGTCCGATGCTGCTAAAATTGGCCCCCCTCTCTCTTCCCCCCCCCCCACCCACACATTGAGGCCATTAACTTGAGGACCAGTCCAATCCTTCTGCATGACTACACTGAAATTAATAAAATTAAGTTCACTGGTCCCATAGTACTCTCCACAGATACATCATCCAATGACTCAGCCTCCTTTCTGAAGTGGAGTTCAAGGCTAGCTCCTTCACAAGGCAGCTATTAGCAGTTATTACACCACCAACGATTCGAGTTTGATTCTGCCACTGACTGTAAAGTTTTTCAACTTTCTCCCCATTTCTGTTTGGGTTTCCTCCCATATGGGGTTGAATAAGTTTATTGGTCACATGAGTGTATTTGGGCAGCACAGCTCGTGGGCTGGAAGATCTTGTGTTACTGTGCTGTATCTTTAAATTTAACCAGGGCAGGATATACACAATGAGTGGCATGATTCTGGAGAATATTGTTAAACAGAGTGACCTGAAATTGATAACACTGGTAGACAGGCTGATGAAGAGAGTATGTGGTATGCTTATCTTCATTTGTCAGGATATTGAATACAGGAATTGAGATGTCATGTTGCAGCTGTACAAAACTCTGTTTTGTGTGTAGGTTGCTACCTAGAGGAATGATGTGATTAAGTTAGAAAGGGTGCACAAAAGATTTTGCCAGGACTGGAGGATTTGAGTTACAAGATGAGACTGGATAGACTGGGTCTGTTTTCCCAGGAATGAATGAGCTGAGGTTGTGGAGATTTATAAAATCAAAAGGGGCACAGTTTGGAACATCGGTCTTTATCCCAGGGAAGAAGAGAACAAAACTGGAGGGTATAGGTTGAAGGTGAGAGATGAAAGGTGATTGGAGGGCTATTTTTTCCACAGAGAGGTGGTGGGTTTATGAAACAAGCTGCCAGAGGAGATAACAATTACAACACTTGAAATACATTTAGACACATACATAGATAGGAAAGGTTTGGATCAATTTGAGCCAAAAACAAGCAAATGGTAATAATCAGTTTCTGTGACTCTTCTGACACTTGAGGATTCTAAAACTGTCCACCAGGTGGCACATGCAATTGTAATGTATCGATTTTTATTAGCTATTAAAACAACAGATCTCTAATTATGCCATAATAGTCATTTTGTGATTTTTTTTCAATGAGGAAACATATCAGCCAAAAATATTGGGAAATGTGTACTGATGAACTTCACAATAAGTTATTATAGAGTAATAGCGTAAACTAGATAAGTATACTGGCACAGAGTATACAGTATATAATTATCTAGTCTGAACTGGTATCAGTACAAAGACAATATGTAAAGGGATAAGGCAACTATATAGGGACTGTAACTTCTGGGTAATGACAGAAACCATAGAGGGACAGCTGGTGCTGGGTAGACTTGAGTTGTTAACAGCAGGAGGATTTTTAAATGGTGATTTGAAAAGCTGGTGTTGACGCATATCAGCTCCTGTCTAAACGATGACGTAGATCCATTCCAATTTACCATCTCACTGGCACTACACAAAGCTCTGGAACACCTGGACAGCAAAGATGCAAACATCAGGATGCTCTTTATGGACATTTGGCATTTAACACTATTATTCCCTCAAAATTAATCAGCAAACTCCAAGATATGGGACTCATCACTGTAATTGGATCCTGGATTTCCTCACCTCCAGACAACAATCAGGATTGGTAAGAACATCTCCTCCACAATTTCTATCAGAACCAGAGCACCACAAGACTGGATTCTTAGCCCCCTGCTCTACTCACTTTACACCTATGACTGTATGGCATGGTATGACAACAACACCATTTACAAATTTGCTAGTGATACCTCGGTAGTGGGTTGCTTAAAAATGGGCGATAGATCAGCCTACAGGAGAGAGATTGGAACACTAACAACAACCATCAATGTCACCAAAACTAAGGAGTTGATTGTTGACTTCAGGAAGGGAAAACCAGAGATGATAATTGGGGGATCAGAGATGGAGAGGTGTTGGGAAAGTATCAGGTTCAGTGGGTTCACAGGGAGCTAAGTCTGGACACAAGTGTTGCAATCAAAGGTAACATTATTGAACACATGGGAGACAAATGGGTAAATGTCAAATGATAATTACAGAAGAAAACCATTCAGTCCATTGGAATTGTACCAGGTCCCAGCAGAATAATCCCAATATCCCTATTACTACCCCCCTCCCCCAATTAGTACTGCAGATTGTATCATCTGACATGCCCATCAACTGCACTTTAGAACATTTTACACTGAGGGGTAGCTTGCAGTGACCAATTAAGCATCCAGCACATCTTTGGGTTGAAGGGGCAAACCTGAGCACTCAGCAGCAACCTTGTGCTGCGATTAAGAGAAGGTGTAAACTCCATGCATGAACTGCCACCTGAGATATGAACTATGCCATCTTGGTGCTCTAATGCAGCAGACTGGAGCTGCACCACTCTGTCACCCTCCAATAGGAAGGCCAAATCCTGTGCTGGTGGATTACACCTGGAATCCATAGGAGTTTTCCAGTCTCAATGGGATTTCCTAGCATTACATTGTGGGAATGTCTCAAAGATTCAGTGCTATCAGACCAGATGGTAATAGACAGAAAATAGAGAGGCAAAAAATCTATGACACAGCCCTTTCAGCTTTTGCAACTGGTAAAGCTGAGGACAGGGCATTGTTGGTTGTCTCAGGCTGTCAGGTACTTTGGGGATGTGGACTCCTCACTGACCCAGTCTTGGCATATTGCTCAAACAATACTGCTGGACTCTGGGAAGCCAGCAGGTTATGCTGAGGAAACACAGCCTGAAATGGAGGATTCTGGACTGAGAACTCCAGCTTTTTTTGGTTCTGCTGAAAATATATCATTCACCAATCATACTGGAGGATGTTTGGTTGTACTCAATGGGAATACCAAGGCAGGCAAAGTGGAAGGCAGGGCCTAAGAAAAAAAAATCTTCCATTTATATAAAAATGTTCTCATCCTTGGAAACATTAAAACATTATTACAGTGTGTGTTTAAGATCCAGCAGCCATTTCCAACTCCATCCTTATAGAATCTGACATGTATATAATGTGGATATTAACATGGAAACCCTAAATGAAACAGTCTCCTTGCACATTTTTTCTCACTAAGAATCTTCCTCTCCCATCATGGCTTTGTCTTATTGTTCTGTTACCTAAGGGAATGCTTTCTAATCCAGAATGTATGAGAGTAAAACCTTGGAGTCAAGGCAAAGAATTTGCAAATGGGGCAACACGGATAATGGAGCAGTTAGAGCAATGCTATTACAGTACCAGCAATCCTGTTCAAATCCAGCACTGTCTGTAAGGAGTTTGTATGTTCTCCCTGTGTCTGCATGGGTTTCCTCTAGATGTTCCGGTTACCTCCCACTTTTCAAAAACATAATTATGTTAATTGGGGTATTTGCACGGCACAGGCTCATAGTCCAGAAGGGCCTGTTACCGTGCTATAGGTCTAAATTAAAATGTTTAAAAATCTCACCGTAAAGGATCCTAAAAAGCATCAAGCATTCATAGTATCAGGCTGTGGATGTAAATCGGAAATTATTCTGTGATTCACTTCATGCTCCCTTCAAATAATGTTGGTGTGCTGACATTCACACTGCTGAGTGAATGTTGCAATCTGGAAAGTTGAGAGGAGGTGTTGGAAGGGTTCTGACATGGCAGTACTAGCATCAGTTTGAACTGAGGACACTGTTGATTTATGATCTGCGCTCAAGGTTGGTTAGTAAAAACACAACGCTGGAGAAACTCAGCAAGTCAAACAGTGTACTTTATATAGCAAAGATAAGGATACGTAACCAATGTTTCAGGCTTGAGCCCTTCATCAAGGTATCTGCTATGTTGGGAAAAACCAACCAGTCCCTATTTCCAGGGTTTTCTGCAGCTAAGCGGGGAGAGTGTGATTTTGAAATTAGAGCTATTGTGATACAGCACTTAATTGCCATTCACCTTCTCTTCTGAACCCCTGCCAATTTGTCCTTAGCAGCAGTGAATAAATTGAAGCGGTTAAGCTCTCTTGTGAGGTTTTTCATCGAGTTAAGCACATTTCTGTTGATTTGCCTGTAGAGCAAATAGGGCATCCAGCAATGGTACTCATAGCTGAAAATGTGACCTCATCAATGAGGGAATGATTTGCAAATGGTGCCTAATTTCTTGGTGTAGATTGTACACTAGTCTCCAGGGGGATATTGGGTCCTCCATACATCATCCTGAAATCATAGCATCGACAGTCTGTCTTTTCCCTTCATGGTCAATTAATTTTTTAGAGGAATTATGCCACTGGAGGGGGAATCTCTCCTCCCTTATTGACAGAGCATGTCTCCTTATTTTTCTTGCTCTTGGTCACTGTCTGAATCCTCTCCTACAACCTGTTAATCCTGACAGCTCTCTAGGTGGATGCACCCCGAGCTCCAGATTTGAAATGTCTGACTGACAGGTACTTGCTGCAGGGGATCCTGTTTCTGCTTTCCTGTGTTGCCTCATTTATAATGCTAGGAAAGACAATTGCAGGAGCAAATGCAAGACTAAATTAAGGTAGACACACCCACCAAGAGTTATTTTCACATTGCATGAAAAAGATTAAAAGTTTTCATGAACTGAGGTGTACAAGAAATGGAAGAGCAAAAGTAGTCTGAACCCTCCGTATGAACTTGTTCGATCAAATTCATCATCTCCTGCCACTCTGAAGTTCCCTCTTACAGCTGTCTGGTCCTTTTCTTGAACAGGCCTGATTGTTAACTGTAGCAGCCTTGCTTTTGCCAGGATGAAGCCTGCTTTCTGTCAAAGTCGTAATCTCCTTTTACCGGCTCAAGCGACTTTTCATTAATAACAGCATTGTTGGAGCAGTGCTTCAGCAGCTGTCAACACCCAACCTCTACAGGAAGCAGCGGAGGAGGAGAAGTTCCTTTTCATTATTTTCTCTCAAATACATATGTGGAGACCATGCAGCTAACAACAGAAGTTCAGGGAAAGCAACCATTGTTTAAAGAAATTATGCTGTTGAGAAAACTCTGCAGTCATAAGACAGTTGCTACCTTCTGGGTGAAATGGTGCAGTTGATTGGTTAGGTGAAGGAGCCTCTTTATTGCTCCATGATAGAGAAATGGCAGTTAGTAGCTTAGGTTTAAGACGAGAGGCAGATCAATCTCTTTTGCATTTGTCATTGCTGTTTGAGAAAGCAGTCATTGCTCTGAGGAGAAATGATATGTGAGAAATGCAGAAGAAAGAGATTTTTAAAAAATTTAATTATAGGCTCAGTACACATTTATGTCCCCCAAACAAACTGTGGGAGATGGAAGGACAAGTTTATTAATCAATTTTATTGTAAGTACAAAACATTTATTGAAGAAAATATTAACTACTGCAACACCAACTGGGATGAGTAAAGGGTATAAAGGTGCAACATTCTTGAATTTCATTCAAAACAAATTTAACCAGAAAGCAGAGCATCCAAGCAATTAAGGAGAGGTACCAAGTTGTTGGGGAAGAATCTAGGAACCTATGGTAGTGGGAAGGTATTTGTGGGGCAGAAATCGCCATTCAAGTTGGATTTGGCTTCATCATGGAAAAGGACAAATGTGAGCTGGGGCATTAGTGGTGGACCAATCGATTCGCAGATTGGGAGATCTACTCTCAGGTCAGGGAGAAGAGTTTAAAAAGGAGTGTTTCACGGGTCTCATGCGGGACTGTGAACAAGAGGAGAAATGTTTAAAAAGCTGTGGGAGAGGTAGGTGCTTGTTTAAGTTTCTCCACTATCTAATTAGCTACAGCCAATAAAAGGAAGGTAAAGTCAAGCAGAGCAGCGATTGTGTGAGTGGCCCAGTGTAGGAGTAGGAATTTGAGGCTTTGGTTAGAAAGAATTTGGTGAACAGAGTCTGAGGTGGAAGTGTTCAAGTTCAAATTTATTATTTGATTACACGAGTACAACCCGACGAAACAGCATTCTCTATATGTACGCAGAACAAATATACATATATGAGGGAGGAGGTTACCAAGAGAGTAGATGAAGGAAAAACTGTGGATGTTGTGTACATGGTCTTCAGTAAGGGCTTTGACATGGTCCCTTATGGGAGGTTAGTTCAGAAGGTTCAGACACTAGGTATCCATGGAGAGATTGTAAAATGGATTCAAAATTGGCTGAATGGGAGAAGACAGACTGGAGGCCTGTGATTAGTGGTGTGCCTCAGGTATTGGTGCTGGGACCATTGTTGTTTGTTGTCTATATCAATAATCTGGATGATAATGTGGGATATTGGATCAGCAAGTTTGCTGATGACACTAAGATTGGAGGCATTGTGGATATTTTTTTAAAAACTATTCGTTCAAAAAACAAATAATATATGACGTATACAGCAATTAAACATGAACATGAACATTTATATATATATATATATATATATAAAAGAAAAGAACCCCCCCTTCAGCCAACTCTCCTAAGAAGAGCCATAAAAAAAGAAAAAAAGAAAGAATATTTTAAAAATATATATATATTAAAATCTAATCAATATAAATTGAAATGTAAAATTCCAAGTATAACAGCCACATTAATAAAAAAAATTTAATTATCATGTGAAACATACATAATTTTTTCGATTATTAAACAATATTTTATCTCATTATGCCATCTATTAATATCAATCATATTTGTATCTTTCCATGTACTAGCAATACATTTTTTTGCTATGGATAAAGCTAAACAAAAGCAAGCTGAAACTTATCTAATCCCAAGCCTTTCAGAGGTTGCAAACTACCCAATAAAAATACTGTTGGATCTAAAACTATTTTAATCATACAGATATTCTAAAAATGACTGAATTTTCTTCCAAAAAGATTGTATATGTATACATGACCAAATGGCATGAAAAAAAGTTCCAACCATATCACCACATCTAAAACACAAATCTGATTCATGAAAACCATACTTTTTAAATTTTTCAGGTGTTAAGTATAATTGATGTAAAAAATTGTAGTTAATCATTGCATAATGTGCATTTATCAATCTAGTTACACCATCATAACAGATATCTAACCAATCCTCTTCAGGCCCAACCCAGTCCCTTTTTAATTTCATGCTTCCCTTCACATTCAAATGTGTTTCTTGTAAAAAGGCAATATCAATTTTCAATTTCTTAATATACGCCAAGACTCGCTTACGTTTAATCTGACTATTTAATCCTCGAACATTAAAAGTAGCAAACCTCAACTTTGACATATCTACTATTATTACTAAATACCAATAATATTTTTATACAGAAACTCAAATCAATGTATATAGGCCCTCCAATTAAAAAAATCACAAATTTAAAAACTAAAAAAAAATTTAAAAATAAAAATAAAGAAAAAAAAAAGAAAATACCACCCCCAAAAACTACCAAAATGTAGTAATCCCCTAAACAAAAATTGGGTGTGGGTCACCCACCAGTGGCTGATGACTAGTAAAGAACTTAGTGCAGATCTCCCCCTCCCCAACCAAATAGTCAGTAACATCAAAATATCATAATAACAAAAGAAAAAATAGAATAAGAAAATTCTTGTTTTCATCCGGAAGATTCCAATCTCGAAGATCCCATTTCAAAAGGAGGTGGACTCTTTCCGTTCCCGTTTTTCCCATTTCTGCCATTTCTTCCGTTTCCAGAACAACCAGATTTTTCTTTAGGAGATAATGGTGGACTACGTCTTTGTCCTCTTATATTTGGCAATGAATCAGCAAAAATCATTGCTTCAAGATCAGTTTTAAAAAAAAATGAAATTAATAGTCTCCATAAAATACCTTCAACACTGCAGGGTAACGAAAAGTAGACTTATAACCTTTATGCCACAAAACTTCTTTAACTGGATTGAATCAACATCGATGTTGAATGACCTTTTGACTCAGATCAGGATGAAAAAAGACTCTGTTATTCTGAATGAATAATGGGGTTTGTCGTTGTCTCGCATTTTGTACTGCAAGTCGAAGTATTGCTTCTCTATCCAAATAACTCAAACATCAAATTATTACAGGTCTCGGTGGTTGACCAGCTGAGGGTGTTCTTCTTAAAGCTCTATGGGCTCTTTCCAGTGCCAATACCCCAGAGAAAAATTCTTGCCCTAATATTTGCAGAATTCACTCTTTAAAAAAAACAAAGAGAATCTTGTCCTTCTATACCTTCTGGCAAACCAACAATTTTCACATTATTCCTTCTGCTTTGATTCTCCAAATAATCTATTTTTCTTTCTAGCTCTTTCTCACGTTCTCCTAATTCTATGACTGATTTTTCCACCTTCAATACTTTTTCTGTGTTAGAAGTCACTTGTTGTTTACAGTCCAAAAAAGCAGTCTGAAATTTTTAAAATTCTTCATAAGATGCATCCACATGTGCCTTCATATCAGCATTCATTTGAACCATTTCATTCATTTGAGATGTCAACAAATCCATTCCAGGTTTTATAACAGCTTGAATAGCTGCCTTCAATTGTGATTCAGTAAAGCTCAGCTCTGCTCTCTCTGACATAGTGGCAGAACAAGGTAACTGCAGCTCTTGCTGCAATTCAACAAAAGGCATTCTAAAAGATTTACTGCGGGTCTGGACTCCCAGCGAAAGCATCCCGACTTCTTCAGGGAGTCGCCGCTGGTCTCCCCTGCATCTTGTTGTCTTCTCATCCATTCGCGAAGAAAAACGACTTCTTCAGACTGTAATGCAGCCTGATGCATTTCCTTTTCAGCCTCCACAGGCGATCCTTGGGATTTAGGCAATGAAGAAGTTGAGCCTGGGGCTGCTTCAAATCGTCCAGGCCCCAAATCTTCAACACTTCAAAAATGTATTTTCTTTTGAACTTGAGATTTAGTCTTTTTACCTTTCGTGGCCATAATAATTCCTTAATACTTTAAACTAAAATTTAAAAAAATTAAACTTGGAAACAAAGCGTTAAAAATGGGTATTTAAAAGTCTGGCCAGAGAGGTCGAGATTGCATGTCTAGACTCTACGCCATCTTGCCACGCCCGCCGTGGATATTGAGGAAGGCTTGCAAAGGGATCTAGACCAATTGGAAAAATGGGCCAGAAAATGGCAGATGGAATTTAATGTAGACAAGTGTGAGGTGTTGTATTATGGAAGGACAAAACAATGTAGGACATGCATTGTAAATGGTAGGGCACTGAGGAGTGCAGAGGGAAAAATGGATCTGGGAATACAAATACATAATTCCCTGAAAGTGGAGTCACAGGTAGACAGGGTTGTAAAGAAAGTTTTTTGGCATCTTGGCCTTCATAAATCAAAGTATTGAGTACAGGAAATGGGATGTTATGGTGAGGTTGTATATGATATTGGTGAGGCCAAATTTGGGGTATTATGGGCAGTTCTGGTCGCCAAACTACAGGAAGGATATCCGTAAGATCAAAAGAGTGCGGAGAAGATTTATTAGGATGTTGCTGGAGTTGAATTACAAGGAAAGATTAAAGAGGTTGGGAATTTATTCCTTAGTGCGTAGAAGAATGAGGGGAATAGACAGAGTAAATGTGAGTAGGCTCTTTCTACTTAGATTGAGAGAGATAAATATGAGAGAACGTGCCTTTAGGGTGAAAGATTTAGGTGGAACATTAGGGGGAACTTCTTCACTCAGAAAATGGTGGGAGTTTGGAATGAGCTGCCATCTGACATGGTAAATATGTTTTAAGTTTTAAGAATAAATTGGATAGATACATGGATGGGAGAGGTCTGGGGGTTATAGAATAGGTGCAGGTCAGTGAGACTAGTGGAATGATGTTTTGGCACAGACTAGAAGGGCCTAATGGCCTGTTTTCTGTGCTTTAGTTTTCTTTGGTTCTATTAAAATAAACAAATAAATGTTTAGTGAATATTAGTGTCCCAGGTGGTAAAAGAATTGAGACAAGGTAAGGACAGATTTTTCTAACACTGCTCTTTAATAGACAGTAGGAATGGCAGCCAGGGGAGGGACATCAGCAAGAAGTGTACCCTACTGCAGTTCCTTACAAACTGGGTTTGGAAATTGGAGATGGAGTTGGATGAACTCTGGATCATTCGGGAGGCTGAGGGAGTGATAGACAGATGTAACACAGTTGCAATCATACCTAGGAGGCAGGAAGAAGGTAGCTGGGTGACAGTCAGGTGAGGTATCCCTGTGGCGATTTCCCCTCACCAACAGGTATACCTTTTGGATACTGCTGAGCAGCATGACCTATCTGGGCCAGGCAGCAGCCAGAATGACATCACTGTGGTTGGCTCTCTGCCTCAGAGGGAAGGGTGAACTTAGGTGGAGCAAATATTGTAGGAGACTTAATAGTCAGGGGAACAGATTCTGCAGCCGCAAAAGGGATTCCAGGATCATATGTTGCCTCCCAGGTCCTTGGGACGATGGTGTCTCTGGTGCAGAATATTCTGAAGGGGAAAGGTTTGCAGCCAGTGGTCATGAAATATATTGGTACCATTGACATAGGCAGAGTGGGGTAGAGGTCCTGCAAAGTAATTTAGGGAGTTAAGAAAAAATCTGGAGCAGAAGTCCTGGTGCCACAAGCTAGGGAAAGGTCAGAATGAGAAGATAGTGCAGACAAATATGTGGCTGAAGACATGGGGCAGAGTTTCAAGTTCTTCGATCATCGGAACCTTTTCTGGGGAAGGAATGAGCTGTACAAATGGAATGAGTTGCACCTGAACTCGAGGGGAACCAATATCTGGCAGGGAGGTTTGCTGATGCTGTTAGGGGTGGGGGAGTGGTTAAACTAGCTTCACACTGGGTGTTATCCAATGTGAAGAGGCAGAGGAAGAGGCAGTTGGCACTCAAGTAAGGGCAGCTCGTGGGTTTGTGTGGAAAGACAAAATTGCAGCCAGTGGGATGAGGTGCAACTCAACATGGACACAGAATCAAAAGTAACTAATAAAGGGCTAAAGATCTTGTATGTAAATGCACACAGAGTAAGAAATAAACTGGATGACCTTGTAGTACAGTGAAACATTGGCAAGTATGATGTTGAGGCCATCACTGACTTGTAACTAAAGAATGAATGTGATAGGGGGTTTATTGTCCAAGGATAAGCAAGTAAGCAGAGGGGGTGTGGAGTGACTGTTGTTAAGGAACAACATTAAATCATTAGAAAGAGGAGAAATAGGATCTGAAGGAATAGAATCATTATGGGTTGAGTTACAAAATGGCAAGGGTAAAAAAAAATCACTGTTGCCAGGTATATACAGCCCTCCAAACAGTAGTCAGGAATTGGATGACAAATTACAACAGCAAATTTAAAAAAAGGTGCTTCAAAAGGGGAATGTTATGTTAGTCATGGGGAATTTTAACATGCAAGTACATTCGGAAAACTAGGTTGGGATTGGATCACAAAAAAAATAATTTGTAGAAAGCCTATGCAATGGCTTTTTGGAGCAGCATGTTGAGCCCACTGGGAGATCGGCTATACTGGATTAGGTGTTGTGCAATGTACTGAGGTGATTAGGGTGCTTGGAGTAAAGGAACCATTAGGGGGTAGTGATTGTGTTCAGTTTGAGATTTGACAAGAAGGTAAAGTCAGATGTGTTGGTACTTCAGTGGAGTAAAGGGAATTACAGTGGCATGAAAGAAGAATTGGCCAAAGTAGATTGGACAGGGGTACTAGTAGGGATAAAGGCAGAGCAGCAAAAAAGAGGAAATATTCAAATGAAAAATATCACAAGTGTGGCTGACAAGAGAAGCCAAAGCCAACAACAAAAAAAGAGAGGGCATACAAGGAAGCAAAGCTTAGTGGGAAGATAGAGGATTGGGAAGTTTTAAGAGTTTCAGAAAGGTAATTATAACACTCATGAGGAGGGAAAAAAATAAAGTATCAAAGTAGGCTAGCAAATAATATCCAAGGGGATACAAAAAGCTTCAAGTATATTAAAAGTAAATGAGAGATGAAGGTAGATAAAGGACCATTAGAAAATAATGCTGAAAAAATAATAATGAGAGACAGGGAGATAGCAGAGGAACAAAATGAGTATTTTGCATACATTATCAGTGTGCCAGACATAGAAGGGTATCAGGGCAGGAAAGTGAGTACAGTTACTAATTCAAGGGAGAAGTTTCTTAGAAAGCTGAATGGTGTCCTGGACGAGATGGATTACACCCTTGGGTTCTGAAAGAAGTAGTGGTAGAGATTGTGGAGGCATTGATAATGATCTTTCAGTAATTCTGATATGGCCCCGGAGGACTAGAAAATTGCAAATGTCACCCCCTGATTCAGGAAGGAAGGGCGGCAGCAGAAAGGAAATTAGCCTGATGTCAGTGGTTTGGAAGATATTGGGATCAATTTTCAAGGATGAGGTTGCGAAGTACTTGGAGACTCATGACAAGATAGGCCAAAGCCAGCATAGTTTCCTTGATGGAAAACCTTGCTTGACAAACCTATTAGAATTCTTTGAGGAAGTGACAAGCAGGCTGGATAAAGGAGATGGAGTGGATGTTGTGTATTTGGATTTTCAGAAGGCCTTTGACAAGGTGTCCTACATGAGACTACTTAACATGATAAGAGCTCATGATATAACAGGAAACATACTAGAATGGACGGAGCATTGGCTGATTGGCAGTAAGCAGAGTCTGAGTACAAGGATCATATTCTGATTGACTGCCAGTTGCTAGTGGTGTTCTACAGGGATTGGTGCTGAGGCCACTTTTTATGTTGTTTGTTAATGATTTGGATTATTGAATGAATGGCTTTGATATGAAGGTAGCTGGAGGAGCAGATAATATTAAGAAAATGGCGAGGTTGCAGAAGGACAAATAGATTTGGAGAATGGGGAGAGAAGAGGCAAATTAAATAAAATGTTGGAAAGTGTACAGCTGTGCACTTTGGTAGAAACCATAAAAGGCAGACTATTTTTTAAATGAGGAGAAAATTGAAAATGTGCAAATGCTAAAGGACCTGGGAGTCCTCGTGCTCAATAGCCTGAAGTTAAATTTATATTTCTGAATCAATGGTGAAGAAGGCAAATGCAAGCTTGCATTCATTTCAAGAGGAATAAAATACAAAAGCAGGGATGTGATGCTGAGGCTTTTATAAGGCAATGGTGAGTCCTTATTTGGAGTATTTTTTGTGCATACTTTTGGGTTCCTCATTTAAGAAAGGATGTGCTAATGTTGGAGAGAGATCAAAGGAGGTTCACAAGGGAATTCTGGGAATGAAAGTGTAATCATATGAGGAGCGTTTGATAGTTCTTGGCCTGCACTCATTGGAATTAAGGAGGGGGATTCTTTGAAACATTTTGAATGTTGAAAGGCGTGGACAGAGGCAGAAAAGATGTAGAACTTTTTTTTTTCTCCCATGGTGGGAAAGTCTTGGACAAGAGGGAACAACTTCAGGATTGAAGGGTGTCCACTTAGAACAGAGATGTAGAGGATTTTCTTCAGCCGGAGGATGGTGAACTTATGGAATTTGTTGGCACAGGTGGTTGTGGAGATAAGATCATTGGGTGTATCTAAGGCAGAGATTGATAGGCTCTTGATTAGCCAGGGCATCAAATGTTATGAGGAGAAGGCCAGGCAGTGGTGCTGAGTGGATGCCAAACTGTGGAGGCCAAAATGTCCAGTAGCAAAATGTGGGCACCAAATGTCTTAGACCTGCGAGGTGAGGGGAGTGCAGAGATGCCATTGCGAGGTGAGGGGAGTGCCGGGATGCCATTGCAGGGAGACTGGATTTAGAGTTAACCCTAAACCCAATTAAAATCATAATAAATGAATAATTTTATATTTGTTCTATTTAATTAAAAATATAATCAATTAAATGCCATGTCCGTAGCCAAATGTGAGCACCGAGATATCCGGTGCCAAACTGTGGACTCCAAGATATTCAAAAGACTACAAAAGTCTTGTTTTTTTTGCCATAATGTCCATTGCCAAAAAATGGATGCCAAAATGTTCGATTCGGAACAGAAGCTGAGTGTATCATTCTGTCTAGTCAGAAAAGTCGGATGAATGAAGAAGAAGGCAGATACCTTGGCATAAAGGAGAAAGAATACAAAGTCTTGGAACTTGTAAAAGAGAGACATGTTGAAAAAAGTGAGATTGTCATTGATTGAAGTGGATTATACTTCTTGTAAAAATATTGTTAAATTTAAATGGTTGGACAAAATTAAATACTTAGGTGTTAAAGTATATAGTAATTTTAATCATCTATATGAATTAAGTTATTTACCTTTACTTTATAAAATTAAAAATTATTTGAATTGATGGAAAGATTTACCAATTACATTAATAGGCAGAGTTAATTGTATTAAGATGAATATTTTTTTCCTGGAATACAATATCTTTTTCAATCTATTCCTTGTAAAGTTCCTGGAAATTTTAAAAAAAAATTGAATTCTATTTTAAGGACATTTTATGGAAAGATAAAATGGTAAGGTATCTTTACAAAAATTAACTTGGAAATATGAATTAGGACTTTTATAGCTTCTGAATTTTCAAAATTATTATAAAGCAGCACAATTAAAATTTATTAATAGAATGTTTGAATTGTAAAATCATTGGTGTGATTAATATTGGATTGTCTCAAATGGTGAGAAGAAGATGGATCAATTTTTTAATAAGTGGAATGCTAAGTTATTATGTAATTACAATTTGCCTATTTTCATACATTTAATGGAATTATGGAATGTGATAAATGAAGCAATAGGTACACAGGGGAAAATTTCAAATAGGACACCTTTATATCAGAACAAACTTTTTCCTTTTGTGCTTAATAATCAGTTTTAGAAATTATGGGATCAAAAGGGAATTAAATTTGTGCAAGATTGTTATGAAGCGGGTTATTTTCTTTTCAAAGAATGAGAGAAAAATATGAAACATCGTCAAATACTCTTTTTGTTATTATCAAGTTAGAGGTTTATTATTGGATAATTTTGGACATACTTTAAGGTTACCAAGACTATCTCAATTTGAAATTTTACTTACAGAGGATGGGAAGAAAAGATTTGTATCTGAAATGTATTCATTGTTACAGAATAAAATGCCTAAGTTAGATTTACAAATATCTAGGTTAAAATGGGAAAAAGATTTAGGGATTAGTAATTAATCAAGTTGATTGGAGAAATTTATGTAAAGATAGTATGACTAAAATTCTTAATGTGAGATGTAGATTAGTTCATTATAATTTTATTTAACCATAAAAATTAGAGATATAATTTAATTTCTAACTTGAAAATATCTAAAAAAAAGTCTATTAGAGATCTTAAATTTAACTGAAAATTGTTCAAAAGAAGCAGTTATTTTGAATAAATAAATTAAAAAAAAATGTTAATACCTAATCTGTACCATTCCTTAAAGCCTACAATTAATATTAATATTAAAATAGTTAAAAATAATAGAACTAACCAGAGAAAAATTATAACCAAAACATTTCCTAAATTGACCCCGTATTCTCAATCTAATTCTCATTATCAGATTATGTGTCAACTTAGAAAATGAAAAGGGTAAAGCAGAACCTAAAATTGCCAATATAGACGATTTCTTAGAAAAGTTCATTTCCATTTCTTCCCAAGAAGGGCGACTTACCAATTTATCAAATTTTAATAATAAAAGTAAACTGGATATATTAATTTCCCAAAAGTAAAATCAAAAATTTGGAAGTGGTTAAACTTTTATCAGTACCTCAGGAGACAGTTTTAGCTTTTAGCATGTTGATAGCCGGGCGTGCAGTTTTAATGAAATGGAAAAATGAACTCTCACCAATCAGTGCACAATGGCTACATGATGTAATGGCATCTCTAAGTTCAAATTAGATATAATATTAAAGATTCAGTTTGTAAAGGCATGGGCCCAGTTATAGAATACTATCATAATTGGAAGTTTTAGGTGATATCGGTAAATCTAATGCTGATCCGTCCGTCTTCTGGAGGTCATGGCTTGATCTATCTTTGACATTTTCTTGGAACCTTGATTCGAGGGAGGGGTTAGATTAGTTTTAGTTTTTCTTTTACTTTTTGATAAATGGATTTATACAACTCTGACTAGCTTGTGGCACTGGTAATAATCCTGAGATTATTATTTTTGAGGTCCTACTCCTTAATTTATCTCCTAGCTCCCTAAATTCATCTTGAGGACCTTGTCTTGCTTTCTCCCTAAATTGTTGGTACCAATATGGACCATGACAACTGGCTGTTCACCTTCCCCTTTCAGAATGTCCTGCACCTGCTCTGAGACATCCTTGCACCCGAGAGGCAACACACCATCCGGGAGACCCTTTTGCGGCCACAGAATCTCCTGTCTGTTCCCCTTACTATGGAATCCCCTATATCTATTGCTCTACCACTTTTTTTCCCCTCCCTCTTGGACAGCAGAGCCACTCAGAGTGCCTTGATCCTGGGTACTGCTGCCTTCTCCTATTGGGCCATCTCCCCCAACAATATCCAAAGCAGTATATCTGTTTTGGAGAGTGTCAACCGCAAGAGACTCCTGCATTATCTTCCTGTTACTGCTCTTGCTGTTGGTCACTCTGTCCCTATCTTTCTCTACTCTTTTAAGCTGAGGTGTGACCAACTCACTAAATGTGCTATCCACCACATTCTCCGCATCCTAGATGCTCCAAAGTGAGTCCATGTGCAGCTCCAGTGCCATCATACAGTCTATCAGTAGCTGCAGCTGGACACACGCTGCACACATGGTCCTCAGGGACACTGTCAGTCTCCCACATGGCACAGGAGGAGCATGACATGGGTCGGAGCTCACCTGCCATGCCTGAAACAAACTCAGTGATCATATTAAATGAAAAAAAGAACTTACCCTATTTACCTGCGCTTTGGCCTCTCTGCACCGAAGCCTCTCGAGCCAAAGCTTCAGTGCTTCACTCCTTCTTTGTGCCACTCACTCACTGGGCTGCTCCTCGACCTTCCCCTCCTTTTATTGGCCCCTGTTGACCCTCGATGCACCTCCTTGCTGCTCCTTCACCTCCCACCCGAACTAGGCCTGAGATAAGTGCACCTTTTTTACCTACTGGTCCTGTCGGAGACGTGTGACATCTGCATTTTTGTGTTGTGGGGCTGGAAGGAACAATTTTGATTTAAATAAAGAGCTAATAAGGCAAAACACTTGTGTGAGTGTATTTTTTCTTTTAAAAATATTTTTATTGATGTTTATTTTATGCACAATTGAACAGTACAGTTCTATATTGTATTGTAAAAACCCCAAAAACCCTTATAATTCAGAACCCTTACCACTAAGCAAGCTTAAATGCTAACATGTAGGAATCAAGTGACAACAACCTGGAGAAGGACAGCACATCACCACAACTTCAGAACATCCCTAATTCTTTAGATTATGATAATAGTCTATAAATGGGCCCCACGTCTTTTGGAAGTTAGTATTTGACTCTTTAATGGCATATCTATTTTTTTCTAAACTTACATAATGGTTCAGTGATATTATGTCTTGTTTATGTGTAGGTGGAGTATGGTCTTTCCATTTAATCAAAATTGCATATCTGGCTACCAAGGAAGTAAAAGATAAAATTCAGTTTTTAGTTGGAGTCAGTAAAACATCATCATCTTGAAATGATCCGAATAGAGCAATTAAAGGGCAAGGTTCTAATTTGAACTTGGGAATCATTGATAATGTTTGAAAGATATCTTTCCAAAATGTTGCTAAACTAGGGCAAGTCCAGAACATATGAACAAAAGAAGCATCACTAATTTTACATTGGTCACATAGAGAATTTGTATCTGAATAAAAATGAGACAATTTAACATTAGAGGTAAGTACTCTATGGACCACTTTAAATTGCAACAGTGTCGTGCACAAGAGGTAGTATTAATCAGATCACACCTCATCTGAGAATGAGATTCAAATCCTGTTCCCAATTGTTCTATTTTTAACAAATGAGGCTATTCTTAAATTAAGCAAATTATTATAAATAAGAGATATTTATCCTTTATGCAAAAGTTGTAAATCAAAAATTGCATCAAGGATGTTTGCCTTGGGGATTCATGGAAAGTCAGGGATCTGAGATTGAACAAAATGTCCAACTCGTAAATATAGTACAACTCCGATTATCCGAAATGGTCGATACAGGCCATTCGGATAAATTTTTTTTTGGAGAACTGATCATTTTTCAAAACAAACAGCCCAGTAACAACAGCAAATCACTTGTAACAGTGTTTAAACAATAAACAACAAGGTAAGGCTTTTTAAGCATTAAAATAACGTTTCATTCTCATCAAAAAAAAAATTGCTGGCCACTGCTGATCACTGACACTTCCCCACCGAGGGTCCCACTCATGCCGGGAGCCTGAGGTACCTGGTCAGTTCGGCTCTGAAAAATAATTTGGATAAATGAGGATTTCGGATATCCTAGTTTACTGAAATTTTTAAAAAATTGGTTAACTGAGGATTTTGGAGAATCTGATTTAAAATATAATCAGAGTTGCACTGTATCTATAAAAAAAAGTATTGGTAAGTTAAAATTTTTTACCATCAATTGTTCAAAGGAAGCAAGATTGTTTTGAATAAAAATATCTTGAAAACATTTAATACTCAATCCGTGCCAGTCATTAAAGACAGTATCTTGCAAGGTTGAAAAAGATGATTAGATATAATAGAGCTGGCAATTAGTTATATATTTGTATTCTTTAGTCTTATCATTGTTTAGTATACTTACTGCTTATGTACCATTAAACGAGACTTTTATTTTTTTTTGTGGGGTAAGTGTTGTGGGTATACGCAGGTGAGTGACGTCACATAACAGCATTATATTGTGGGGCTGGGAGGAACCATTTTGACCACTTCTCCTTGCACAAGAATATTTTTTTAAGGAAAGAATGCACAACATTCAGGATGCAATTGGAGTTGAGAACCTCAATACACAATCCCTATCATTAAAAGACCGTGCTGAACAAACTTGTAGATCTAAAATTGGGGAAGTCTATTAGTTCTGATGGAATCCATCCCAGGATACTGAAAGAAATGACTTGTTATAGTCGATGAGTTAGTGATAATACACAAAAATTTAAATTTAAACTAATGGAAGGAATCCTTAGGGATAATATGTATAAATATCTAGAAAGGCAGGGATTGATCAGGGACACCCAATATGGGTTTGTGAAGGGAAAGTCCTGTTTGACAAATCTTGTTGAATTTTTTGAAGAGGTGACCAGAAAGGTTGATGAAGGAAGAGCAGTTGATGTGGTCTATTTGGATTTTAGAAAGGCTTTCGATAAGGTTCCACATGAAAGGTTAGTGAGGAAGGTTCAGTTTCTAGGGATTAATATAGAGATAGTCAGATAGGTTCAGCAGTGGCTGGAAGATAGGCACCAGAGAGTCACGGTAGACAACTGTCTGTCAGGATGGAGGCCTGTGATGAGCGGTGTGCCTCAGGGATTGGTGTTGGGTCCTTTGTTGTTCATCACTTATATTAATGACTTGCATGACAGGGTAATAAATTAGGTGAGTAAATATGTGGACGATACAAAAATAGGGAGAGTTGTGGATAGTGAGGAGGGTTTACATGGACTACAGAAGGATTTGGATTGTTTGGAAAGGTGGGCTGGAAGGTGACAGATGGAGTTAAATGTTATTAAGTGTGAGGTGCTTCATTTTGGGAGGAATAAGTAAAATAGGACGTATGAAGTGAAGGGGAGGGCATTGAGGAATGCAGAGGAACAGAGGGATCTTGGAATAACAGTTCAGTGTTCCTTGAAGGTGGATTCCCATGTAGATACGGTGGTGAAGAAGGCTTTTGGTATGCTGGCCTTTATAAATCATAGTATAGAATATAGAAGCTGGGGGTGATGTTGAGGCTGTTTAAGGCATTGGTGAGGCCAAGTTTGGAGTATTGTGGGCAGTTCTGGTCTCCAAATTATAGGAAGGATATAAATAAGGTTGAGAGAGTGCAAAGAAGGTTTATGAAAATGTTGCCTGGATTACAGTATCTTGAATATGGAGAAAGATTGAGTCGACTGGGACTTTATTCATTGGAGCGTAGAAAGTTGAGAGGGGATTTGATAGAGGCATTTAAAATTATGAAAGGAATAGATAGAGTAGATGTGAATAGGCTCTTTCCTCTGAGGGTAGAGGAGATTGGAACAAGGGGTTATATGTTAAGGATTAGGGGGGGAAACTTTAGGAGTAATATGAGAATGCTTCTTCACTCAGAGAGTGGTGGCTGAGTGGAATGATCTTCCAGAAGAGATATTTGCGGCAGGGTCAATTCTGTCATTTAAGAAAAGGTTAGATGAGTACTTGGATGTGAGGAGGTTGGAGGGTTACGGGCAAGGGAGTGGGTAGGTGGAACTAGTGGAGTTTCACGGAAATTGGGGTGAACTAGAAGGGCTGATATGGCCTGTTACCATACTGTAAATTTTTATATGGTTATAGAGCACGGTAACAGGCCATTGCAGCCAATGAGTCCAAACTGCCCAATTTGCACCCAATTAACCTACACCCCTGGTGCAATTGAATGGTGAGAGGACACCAGAGCCCCCGGGAAAAAACCCAAACAGACACAGGGAGATCATACAAACTCCTAACAGACAGTGTGGGATTCAAACTCTGGTCCCAATCGCTGGTGCCGTAAAGGCGTTGCGCTAACCACTGTGCCAACCTGGACAGATACCAGTGGGTTGGAAGGCAACAAATGCCACACCACTGATTAAATAAAAAAAAATTACCCAGAAGGCAGATCACTACTCCTTAGAATATTTCAAAGTTACAATGATCAGAAATGGGGGAGAAATGTCAGAAATCATCCGTGGATTTGCTTGGACAGTTTCTGACACCTCTTTCCCCTTTCAGAATCTCTATCTGTCTCCAATCATTTTTGACATTTTGGTGGAAAATTCCTGAAAGAATGTCCTTAACGTTCTTCTGAACAAGGCACAGGGAACATCCAGAGCAGGGATGACCAAATCGGAGCTCGCGATGGTCGGGCTCTTGGCAGGAGTGGGGTATTAAATCCAGAGCAAATCTGTATGAGAGAGGGGAAGAAAAAGTTATGCCAATTATAAACCAGAGTTAAAATACATTTATACTATTCTCAAGACACTTTCCACACAAAATTTGTGGTTAATAGACATCAATTTATATTTGTGTGACACTTAATGTCAAATCGTATACTCAGGTGCTTCACAGAGCGGCAGGAACAGATAATTTCGTCTTACGACGCGAGTCCCGAAATGGACCCCCAATCTTTGTCGGGGTTTACCTGTGTAGGCCAGTTAACTTGATATCTGGTTGGGGAAAATGCTTGAAGCTATCATTAATGAAGAAATAGGAAGACAATTGGACCGAAATTGTTTAATCAGACAGATGTAGCATGGATTCAGGTTCTGTTTGAAAGTCAAACAGGAGTTCTTTCAGAATACAACATGAGGAGAAGTAGGTGGATGTTGCAAACTTGGATTCCCATTAGGTATTTGACAAGGGGCCACATCAAAGATAAGGATACATGGATTTGGAGCGTTGTGATTCCCATCGCATCCCGTGGTCTGATCCCAAATCTGACAACTCCAGGATTTGATGTCTCCTACCAACTGCGCGGCTGATTCCACCCCAGCTTTCGGGGTTCACAATTTGTCTCCTGAATGGTTCCACCTTTTCACATCCAATGTATTTCGTTGAATAGACTGGGTTCCACTGGTGAATAGAAAGAAATTGCCGGGGGGTACAGTCGGTAGAGCCTCCGCCTCTCGGCTTCAGTGGCCAGGGCTCAGTTTTGACTTCTCGTGCTGCCTCAGTCTATTTTGAAGTTTGCGACTGCGTGGATTTCCTCGGGTGCTCCGGTTACCACCCCCGTCCTATGTGCAGATTGTAATTGGCCCTGACGTGCAGGGGGAATAAAATGGGATTAGGGATTAATCCCTAAATTGGGTCGGTTTTCTTGTGCGGTTTCCCTCTGACCCAATGGGCAATGTGAACAGGGGAAAAAAAACCTCAGATGGGTGATTGGAGTCCTGGATTATAAATTTTCTCTAAAATTTTACGAGAACCGGAGGTCCTTGTGGAGCTTTGAAAGAAAAGGAGGAGGTACCTTTTGATGTCGAGCTGCTGAGAAAGCGCCCAACAACACAGCGATACCGTCCTGCAGAAACAGCTCGCTGACTCCTGGTGGGGCTATCGTAGAGCTAAAAGGTTTTACTGCCAGTGAAGTCCACGCTTTGCCCGTATATGGCTTCTCACAGTTCACTGATAATATCCAAGTGCTGGCAGTTTAGACTTCTCCGATAGTTCCGTCGACACGCAGCCTTGTAAGGCATTTTCCGACCACTATTTACAATATAACATTGTAACAGTGCAAGTGGGTCGGAATGGACAGGAGCGGGGAGTGTAGCGCGCAGGAAAGTCTACGCTTCACCGAACAGCCCGCAGCTTTACACTGGTCCGATGACTTGAATCATCTTGTCCCACGGCCAAGGCAGTGCAAGGGTTGTCTGAGCCTAAAGTCTGACATTTAACAAAAAATGTTCTTTGAATATCGTTCAAAGCCGAAACGCTACCATTTCCATAAATGAGAACCCCGATTAAAAACTCCAGTTGATTCAGGTATTCGAATCTATCGCTGCGATTTCATCCAAGGATTTTAAAAAACCCCAATGCAATCAGCAATAAATCTTGCAGAAATTGAGTGTTTTTAAAAAATCTGGCAGTAAAATCAAGGTTAATGTGCATACTAAATCTGTGGTAATTGGGTCGTTATGAAAATTGAAAAAAAAACTAATTTATTTCATACAAAAAATTCCATTGAGGATATTGTACAGCAATTTACAGTTAGAAAAACTTTCCAAGCGGCCACAGTTTAAAAAAAAACCAGTGACATATTTATGTATAGCAAGCTCCCATCGCTGTGACAATGACCAGAAAGTCAGATTTGGTGATGCTCTCCCTGGAGGTCAGTGACCTGTGGTGTTCCAAAACCACAAGGATCAGTGGTGGGACATGTATGGAAGATATTAAACTGGGTAATCTTATTCGTATGTTTGGAGATGGCACAAAATATTGGGGGGGGGGGGGGGGGAAGAGACATATGGCGACCAAGGAATGTTTTCAAAGGATTCCGCAGGATATAAAGCAAAAACAAAATTTCTGGAGGAATTCATGGGTTGAGAAGCATTTGTGAGGGAAGGAATCATTTAACATTTTGAGTTGAGATTTCTCATGGTAGGCTCAACAAGTGCCCATGGTTGACCCACAGTAAGTTGATAGTTGGAGAGAAAATTCGTTGAGCCATAGAACCTGATGTAATGGTGGAAAGCAAGATGGAGGCCTGTGACCTACAAGGATTGGTGTTGGGATCTTGTGTGTGTGTGTGTGTGTGTGTGTGTGTGTGTGTGTGTGTGTGTGTGTGTGTGTGTGTGTGTGTGTGTGTGTGTGTGTGTGAGAGAGAGAGAGAGAGAGACATGCGTACAGCTTGGATGAAAATGTAGATGGGTAAGTTGGTAAGTTTGCAGATGATACAAAGATTGGTGGAGTTGTGGACAGTGTAAAGGGTTATTAAAGAATAATACAGGATATAAATCAATTACCTGTACAGATATGGGCAGAAAAATGGCAGATGGGTTTTATTCCAGACCAGAGTGAGGTGTTACACTTTGGGAGGTTGTGTGTAAAGAGAATGTATTCAGTTAATAGGCTCTTAAAATATTGACATGCAGTAGGATCTGAGAGCCTACCTCCATAGCTCATTGAAAGTGGCCATGCAAGTAGATAGGGTGATAAACAGCATATTGTATGTCTGGCTTCATTGGACAGGGCAATGGGTGTAAAATAAAGGTAATCTTGCAGCACTTGGTATACTGCAGACAATTCTGGTTGTCCTGTTACAGGAAAGATGAGGAGACTTTTTTCAAAGCACTGAAGAGTTTACCAGGATGATACCTGGTTTAAAGGGTATGAGTTATGGGGAGACTGGACAATTATGGGTTGTTTTCTCTGGAACACTGGAGGCTGAGGGGAGACCTGATAGAGTTGTAGAAAACCACGAAAGCAATGGATAGGGTGGAAAGTCAGAATCTTTTTTCCCAGGACAAAAACGTTACACGTAGGAGAATGTGCATTTAAGGTGAGGGGGAAAAAGTTCAAGGATGATGTTTCAAGGCAAATACTCAGAGTGGTAGATGCCTGGAACAGACTGCCAGGAACAGTGGTTGAAGCAGACACAAAAGTAGCATATAAGAGGCTTCCCTCCCTTTCTCACCTCCCCCATCCCCAACTTTTTCAGTAAGCAATTTATTTTGCCTCCCACAGATATTGCTTGAGTTTTTTTTCCAGCAGTTGTTTTTTTAGCTGCAGATTCCCACATCTGCATTCTCTTGTCTGCAGCAGGATCAAGATAAATTTGAAATTTGAGGGGTGAAATGGTAGATAGAGTTTAAGCAGGACAAATGTAAGGTGTTGAACTTTGAGAGGTCAAAATAGAAAGTAAATAGCATTGATGCACAGAAGGATTTGGGGTGCAAATCCATAAGTCTCTGAAAGCAGACACACTTATGGAAAGGTTGAAGGTGTATAACATGCTTCCTTTTTTGGTCATTGCATTGAGCATAAAAGTTGGCAAATCAAGTTGTAGTTGTGTTAACTTTCAGGCCACGTTTTAGAGTATTATGTGCAGTTTTGTTTGCCTCATTACAGGAAGGATGTAGAGACTTTGAATTGGTGCAGGAAAGGTTCACCAGGATTATCTGTGAGGTATGGTTACTCGTTAGATCACTTGTCTGAGTGCTACTGGTACCATGTAACTCAGTACTACCTGTCAGATGGTCCACAACTAAACTGTCTCCCCCATCAGGCTTGTCTGGTGCGGAGGGTGGCTAGACACCCCGCAGGATGAAAAACAAGACCTGTCAAAGGATGGACAAACCCTCTCATAGGGTCAACAGCCATATGAAATAGGAGCAAGACTAAGCCATCAGGCCCAAAGAGCCTGCTCCATTATTTGATAAGATCTTGGCTGATCTGACCATGGACTCAGCTCCATTCACTTGTCTATTCCCCATAACTCTTAATTCTCATACAATTCAAATAGATTTATTAAATTATAAGGCATAGACAGGTGGGTATTCAGTCTTTTACTACTACCAGCATATAGCCTGCTATACCAGAGGTCCTAGCACACTTGATCACTACATCAAGAAAAGGAAGGCCTAACATTTTTTCCTGAGACTGTATTTTGGCAAGTTGGATCACCTAGCTGTATTCCTTCTGCTTTCATACGTCAGAGCCTAAAAAGAGAGGTTCCAGAGGGTGAAGAATGGTTACAGAACTTCCTCAAGTCAGCGCATAGGGAGGTGTTCCAGAGCTCAGCTGAGGATCTAAGTGATTACACCAGTGCTGTCACAGACTTTATCAAAACAGGTGTGGATGAGTATGTCCCCATCGAATTGTTCAGTGTTTCCCCCAACCAGAAGCCTTGGATGAATAATGAAACCTAGAACCTGCTGAGAACCAGATTACAGACATTTAAGTCTGGAGATCCAGATCAATACAGCTGACCTAATAACTCACATTTCCATTGAGGAAGACGTTATTGCTATCAGTGTCTCCATAATCTTCAATGTGACCCCAACAAAGTGCCAAATAACCAAAGATCAAGTTTTTCTGGGACATTGTTTCAAAAATCAACTGTCAATTACATTGCTCTTTCATCAGGCTGCATTTGTGCAATCAGATGGCAGTAAACTTGAATTGACTTGATTTGTGACCCCCGGTAACCTCAAGTACACCTTCACACGTGGCTGGACTGCTTTGCTGATGCTAATTGAGACTGCATTTACTTGGAGTTTCCTGGCATCTCAGTCATTTCAGGCAGCTGCTGATCTCCTCCACCTTTCACTGTTTGTTGTTCACTGTATTACGGAGGTCACCCAAACTTTATAGTCTGGGAGAGTGGACTTCATCTACTTCTCTTCTGCCCATGAGCAGATGGTGCTGGAGTGGCTAGTTGCTTCAATTCAGTCTTTCTCCATGGTACATATCCAAAGTAGCACTTACAAAGATTTCGCTGGATGTTGCCAAAAATACTTGGCTGTAGCCCAAGACTGCCCAAATGGGTTCTTGCCTAAAGAGAATGCTTTTGTTAAATATTAAAGGAATCAAGTGATATGAAATTAGACAGAAATGTGAGGTTAAGTTTATAGGTTTGAGAAGTGCTGCTCAAGTCCTCTCATAAGTGACTAATATGAAGATACTGATCTTCATGGGGCTCACAAACAGCGTTATGGTGACCCAATGCATTTTTAATCTATTGGTAATAAGGCAACTTCTAGATTCAAAAATCCTCCACTGATGCTCATTAAATAGACAAATATATGCAAAACATGTATTAACCTGGCAAAATATCATTGTATATTTTCAAACAAAATGTTTGGACAAAGGCACCTTTTAGGGAGATTTCATAAAGCATGAACAGAGAGGTTTAATACAGGTAGCTGGAGCCACAGTCACAATGAGAAGTGATTTGTTAGGCCCCTTAAGTTTAAAGGCCAAAACTGATGGATTGCAATTACTGGATTACAGGATCATGGCAGCAAGGACAGGATTTATTTTGTCCTCACCCATCAGGTCACCAGCCTCCACATCCAATACATCCTCTGCCATTTCCAACACCTTCTAGGTGATCCCACTACCAGATACATCTTCCCTTCTCCATCTTTTGCAGTGACTGCTCCCTTGTCTACTCATCCCTTCCCACCAATTATCCCCTTGGCACCTATCCGTGACTGCAGGGGATGCTCTACTTCTGCTCACACCTACTCCCTCACCATCATTTGGGGCCCCAAATAGTCCTTCCATTTGTAGAAACACCAGTTCTGAATCTGCAGGGGTCATCTATTGCATCCGATGTTTCCTTTGTGGTCTCCTCTACATGAGACTGGATTCAGATTGGGAGATCATTTTGTTGAGCACCTCAGCTTTGTCCACTGCAATGACTGCCCATTTCAATTCCTGCCCCATTCCTTTGCTGACATGTCTCTCCATGATCTCATGCACTGTCAGACTGAGACCACCCATAAATTGGAGCAACACCTCATATTCTGCCTGGGCATTCTCCAACTAGATGGCACTAGCATCAACCTTTCCTGTTTTTACTAGTCCCCCTCATCTATCCCTATGTCTCCTTTCGTCTAGTTCTCTCTCTACCCTTTTTCCTTTCTCCTTTCCCCAGCTCTGCATTCACAAAGCCAAACACCCCCTCCCCGTTAATTCTCTCATTTCCTATCCATATCCAACTGTCAGTTGTCAGTTGGTCTGCACTTGTCCCCCTACCTTTTCTTTCCTTCTCTTGAGCATTCAGGTGCCTGCCTGCTTTATACTCATACCTTGAAGAAGGGCTTAGGCCTAAAGCATCGGTTTTATATCTTTACCTCCTATGAATGTTGGGAGACTTGCTGAGTTCCTCCAGCATTTCTGTGTTTTTACTACAATCAATGATACATGCAGATACTGCAGACTTTCGTGTTTCACACAGGCCAATTTGAAAACCAGGATGAGAATTAAAAAAATTAAGTCAGCGAGTTAAGAATGTTAGTTTCAGGGAACAGAATTTTGAATTCCTTTTTGTTTCTGGAGGGTAGAAAATGGCGATACCATTAATGGAGTTTATTGGCATGGACAAACTAGAAGTAACAAATGTAGCCTCAAGGATTTCAACAGCAAAAGCGCTGAGTTAGGGTAGTGTTTCTGAAGTGGAAATAGATGAGTAGTAGTCTTTCACTGTGCATGGACCAGAACTTATTTTGAAATTAAAGCTGTGAAATAGTCTGGAAAATACTAATTGTAATTTATGGTTGGCTTTTATTTCCTTAATATTTAATTGGAGGTCATTTCTAATCATTCAGTACTGGATGTAAAACCAGCAATCTGCTTAGAACCTGGAGAGGAGTAGGAAGTGGTGTCATACAGGTGAGGATATCAGCACTCGTATAAAAATCGATGTGCTGTGGGGAAAATGCAGCATATTAGAAACATAAGACAATGAGATATAGGAGCAGTAATAGGTCATTTAGCCCATTAAATCTGCTCTGACATACCATCATGAGCTGATCCATTCTCCCAATCAGCCTCGCCTTTGATATCCTGACTATTCAGATTGATATCAATCTCTACCTTAAAAACACCCAACAATCTGGCCTTCACACCCTCCCATGCCAGCAAATTCTGGAAGTTCACCACTCCCATGGGAAACAACTTGGTCACATCTATTCCATCCAGGTCTTTCAACATTAGAAATGCTTCTATGAAGTCTCCCCTCATTCTTCTGAACTCCACAGAGAACAGTCTAAAAGCTGTCAAATGTTCTCATATGCTAATCCCTAATTCGAGGAATCATTCTTGTGAATTTTCTCTGAACCCTCTCAATACCAGCATTTTATTTATTAAATAAGCCCAAAACTGTACCCTGTATTCCAAGTGAGGCCTCATCAGTGCCCTTGTATCCTACTGCTCTTGATATGAATGGTAACATTGCATTTGCCTTCTTCACCACTGACTCAACCTTTTGGATATCCTGCACAAGGACTCCCAAGTCCCTTTGCAACTTCTAATTTTGAATTTTATTCCCATGTTCCTGCACATTACTCTTTCAGAGATAAGATCTGGTGAAAACATTGCTTTAAATCAAAATGGAACACACATAATCTGAAAACAGTAAGAGAAAGGGCTACATCATAAGTCTGCATTTTTTTTATACAATATTTTTATTTTGGTGCATATTGTGCTCAACAATGTGACTGCTGTCAGTGCAGGGATTGGAATATAGTTTAACTTTTATACCTTCTATCAGGATTATGTATTCCCGGATCAAATGCAGCGTAGGTTAACAAATCATAATTAACTTTTTAAAAAATGCCCTGTTTTACTTGCACATAAATGGCTTTGAATTTTTTTTTATTTTTTACTGTTGCCACCTTGAAGTGGCTATGCCCAAATAGCACCAAAAATAAAATGCCATCAAATGCTATGCATTTACAGAAATGCAAATCCAATGGGTACCTTTTAAATTGTTTGACAAGTTTCAAAATCATGTGTCAAAATATAAAGGATGGCGTTGAAACACTTGAACTATCTTTTGAGAACTTCCAAATCTTCTCTGTTTAGATTTAGTTTAATTCTAAAGGCAAAGGGATAGTGTCTTGCCCATTGTACTGAAGAATCAACTATAAGTGGAATATTTTATAACTTTTGCTTTTATAGACATGGTAACTATTTTCTCTGAACTTTAAAGAACCCAGAATGGTTAAGTGCCCAATTGATATGTTATATCCTCCATTCTACCATCTGGTTTGGGAATTGGACTCGATGGATGTTTTCAACCAAGTTAATAGCTTGAGCCATGCGGTGAAGAGACTTGATCTCAATAAATTTGGTTGGGATGGGGTGTGGTGGATGTAGGGAGAGGGGAGTAACCTGTTTGGAGGAAAAAGGGGCTTTAGCAACTTCAAAGACAAAGTCATGAAAGGTTTTATTTGGGAGAATGAAGCCTGAGAATGAGGAATGTTAGTGGGAATTCACTGACCTGAAATTAAAGCTCAAGTATAAAAGTGAATGGTGAAGTTTGAAGGTGAAATGTACAGCCTGAGAGCTGAGCAACTTGTAATGGAAACTCACTAAGACACTTCACAAATGAAGCTTGTCTCTTTCCATTTTTATCAACTTCCAACCACTGGTTGATGTGAATTGGTCTCACACTTTTTTTTTAAATATTAACATAAAAATGTACAAGAATATATAGTTTACATTTTTGAAAGGCAAGTGAAATATATATAGAACTGGTTTCAAACACATCTGTGGTTTTTATACAATAAGAATTTGTGCAATTTGCAGGCAAGCATATAGAAAAGTAACATACATTATTGCATAAAAGATAAACTCAGCATTATTGCACAAGTGATGCAGTATGTGTAGTGTTTACCCACCCGATACACACAGCATAAAGGAAGTCCTAAACCTATTTCTACTTTAGCTTTTCCAAGTGTGCTGATTGATTCAGCATCTTGGACTTCAAGAGACAGGTGGGTTTATGTATCAGCACAGGTCTCTGCTCAGTGGACTACCTAGGACAGACAAGAAAAGCATTTTCATCCTATTCTTATGGCAATTTTTTCTTCTGCCTCATGCCATCACTTCTACTACCAGTGTCGCGGTGCATGGTTTCGATCTCTATTGAATAAGTACATATAAACAGTCAGCCTCCCATAAGCACCAAAATATAGTGAAATCCTAGATCATATAACCCACTTATTTTAAGCCAAGTAGAAGTCAGCTACATATAGCAAATCTTCATTGCTTAATGATTGTGATTTAAAATGATTCAGTTCCTCTTTGTCCTTTAAATGGATTGTCCTTGAAATGGATTACACAATAATTGTCAATCCTCTCTTTTACTAATCCACTCCCCTCAATAACAGAAGTCTTCCCAGCATCTGGCTATTCCAAATGGTCTTTACCTCAAAATTCATGCAAAAAAATGTAGAACATCAAATCAAACCTAGCACATAGTGAGCTAATTAACAATATTCCTTAAACTCCAACACCTTGAAAATTATGGGGCCTCTCAGCCAAATTGATTTTGATCTCTTGCTGATGAAGTTCTCTGGCAGATTTTGAACAGTACAAAAACAGTGCATATTCCAGTCTACAGTGAAAAGATGCCTGGCAAAGGACAAACGAGGGATCAAGGCTCTTTATCAAAAACTTCAGTTCTAAAGTCTCAGGTTGGCATCGATAAATATATAATTTGGATCATGTAAGTTGCTTCTTGAGGCAGTGATATGCTTCTTGATAGACCATCTCCAAATCTGATCCTCAGAAGTACAAAAGTTACTTTCTAATTTCTTGAGGCAACTTGCCAAGAGAGATAAATTTACATAAGTGCTAGGGAATTCTTGGGCTATTACATTTCATACTTTGGTTCAACGGTTGAAATTGTGTTTGCATCAAGAGACTTTTCAGTGAAACCTTAGTTATTTACTTGGACACTCATCATAAGAGACCAGGGAAAGTCATGACAATAACAGCAAAATAAAAGGTTGCTTACTTCTGAAATGGGAGATAAAGAATGAGGGACATAATCTCTCTCAGAAATCCCTGCAAGATCTCTGAACACCATATTCAAACATCAAAACATTTTGAATAATTAAAGCATCAGATGGTGCTGTTTGATGAAATTTTCATAAATGTTGCAACTTTTTATCTGGCTAGTGCTGGCCTTGAAGTTGTGATCACTTTCATTCAAAAATCATTGCATTACTTAAGTGCAAGTTGGATGAAGTCTAAGGCAGTATTCAGGGAATCCCTTTAATGTAAGGAGAAACTTTAAAAAAAACCTGGCATTAAATCTACCACAGACAGAGAAAAAGAATTAATATCAGAAGTAACGCCACTCCTGCATAGACTCTTCTCAAATTTCAGTAGGATTCTTGCCTTACTTAGGCTTTTTGTTCATGGGCCACTAATGGAACTCCATCTATACTCTAAGGTGAAACTCTACAGTATTGAGGGATTATGGATCAGGCAACTTGGTGGAGTTAACTCTTGCCTATTCTATTGGGTCAGGTGGAAGCCGATTCCATGGTGCTTTATAAAATGATGTATAGTATTGTGCTTTTCTGGTGTCCTAGTCAATGTTTTGTTCTGGCATCACTAAAAGCAATTTTATTTTTAATTCCTTGTGTTTGTGCTTTTAACAATAACCATTATATTCTGGGAAAATTATTAGGGAAACAGTAAAGTGTCACAAAAATGGAGGTCTTTCTTTTGCAAAGTCATAACAAATCAAAAAACTGAGGGATTTTACATCAGGGCCAGTATGGTAACCTGTATAAGGATCTATCAAATATATTGCCTCAATGCAAACAAACATAAAGTGTTGTGGAACCAAAGTATATTCTCACTGTTAAGTTTATATTACTCATTCTACTATTTTTGCCTTTGGCAAGGAAGGTAGAAAGAGTTGATGGAACACAATTGCTTTTTTTTCCCCCTCTGGTACAGGAAAGACACAAAAAAAATATTTTTGACAAGAGTAAGCTGAAGAGAGAAAAAACAAAATGGGGGCCTGCTACATCAAAACAGTTGTCAGAAAGTGGAGAAAATTAGTGCAATTTCAAATGGAACAAATCTCATGCCAATTACAAGAAACCTTTACCCTTGTAACGGTTTTACCCCATTTTACTTCCTCCTCAAAATGGGCTTGCTCAGGAATCGACAGCAACTCTGTGCCCCAATGATTCAGGATCTCTTCATGTCTGGATGATTGCTTGAATCATTTTTGCTGGTGCAATCCACTACAAAGTAACATCCACCAGACAATAACTCTTGCATTAGATTTTTTTTTAAAAACTTCCACCTTGCATATAATATCACCACTCCCTGGGTTCCATCCATTCCTGATGAAATTTAATTCTTTTGGTGCTTTAATTATTCTTCCAAAATTAGTGGTAACATAAAACCAGCTAAAATGCTCATGTTGGGTCATGAAAATGTAGATGCATCTCACTTTTAGGGACACAAGGTGCCAGATGAGAGGCTTACTTTTCAACTATATCTTCCCAAGTCACCATTCCGTAAAACAGTCTGCAGAGGTCAATAAAGAACAACTCCACAATAAGTTCCACATGCTACACAGGAACTGGTGAGACATTGAAAGCTGGAAGAAAGAATAATGGAATTTTAAAAAAAATGCTTTAGTTTTCTGTTCCATTCTTTTGTAAACAACCCAAAATGATGAATCTATCAAGCAGGACTCTCTGTTCCATCTCTTCAATCTTCAACTGGTCGTGTAATGCAAGTGAAGCAAAGAACTGTTCAGGCATCAAAGTCGCGTGAATGAAGAGTGGCCTCGTGCTGATTGGGACAGTTGTCATCATCAGACTGCAGGTTCCCATTATAATTATTCCTCACAGCAGTGAAGTTCCTCTGTGGTGTGGCTATATAGGTACCGGTTACGAGCATCATTTATACAGAATTCAATGAACATGCCTTTCCAAATTACCCAGGGATGGCTGTTCATGTGCTACTGTAATAGCAGTGTGGCTGGATTAGCAATCCCTCTATATAGAGGGTCAGGCAAGCGTCTGGACATGGCGACCAGTGGCAATACATCCCATCGCTCCAGAAAGCTTTGTGCAAGTATTGAAGTGAAGACCAGTTACTTCGAGAGTTTGCTGATGACACGAATCAATGCACCATTTTCATCTTTCAATCTCTGGTTGTCAGCTCTCAAATCTGTTAAAACCTGAATAGATATTTAAAAATAAAAATCTTACTTAGAATCTTATCCATTATAGAAATGTACAAGAACATTTGAGGTGGACAAGGCTACTTGGGCTCTCAAGCCTGTTCCACCATTCAATATAGTTATAGCTGATTCATGCTGTACTCAGTTCCTCATATTTGTCAAATCTTTCAGTCTTTTTATGATTATCCGCTCCTTTAAATATATCGAATGATCTGCTCTCCATTGCCCTGGGATGAAGGCAGAGAATTCTACAGCATCATATCCACTGAGAAGAAATTTCTGCACACATCAGTTTTAAATGACACTCACACTTATGAGAACATCTCAGTATCTAGTTTGTCAAACCCTTTATGATCTTGCATGCTTGAAATAGGTTATTTCTCATTATTACAATTGTGTTGGCTTTACACAAGTATGGTTCAGGCATTTATAAACAAAAAGACTCCATACCTTTAGTTCTTCCTCAAGTTCTGAGATTCTTCTTTCTAATGCTTTCCGCTCCTATTAAAAGAATTCAAAGTGACTATGGTGGCAAGTGAAGTTCAGAGTCAGTATGTGGAATTATGGGAAAAAAAAACAACAGCTCAGTAAAACTGTATCCTAATCTCATTAATAGTCCTCGCACCATGGAATGTATTTATCAAATGCGTTCAATTGGAATCCAGTTAAACCTAAAGTATTCCATTGTTATAATATACTTTGTGCCTCTATTATACTATAATAATATAACAGAATATGATTATACCATTTATGTCATCTATTATTGATGTGCCTACGAGTAGAAATGATCACAATTTATCATTCAACTTTCATCATATTTAAAATCTGCAAGAGTTCCATTTTCTGTGTTCTTCTGAAAATGCTGAAATGCTTAATCCTTTCTGATAAAAATTAATATAATATCTCTGTACTCTTTCCATTCTATAACAGTGTGCCCAATATTCATTTAATTAGACATATCAAATCATTTCAGTTTAACATCAATTCTTTGTTTTAATTTTTTTATCCCAAAATGCAGAAGCAAGCACGATTAATTTCTTTATTGATAATTTCTCAAAATCTAATTGTTGAGGAATAATTTTCTGTACATCTACCTCACTGTTTCTCCAGTAGCCAATTTTGTGCATTTTCTGTCGTTGCCCTGATCTGCACTCTGATCTAGCTACATAGCCAACAGTTTTCTTGACAGTTTGTCAAGCACCCCAATTGTTAAAAACAGCCATAAAAGTGTGTAACCCTATCCCTAATCATTAACCACAAGACATGCAATGCTGAATCACTAACATCTTTGACAATGCATCCAGTCCTATTCCTTGCTTTTTATCCTTCATATTCCTCTATTCATGCTTCTATTTTAGCTTTAATATAATTTACCATTATCTTTGTTACCATAATTCAAAATCTTTTAACCATATTTCCCCCAATATACTTTTAAAGTATAGGCTCTCTAAGCCGAATGATGTTTGAAATGACAAGTGCACTAACTTAGAACATAGAACAGTACGGCACAAGCTCTTTAGCCCTCGAAGCTGTGCTGACCCGTATATTTCTTTAAAAAGTACTAAACCCTCCCTACCTCATAACTCTCTATTTTTATTCCATCCATGTGCCTGTCTAAGAGTCTCCTAAATGCCCCTAATGTTTCAGCCTCCACCACCATCCCTGGCAATGCATTCCAGGCACCCACAACTCTGCAAAATAACTTATCCATGATGGCTCCCCTAAACTTTCCTCCCTTCACTTTATACACATGTCCTCTGGTGTTTGCTATTCCTGCCCTGGGAAACAAGCACGGGCTGTCCACCCTGTCTACGCCCCTCTTAATCTTGTAGACTTTTTTCTTTTTTATACAAGCAATACAATGAATAAAAAGGAATGCTAAAAATACATTATTACATATGTATGTGTGTGTATAGGTAAAAGTTCAAACAGTATAAAATTGGCCCCCATCCACTGCAATGGATGAAAATTTAAAAAATAACAACATCAAAAATATTATATAAAAACCTAATATTTTCCTAATATATAAAAAATAAATTAAAAAAACAGCTGAGCGTCTTATCCTGAGGGTTACATATATTTTGTAGCTTTTGATTCCTATCGTAAATCAAAAAAACAAAGATAAAACTCTATCTTATCTGGAAGAGTAAATACATCTAATCACATTAGAAACATTTACATGATATGAAAATAAGACATAAAAGGACACCATGTATCTTCAAATTTCACCAATGAACCAAATACATGATATCTATTTTTTTTTCTGAACTTAAACAAGAAATAATATGAGAAAACCAGTGAAACACTGTTGAAGATCTAGAGTCTTGCCATTTGAATAAGATGGCTCTTCTCGCCATCAATGTAGAGAAGGCCATAACCCGTTGAACAGGTCAGAAAAACTCCCAAGGTCTGGGTCAATAACCCCAAAAAGAGCAATTATTGAATTCGGTCATAGCTCCACCTGGAGTATTGTTGAAAAGATATTAAAAAATTCTTTCCAATAGTTTTCTCAGGGTGAACAAGACCAAAACATATGTAGCAATTTCAGATTTGCATTTGTCACAAATAGAGTTAATAGTAGAAAAAATACTAGCCAATTTATCTTTGGACGTGTGAACATGATATATCACTTCGAATTGGATTAATGAATGTTTGGCACATATAGAATTACCTCTTTACAAATCTTGTCCCATAGATCCTCAGATAAGGAACTTGCAAGTTCCATTTCCTAAGCCTTTTTAATCTTATCATGAACAACTGGACGTAATTTTAATAATCTATCGTATATAATTCCAATTAACCTTTTCTAAGGTGGATTCCATTGAAAAATATTATCTAGTAAATCTGGTGGATATAAAAATGGAAAATCCAGTAACATGGTATTTAAGAAATTTCTAATCTCTAAATATCTAAAAAAAATGAGTATTTTGTAAGTCATATTTACTTGCAAGCTGTTCAAAAGACATTAAACAACTTAAATAATTTTGCAAAAGAAACAATACCATTGATTTTCCATATAGAAAAAGATTGATCAATTATTGATGGTCAAAAAAAAATGATGAGAGTTAGCACGATATAACACAAAGTTTCTTTAAATTAAAACATTTCCTAAATTGGAACGAGATTTGCAATATATGTTTGAGTATTGGATTAGATATATTCCTATTGATCTTGGAAAAGCTAAAAGGAAGAGAGGTACCCAATAAAGAGGCCTCTGAATACTGCTATATAGATCTCAATTCTAAATCTGTCCATAATAGATGATCCAATTTATCAGAATTAAAAAAAATACAAAAAGTTAGATAGTGAATATTAACAGCCAAATAACAAAATCTAAAACTAGGAAAGGCCATACCACCATCTTTTTTTAATCTTTGTAAATGAAATTTTCAAATCTACGGTTTTTGTTCTTCCAAATAAAGGAAAAAACTTTTGAGTCAATATTATTAATGTAGTCCTCTATTAAGTCTCCTCGCATCCTTCTACATTCCAAAGAAAAAAGCCCCAGCTCTGCTAACCTTGCCTCATAAGACTTATTTTCAAATCCAGGCAATGTCCTGATAAATCTCCTCTGCACCCTCTCCATAGCTTCCTCATCCTTCCTATAATGAGGTGACCAGATCTGATGTCTTTATCTATATGACTCCATCTGAAATGTTCACAGCATGAGATGAACATTAATCGCAAGTTCCTGCTTATCAGAATGACAATAAACTTGAATTTGAATGAACTAAATTGTCTCCCTAACTTGCTAGTTATAAGAAAGTCTTGATCTTGTGTTGGCTTTAGATGACAAATTCCTGCAACAGGAACAGGACATTTACAGAGCAACAATGAGATGTGGATTACAAATTTGGGAAGGAACTCTGGTCTCTTCTTGAATCTCTTGGTTTTCTCATCTCAGTGTCAGTTTCCAGCTATTCCTTGGTCATGCCTATTTCCAACTTGATTAATCACGTGTTGATTCCCAGAAATATCCCATCATCGATGCTGATTCTTAGAAAAGTATAGGCTCTCTAAGCCGAATGAGGAGACAGGAAATGGTTGGACAATTCTGCTGTCAGTCAAACTTACTGACCACCACCATAAATGATTGATTTAAGTTGTGCATAAATATTTACATGAAACTGTCTTTGATTCACTACATTTTTCTGGGGAAAATTATCTTAATTTTATAGAGAGAATTGCTGCAATTTCTTCAAACTGACTTCCTTTGCTGAACAACAGACTGTTGTGTTGCATACCCATACCTTGATGAAGGGCTCAAGCCTGAAACATCAATTATGTATTTTTATTTTTGCTATATAAAGGACACTGTTTGACCTGGAGCATTTTCCAGCATTATGCTTTTACTTCAACCAGGGTGTCTGCAGGTTTTCATGTTTTACTTCGTGTTGTGTGACCCATCTGATTTCCAACCTACTTGTTGATTCAGTGTGGCCAAAAATATGATTCTTAAAAATAACAGTGCTCACTCAGTACATCTACAATTCATTTGAAGATCCTGTACTCACTTTTTTCTCCAATTCCAGATGGGCAGACCTGTCTGCAAATCTTTCTTGCATCTATTAAATCAAAAGAGAAAAGAATGTATGTAATAATGTGTCAGTCACATTGCATTACTAATAATATGAGCAAAGCCATTCCTATTTAAATTGGTACACATGTGGACAAATTGTTGTTGATTTACTGGTGAATGAGAAGTTTGGCAACAGTGCAATCAATTTAATATGAAATGTGACCCTGAAGATAAAGTCTTGTGGATTTAACACCATATGAGGGGTTTAAAAAATACTTGGGGGGAAAACTGCTGCCATAATGTAATATTTACCCAAGCACTTTTGGAAATAAAGTTGTGTTGACTTATCTCAATTTGCCATGTGAAGGAAAACATGCTGAAGGCAGAAGAGTATTGTTGACATGTTGCAAAACATGAGGATGCTGTCAACGTGTCACCTGATACAAGAAAAGGCACAGTATGCTTGACTCAGGATATAAGGGTAGAAGTTGGTGTTGCTTTAATATAGGCTGTGAGGAGAGAATGCATTTTATTAATTTCACAATGTGAGGCAGGGATTGTTCTTGAAATATTATTGGGCAGGAGGAAGGCAGGAGAACAAAGATTACAGCTGATCAATCACAGAGTGCAGGTAGAGAAAGTGTCAATTTATTATGGAGCGAGGAAGGCTGAGGGTAAAAAACCTGTTCATTTATTACAGTTTAAAAGTATAGTTGATTTACTGCAAGATGCGTTAGTGTGATAGCAGAATTTTGTTTATATTAGAGGGTGAAAGGGGGAAAAAATGTATTAGACATTACAAAATGGGCTTGGAGTACCATTGCTTTATACCTGTAACAAATTTTTGCAGGCAAAGATTTCAGTGGATGTATTACAGGTGATGGAAACAGGGATCACAGTTCATTCCTTAAAAGTGTGAGTGCAAGGAATGGGGGGAAAGAACAGAATACCGTTTATTTTCTCGAGATGTAGGAGTGTGAGGGACAGAGAGGGCAGATTATTTATGACTGTGTCAGACAGAGATGCCATTTCATTGAATGCATGATGAAGTATCATTAGCAATGCTTCATCTCTAATTGTTGAGCTGAGAAGGCAGCTCAGAATCAACCACAGGTATGGCTATAGTCTGCTCTATATAGAGCCACCCCAAGCAATTATATCAGTTTATTACTGGACAAAGGAGTGTGAATGCAATGTTGTTGATTTATTACAATGAATTGAGGATATACAGAGCTGTCAGTTTGTCTCAGAAGTACAAGCATTTTAAGTTACATCAGGGTATGAAGGCAGAAAGTGCTGTTGACTTTACTTCGTGTTGTGTGACCCATCTGATTTACTGGTGAATGAGAAGTTTGGCAACAGTGCAATCAATTTAATATGAAAAGATTGCTCTGTTTATTATAGAGCAAGGGTACGACGTTATTGTAGACTAGGCATAGGGTGTGAGGGCACAAACTTTTGATTAATACAGACCAAGGACAATGATTTTGCATTTAATTCATGAAACAATCTAATTTTCTTGATTGGTTTGTGGCAAGAGAGCAGGAAGTGCTGTTGATTTTTTTTTACACCTCAGAGTAAAGATTACAGTTGATCTATCATAGGGTATGGATTTGTTATGGGGCAAGGAAATCTGAGAGAAGAGAATCATGTAAATTTACTAGAGCAGAAAATGCTATTTATTACAGGGCATGGAAATGTGATGGGAGAGGGTTTTGTTGATATATTGCAGGATGCAAAGCCATAGAATACCATTAGAACAGAATGATTGAGTGCAAGGACAGAAATTGCAGTGGATTCATTACATGACATCAGCAGGGCATGCTGCTATTTTAATAGTGGACAGGAGAGCAGAGATCCCAGTTGATTCCTTGTATGGTGCGGGAATGTCAGGGAAATGTTTTATTTTAAGGGGAAGAGGGCAGTGGGTGCTGTTGATTTATAATAAGGAGTGGGGCTAAAGATTTTATTATTTGAATACATGTTGTTTGTTGATGGAGGCAGATCAGAATTGCCCACTGGTGGGTGTGAAGGTTACAGCCATACATAGGCCAGACCAATGATAAGAGATTTATTTCATGATGGTTTTGCAACAATTTATTGCAGGATGAGGAGTATAAAACCAGTGCAGAAATCTGAAGGGACAGAGTGGTGTCAATTTATTATTCTTTACAAGGAGCAAGTGTGTTATAGATTTATTAGAAAAAGTCATGGCAAAGTTTGTTCTTAATTTATTACGAAGTACGAGTGCAGTGGTAAGCATGGGGTGTGAGGACAAAAAGCACACCCTAAAGTGTGTATATATATTATAGATATATATATATATATATATATATATGTATGTACATGTATGCATGTGTGTGTGTGTGTGTATATATATATATATTGTGCATGTTTGTCTGTTCTCCATGCAAATTAATATTGGGCACTCTAGATATGTCCAAGGAAGTTCAGTAGAGGTATCATTTGATGCTGAATGTCACGACCACATTGAATTTAACCTTTAAGATCATATAAAGCTCAAAAATGTTTTTTGACCAGCTTGCACTGGCTTGCATTACTGTTTACTATAATTGTGGTAACATATAACCATTTACAGCACAGAAACAGGCCAATTTGGCCCTACCAGTCCATGCCGAACATCATCCCCCACCCAGTCCCATTGACCCACATTTGGCTCATAACCCTCCACACCTCTCCCATCGATATACCTATCCTTGAATATTAACATCTATCTCACTTCTACCACAACTGTCGGAAGTTCATTTCATACCCCCACCACCCTCTGCATGAAGAAATTTCTCCTTATGCTTCCCTTAAATTTCTCCCCTTTTATTCTCAATCCATGCCTTCTTATTTGAATCTTCCCTACTCTCAGTGTAAAAAGCCTATCCACATTGACTCTATCTATCCCCTTATAATTTTGAATATCTCTATCAAATCACCCCTCAACCTTCTACACTCCAAAGAATAAAGTCCCAGCCTGCTGAACCATTCCCTGTAACTCAAACCCTGAAACCCCGGCAACATTCTCATAAATCTCCACTGCTCTCTCTCTCTCTCTCTCTCTCTCTCTACGCTGTTTATATCCTTCCTGTAATTCAGCGACCAAACTGCACACAATATTCCATATTTGGCCTCACCAATGCCTTATACAATTTCAACATAACATCCCAAATCCTGTGTTCTAAATTCTGATATGAAAGCCAACATACTAAATGTCTTCTTCGCCACCCTATCCACACGTGATTCAACTTTCAGAGAATTATGTACCATCCCTTTGTTCCACTGCACTCCTCAATTGTCTACAACTTAACGTGTATGTCCTATTTTGATTAGTCCTACCAAAATGTAGCACCTCACATTTGTCAGTATTAAACTCCATCTGCCATCTTTCAGCCCATTCTTCTAACTGTCCTATATCACCCTGTAAGCTTTGATAATCTTCCTCACCATCCACAACACTGCCAACCTTTGTATCATCTGCAAATTTACTAATCCAATTTGCCACCCTATCATCTAGATAGTTAATATATATGACAAACAGCAGTAGACCCAGTACTGGTCCCTGTGGCACTCCTCTCGACACTGGCCTCCAACTCAACAAACAATTTTCCACCACTACTCTCTGGCATCTGAATGCCATGACCACATTGAATTTAACCTTTTAAGGTCATATGATGTTCAAAATTTTTTTTTAAAAATTGATCTTTCATTAGGGACACCTCATTTAGCTACTGTGCTGTGCATCAATGTACATTCAGAATAAAAACTAAACCCAGTTCAAAAAAGCAAAGCTATGTTGACAGAAGCTCTTCACAAGCCTGTAGAGTTAGACGAAGGAGAAACCAAGAGACAGCAGAGGAACATCAGTCTCGCCTCACAGTTGATGCTTCCAGACAAATAAGGAGCAGGCAGCAGGAAACTGAGGAACAACGCCAAGTCCACCTCAGTGCTGATGACACCAGGCATTCCATGAGCAGACAACAAGAGTCTGCTGAGGAAGAACAAACAAGACTCCAAGGAATGTGAACGAAAGCCACCAGCTGAGTTTTTTGGGTATTTTGTTTTAACCATAGTCCACAGCTGCATGTTTTATTTCCCAAGCAACGCCGGGTATCCTGCTATTTTATAATAAAACTAGAGGGCTAAAATTCCTATAGATTTAAAGCTTGACGACTGAGGGCAGAGCTGCATGGAATTCATGGCAGAATATGAGGGCAATAACTGTTCTCAATTTGCTGCTGAGCATGAAGTTCAGTTATGTGGTTGATTTATCACAGAATGTAGCAAAAGAAAGTGTTGATTTCTATAAGGATGAGAAAATCTGAGAGAAGAGTCCTGTCAATTTTGCTATAAACTTGGAGAGCTGGAAATTATGTTGATTTATTGTGGAGCAAAGCAGTGCAATGATAGAGTTCTATTGATATTTTGCAGGGTGAAAGGACAATGGATTTATTACAGGGTGTGAGACCAGAAAGTGCCATTGCTTTACAACCATGTGTAAGGGCAGGTAGGTGTCAATTTATTACAAGACTCCTGCTTTATTACAGGACAGTAGGGAATGCTATTGAATTATTGTATGGTTCATGAGCAGAGATTACAGTTGATTCATTAAAGGATATTGGACTGTGGGGGTGTAGATCAGAGGGAGTGCTTGACTATTATAGGATGTGAGGGGAGAGATTTGTCAGATAGTGCCTATTATAAACTGAGTTGATACTACAGTTAACTTTTTACAGAGTGAGGGTAGTGATTAGCATTGCTTTATTATAGAATGTGAGAGCTCTCCATTTATTTAGGATTGTGAGTACAGAACGCTGTTAGTATAAAGCAAAACCTGTTTAATAATCTCTGATGAGAGAGCAACTAAAGAAATGTCGGCTTCATCTGGGCATGCTCTGTAAGAAACAGAGGCATGCTTTATGATGCTACTCTCATTGTTTGATAGAACTGTACAGGGAATAAAGAGGCCATTCAGTCCATTGTTTAAATGAGCAAAAATACTGTTCACATGGTATTCCAACCTTGCGTTTTAATGCTGGAAACAACAGCACAGTTGAGTACTTTTGTTATGTACAATGAACTGGAATTTTTACTTGCAACTACAAAGATATGTAAGATGAAATTACCACAAAATGCGACAAGTTAGAATAATAGATAATAAATGTAACAGTAGATATAAATAACAATTCACCATTGCAGACAGATCATTTGGCAGTCTTGGAGTAATGTTATGGTTTGAGTTGTAAGGGAAAATTCAAGAGCCTGATAGCTGTTGGGGAGAAAAAAACCAAGAGGTTCCATAAACATCACTAAGATTTCTAATGGAAAAAGGGGAAGTCAATGGGGAGAGTTACACAGCATTGTTAAAAAGACTCATGAATTATTGCCACGGAAGGAGAAAGAAATTGTTGTAATCTAATATGGAAATGTGTTTGCGAAGTAACCAAAATTGGGAATTGATTTTCCCATGATACTTGCATTTTAGAAGAAATAGGCAAAATCTTGTTCTTAATAATTCTTAATCCCAGCCATTGAGCTGATCTTAAATCCAATAATTAATTGTAAATAAATGATATTAATCCACCTTGAAAAAAAAATTTGTTAAAAAATGAATCAGGAATATTAGTCCAAAATTTGAGGAAAATCAGAAAGCTTAGATTGAACAAAATGTCTAATTTGTAACTATCTAAAAAAAATGTCTTTTGAAAAAAATTAAATGTGGCAGATTATTGATCAAAGGAAGCAAAGTTATCTGATCTATGTTTTGGGAATGTCCAAATTTAAATAGATTTTGGAAAGACATTTTCCAAACTTCATCCATGATTTTTACAATCAAAATAGAGCCTTGTCCTTTATTTGTTCTCTTTGGTTTTTCTCGTGAGCCAGATATAGCTCTGACTGCAACTTCGGGAAAAGTTGTAGCGTTTACTATGCTAATGGTCATACTGAAATGGAAGTGTTTACTTGATGTAATGTCTTACTTAAGCTTGGAGAAAATTAAAGGCAATATTAAAGATGGAAAATGTCAATTTGTAAAGATGTGGAGCCCATTCTTGGAATACTATTATGATTGGAAGAATTAAGAACTCTGAAGAGTCTGGAAGTTCGCCATCTGATCCCAAACTTCCTTTTGTATAACTAATGCTAACCTTGATAGAGGAAGGGGGTAGATTAGTTTTATAGGGTTTTCTTCTTTTTATTTTTTTAACCCAAATAATTTGGTAAATGGGTTTAATTATGTACATTAAGAATATGTTAATTGCTTTGTTTTTCATATGAATAGGCAACTGGCTAACGCTGTTACATTATTATTTGATTTTCTTTGTATATGAGGTTATACATCTCATTGAATTTGTATGCGTTTATATATTAAACGATTAAAAAGAAAGAAGAAATAGGCAAATGGGAAATAAGGGGCAGCCAAAAAGTGAGGAAAAAGGATCTTGGCTCAGAAAATATAGTCAGTTTGGAGCCCCAAAAAACAGCAGGGATTTAAAAACACTGTACAGTTCTTCAATAGGTAACAGTAATGTTTGATATGCACATAAAGATAATACAATAAACAAAGGGGAAATAAAACTATGAATAGTGCGATTAAAATCAAATTAGCAGTTAAAGAGCAGAATGCATTCATGAATGCATAATGAATATTAGATCTAATGTTTTTTAGAAGAGTGATCAGAATTGTCAGTTTAAACATTTGTATAGATTTAAAAGTTCAGTTTCACTGAACAAATATTTTTTTTTACAAAGGGAATATGAAGGTGTGAGGCATGAATTCACTGTGATAGATTGAAAAACCATTCATAGGTATGGCAGTAACCATGCAATGGCTAACACTAGATGAATTATATATTCATTCCTCTTGGAGGAGGAAAATTCAACCAGCAAAGGCTCAGAAAGCCGAATCAGAGTTATTCAGCCAGAAACAAAAACACATTTTAGAAGATTCTAGGTGTATGGAAAAGTTGAAGAAAAAATATATTGTGAAATAAAAGTACCCTGAGAAATTAAATAATTATTTTGGATCTGCCTTCTGGGAGGAAAACATAGAAATTGGGTCCAGAATAAATGATGAGTTCAAATAAATTATTTGTTTAAAGATTAATTGTAAAAATTAATAGGACTGAAAGCCAATAAATCCTCAAAGACCTCGAGCCCAAGATTTTGAACTTGCTGTGGATAGTGGATGTCATCTTCCAAAATTCTACAGATTCTAGAACAGTTTGGACAAATTGCTAAATATTAAATATTCTCCCACTATCTGAGAAAGAAGGGAGAGACAAAATGGAGAATTAAAGACTAACTAGCCCATCATTAGCAAGAAAAATCCTGGAATCGATTGGTAACCCAGTGATAACAAAACACATGGAAGTTAGGTTGGGCAGAGAGAACACTGATTAAGGAAAGAAAAATTAAATCTGTTTATCATTTGAGGTTGCATTTAGTAGAATAGTTAAGCATGTGAAGATGGTGTTCATGTGGTATATTTGAACTTTGAAAATTCCTATGTTTAAAGTATCAGATGAGGTTATTGGAGCATATAAGATTAAGGGGAAGGTTGTTGCAATGGAATGTATTGAAGGCACAAAACACCAATAGGAATAAACAGGCCCTTTTTAGACTGGGAAGCTGCGATAAGTGCTGAACCACAGGGATGAGTACTAGGATCCTAGCTGCCTTCAATTAATATAAATGATTTGTTTAACCAAACCAAGTTTCCTGATGATGCAAAGCAGAGTGAGGATAAAAACAAGCTAAGTGAAAGGGCAAGGACATAACAGATTAAATGGAAAAATGTGAGGTCATCCATTTAAAACAAAAACTTTTCTATTTTTTTCCTCAAATTGTGATCGACTGAAAGATATTAGTGTACTGAAGGACCTGCTAGTAGTATCCTTGCACAAGAATAAGATTGAGGAGCTAAAGCAAGCAATTAGGAATGAAAACAGAATGAAAGAGGTTATCAATGGTGAGTGTAAAAATTCTTGTATTTTTTTGATAGAATATGTGCATTGATGATGTTAATCTGGGCTTGTTTGATGAACGAGTATTCCAACAAAGGGGTTGTCCATTTAATAGTAAGAGAAGAAATTTCTTTGGAATTCTGTAGCCTAAAAGTATATTAAAGACAGAGACTGAAGCATTTTTGGATAGTTGGGATGAAGAAAATGGGTCTATTTGTTGTGCATGGAGGAGATGTAGCCCCCCACCCCCCGTCTGGAAAGTGTGTATTGCAGGTGGTCATGTGTCCTCCCTGTTTTGAATGTATTCTGAAGTCACATCACCTGTTGAGCTCCAGCCGCTAATTACATAATTGTTAGTCAAGGTTGGGCTCTAGCCACTAATTAGTGTACACCTTGCCATTAGGTCATTCAAATCATTCAGCATCACTATTGGTTAGACCATGGGTTCTTAACCTTTTTCTTTCCACTCACAAACCATTTTAAGTAATCCCTATCTCATCGGTGCTCTGTGATTAGTAAGGGATTGCTTAAGGTGGTATGCGAGTGAGAAGGGAAGGTTGAGAATCATTGTACCAGACCCAACTGTTACTGAAATATTTTGCTTGAGAAAAATTGTCATTGGCCCATTTCCTTTGGGATTATGAAACCGGGCACAGAACGAGTCAATTAGGGATGATTAAAACAGTGCTTTCAAACTTTTTCTTTCCACCCACATACCATTTTAATAATCCCTTACTAATCACAGAGCACTGATGGCATAAGGAATACTTAAAACGGTATGGGAGTGGAAAGAAAAAGGTTGAGAACCATTGGGTTAGACGCACAGGTTAGCACTCTTTTTAGCACCAGGACGGAGCACATTTCACTCTCTCTGCCTCGTGGTGATAGCCCTGGACACTGCTCCATGTTCTGGTCGCTACTGAGGATGTCATTTGGAAGGGTCGCAGGTAAGGTGTGTACTGCATTGAAGCTGAGCTGAAGTATCAGTTTAGATTAAATTGCTGTAGATCAATACTTGCAATAGAGTCACACCTCCTAATGATCAGGGGTCGGAGAGTGTGTGTATACCCCTGTGGGCCTTCAAAGCCCGGTTCTGATATCAAGTGCCCATTAGCAAGTCTCCAGCATGCTATGTAGGTCCCTCAGCTTCTGCCCTTTTATCCACTGCTGTGGACACCATCTTGTAGGGTTGTCTCTTCTGCTTCTCTTTCTCAATGGAGAGTGTTCTTCCAGTTTCTGGTCCCCTCTGCTGATCCACTAGTCCCCAGAATCGCCAACCCCCTGTGGCTGCTGCCAAGCACAGGTATCACCATCTTGGGCACAGACCTCTATGATGACAGGATTTTACTTAAAAACCCATGCAGACATGGCAAAAATGTACAAACTCCTTACAGACAGGATGGGATTCAATCCCTGGTCCTGATCGCTGGTGCTCACCACTACGTCAACCATGTCGCCCTGTTCCTTTCAAAAACTGTAAAACTTCCTTCATCTTTTCTAGGTTTAAATTAATTATTCCAGCAGTTTGGAGTCAAGAAAGGGAGAGTCTATAATTTCATTAATACCACCTGCTTTCTTGTATAGTTGATGAGGATAAATGCTGTAGCAAATCTTGTACTCTCATCCCACACCAACTTCGGGAATGTACTTGTTTGGAGCTTCAAATGAAACAACAACACATACAAGAATAATGTGTCAAATTTACTGATTTTTAAAAAGAACATATTTGTTGTGTTTGACTTTGATAGCACTTTCCTTTTGTGAAGGTCTCTAATTATTTGCGTGCTCTTCTAGGTGCTGAGCTGGCTGGCTGCTAGCCTTCACCAGAAGCATCTGGGGCCCTCACACATCAATATAATTCTTGTTGCTCCAGTGTCTCTTTATTTTCTGGCCTTTGTAAACCATTTGATCCACTGAGAGAAATGCATGAGAAGTTGCTGACAGGCACCTCTTTCTTCCCTGCCATTATCTGCTCCCAGTACATAAAGCGGGAGCAAGACTCCAAAAGATTTTCCTTCAAAATATTCTTCTCTTTTCCCGGTATGGAAGTAACTAAAGAACTATCCCCAAAATATTGGTTTGTCTTTTAAGCACAAGTTATGTCAGTACCTGACAGTACATTCTATAAATAGTGCTTTAAAAACTTGATCCATAGTAAACTGCAATTCTCTGAGAGGCCAGAGAAAACTGCATAGATAAAGAGTTACTTCATAGCGGTTGTCACAGGGTCCTTTTCACATTAAAATATTTCTGCTCGAAAATGACTACATAGGTGTCAGATGACACTTTTGCTGGTACATAGCATCTAAGGAAACTGGACTAAGCTCACCAAATTAGTTCCTACTTCAACTAGAGATTCAAACTGGAGGAGTCACATGATGGAGTAGTGGCCGGTCGGGGAACTCCAGCCCTCTCCAGAAAAGTTTAAAAAAAAGATAGAGAAAACCAAAGGCACAAACATAAAAACCAAAACAAAGTGAAAATAAAAATGTGGAGAAAATGGCAGTGAAGAAAGAAAAGCCAAAAACAACGGGAAGAAAAGAAGGAAAGACATCGGAAGAAGAAGGTGAAGACCTTACCTGTACGAGGAGGCCCGCCGTGGAGAGAGAAGCCCGCTCCCTGAGGTCAGTTGAAGCCTCGAACTCGGGACTACAAAAATGGCTCACGGAGCCAAACAAAAGTGTGCAACCGCGCAAGACAAAAATAACACTGACGGGAGGGGGGACCAGCTGAGGAGTCGATCTCCACAGCTGAAACAGACAACTACAACACAACAGCAAGAGGAAAACATAGAAAATAACGAGAGCAAGAAAGAAGAGAGTAAAAATAAGAAATCAAAGAAACAACAGATGACCAACCCAGAGGAAGAAGACCAACATCAAGACACTTCTAATAAAAATAAGAAGACCAAAAATACCCAACAAAATAAAACAAACAACCCAACAAGGAAACCAGAAGAGACAGAGGTAAAGGACACAGATCCTGGAGTGGACTCAGAAGAAGAAGAGGAAGAACACAGAGAAATGGAAGATGAAGGGAAGGGCAAGTACATGGATATAATTTTTTTTAAAGAATATATGGAAACAGTAAAAGAATGGCAGTCACAAGAATTCAGTGAAATAAAAAGAAGAAAAAGTACAGAAGAAAAAGTGAATAGATTAGAGATGATCATGACAGATATAGGGTAAAGAGTAGACAAGGTGGAAGAACGAGAAACAGCCATAGAAATGGAAGCAGATGACTTAAAAAAGAAATTAGAATCTGATAAAAAAAGTTAGAGACACAAGAGCTGTTAGCTCAGAAGATAGATATAATGGAAAATTATAATAGAAGAAACAATATAAAGATAGTGGGCCTTAAGGAAGATGAAGAAGGCAAAAATATGAAAGAATTTATAAAAGAATGGATCCCCAAGGTCCTAGGAAGATCAGAATTACAGGAAGAAATGGAAATAGAAAGGGCACACAGAACATTAGCCCCAAACCACAACCACAACAAAAACCAAGATCCATTCTAGTAAAATTCCTAAGATATACAACAAGAGAAAATATATTGGAGAAGGCAATGAAGAAAATAAGAGAAGACAAAAAAACCACTGGTATACAAGGGTCAATTTTTTTTTTCTATCTAGATATAAGTTTTGAACTCCTGAAGAAGAGGAAGGAGTTTAATGCAGCAAAAACGACCCTATGGAAAAAAGGTTATAAATTTATGTTAAAATACCCAGCAGTACTTAAAATAGTTATTCCGGGGCAGCAAAACAGACTATTCTCAGATCCGGAAGAAGCACGAAAATTTGCAGAACAACTACAAAACAGACAGAGAGATGAAGAGATGTAACAAGAACAAAAATGACAACAAACTATATGTATGTAGGTATATATGTATATGTGTGTATGTATCTAAGAAGGGAAAGAAAGGGAAGAAAGGAGGGAATTAAGAGAGTGACCTTTGTTATATATGAAGATTAAAATCTTTTCTGGGGGGGGCTGGGTGGGGAAGAATTACAGTCACTGCAAAATCAGTTGACGCTTGCGAGTGAATTCGCAAATCCAAATGGAGAGGGGAGATGTGGTTGCCCGACAAGGGACAAAGGGCAACTCAGGAAGGGGAGGGGCTATTGGGGTTAAAGGAATTTTAGATATGAGAATAGTGGAAATATTTTATGTTTTAGAAATGTTGTCTTATAATGTGTTCAAAAAAAGAAAGCAGAAATGGATAAGAAGGAAAGGTGATGATGAGGAAACGGAAAGGAAAGATAAACAAAGTATGAAATGGCTATGTTGAACTATATGACTTTAAATATTAATAGAATACATAACCAAATCAAAAGGAAGAAACTTAAATTTACTGAAAAAAGAAAAAAATGATATAGCATTCGTACAAGAAACACATCTAACTGAAGTGGAACACAAGAAATTAAAGAGAGATTGGATAGGACATGTAACAGCAGCATCATATAATTCAAAAGGCAGAGGAGTAGCTGTATTAATCAATAAAAATGTATCAATCAAAATAGAAGAGGAAATAATAGATCCAGCAGGGAGATATGTAATGATAAAATGTCAGATATATTCAGAATTTTGGAATTTACTCAATGTATATTCACCTAATGAAGAAGATCAAAAATTTATGCAAGATATCTTTTTGAAGATAGCAGACATGCAAGGGAACATACTAATAGGAGGGGTTTTTAAACCTTAATTTGGATTCAAACATGGATAAAACTGGAAAAAAAACTAACAGAAAGAACAAAGTAACCAAATTTATAATTAAATCGATGCAAGAAATGCAACTTTTGGATATATGGAGGAAACAACACCCAAAGGAAAAGGAATATTCATATTATTCGGGCAGACATAAAACATATTCAAGGATATCAGGATTATCAGCCCACATTCAAGGGAGAGTTAGGAAAACGGAATATAAAGCTAGACTATTATCGGACCACTCACCCCTATTATTGGCAATAGAGCTAGAGGACATCCCAACAAGAATGTATAGATGGAGATTAAACTCCATGCTACTTAAAAGACAGGATTTTAGAGAATTCATTGAACGACAAATTAAAATGTACTTTGAAATAAATATGGAATCAGTGAAAGATATGGGACGCAATGAAAGCGTTCATCAGAGGGCAAATAATAAGTTATGTAACTAAGATGAAGAGGGACTACAATCTGGAAACAGAACAGTTGGAAAGGGGAATAACAAATATTGAAAAAGAATTAGCAATAAAGGAAGATACAACTAAAAGAAGAGAATTGGCAGATAAAAAAATAAAATATAAGGTGGAGAAGAACATAATGAAGACAAAACAAATATTATGAACTAGGAGAAAAAACGCACAAAATTCTAGCGTGGCAGCTTAAGGCAGAACAAACTAAAAGAATTGTATTGGCATTAAGGAAAAAGGACAAGCAAATTACATATAATCCAACTGAGATCAATGAAAACTTCAGGGAATTCTACGAGCAACTATATCAAACTGAAAACGAAGGGAAAGAAGACAAAATAGATGAATTTCTAACTAAAATTGAACTACCGAAATTACAAACAGAGGAGCAAAATAAATTAATAAGACCATTTGAAATAGAAGAATTACAGGAGATAATAAAAAAACTACCGAACAATAAAACACCAGGAGAGGATGGATTCCCAATAGAATTCTATAAAACATTTAAAGACTTATTAATTCCTCCCCTTCTGGAAGTAATCAACCAGATTGATAAAACACAAAGCATACCAGATTCATGCAAAACAGCAATAATTACAGTAATACCAAAGACAGGGAAAGACCCACTTGCGCCAGCGTCTTATAGACCAATATCTTTACTTAACACAGATTATAAGATAATAGCTAAACTATTAGCAAACAGATTAGCCGACTATGTACCAAAAATAGTAAATCTAGACCAAACTGGATTTATTAAAAAAAGACAAACAACAGACAATATCTGTAAATTTATTAACTTAATTCATGCAGTAGAAGGAAATAAAACTCCAACAGTAGCGGTTGCTTTAGACGCAGAGAAGGCCTTTGACATAGTAGAATGGAATTATTTATTCAAAGTACTACAAAAATTTAGCTTACCAGAGTAATATATTAATTGGATGAAAGCATTATATAAGGGGCCATTGGCAAAAGTGACAGTAAATGGATATATATCAAAGCAATTCAACTTAAGCAGATCAACAAGGCAGGGATGTCCACTATCACCCTCACTGTTCGCATTAGCTATAGAACCACTAGCAGAACTGATAAGAACAGAAAATAAAATAAAAGGGATAAAAATAAAAGAGAAGGAATATAAAATCAGTCTATTTGCAGATGACATTATAATATACTTAACAGAACCAGAAATATCAATAAAAGAATTACATAGGAAATTGAAGGAATATGGAGAAGTGTCGGGGTACAAGATCAACACAAATAAAAGAGAAGCAATGCCAAACAAGATGTGGATTTCTCAAAGTTTAAGAAAGAATCGCCATTTAGATGGCAAACACAAGCAATGCGATACCTAGGTATACAAATAAATAAAAATCTTGGCCATCTATATAAACTCAATTACCATCCATTAATGAAAAAATTACAAGACGACTTAGAGCATTGGAAAGACTTACCGTTAACAATGATAGGAAGGATAAACTGTATTAAAATGAACATTTTCACAAGGATACAATACCTATTTCAGTCATTACCAATACGCCTAACAGAGAAATTCTTCAAGGAGTTAAAGAAAATAATAAGGAAATTTTTATAGAAAGGGGGAAAACTGAGGATAGCACTAGATAAATTAACAGAATGGGACAAACAAGAGGCTTACAACTACCAAACTTTAAAAATTATTATAGAGCTGCACAATTAAGATACCTATCAGATTTTTATCAAACAAGGGAAAAACCAGAGTGGACCAGATTAGAACTAGATAAAATAGGGGAGAAGATACCTGAACATATACTATATAAATGGGATGAAAAATTGGTACAATGTAGGAATTCACCGGTATTGCACCATCAGCTCAATATTTGGAAAAAGATTCATGTAGAAAGGAATAAAACAAATTACCAACTACGAAAACTAATATTGACGCAAAATCAGCTAATCCCTTTTACAATAGATAACCTTTCCTTTAGAGAATGGGAGAGAAAAGGGATCAAAAGAATAGAAAATTGTTTTTCGGGAAATAAATTATTATCCTTTGAACAAATGAAGGATAAATATAATATAACTCACGATACAATGTTTGCATACTACCAACTGAAAACCTACTTGAAGGACAAATTGGGAAACAGTCTGAGGTTACCAGAAGGAAGCAATTTTGAATATGTGATTACAGACACAATGATAATCAAAAAATTTGTAACAAACATGTACATCAAATTGCAAGAAAAGGAGAATGAGGAAACAAATGGTAAAACTAAACAAAAATGGGAACAAGATCTAAACGTAAAGATAAAGAATGAAACATGGGAGAAGCTATGCTCCGGAACTATGAGAAATACAATAAACACGAGGTTACGTATGATACAATATAACTGGATATACAGCCTATACATCTAACCTCAAAAGTTAACAGTATCAGACAGATGTTTTCGCTGTAAAAAGGAAACGGGAACAACAATTCATGCAATTTGGACATGTGAGAAAGTGAAAAAATTTTGGGAAGATCTAAACCAGATATTAAATAAAATCACAAAAAGCAATATACCAAAAAACCCAGAGATCTTCCTCCTAAGTAATATAAGAAACAAAGAATTTGGACTCAATTTGGATGGAGCACAAAAAAGATTTGTTATGATAGCCCTAGCTGTAGCAAAAAAATGTATTATGTCAACCTGGAAATTAGAAGATAACTTGAGAATACAACAATGGTATATAGAAATGAATAAATGTATTCCATTAGAAAAAATAACATAATTTAAGAAATAATATTACAATATTCAAACAAATTAGGGAGCCATACATGAAACGCAATAGAGAAATCCTACCGTGGACTTCCACCACCTAAAATTACAGAAGGAGAAGACAACGAAAAGAACTGACTCAGTAAAATTTCTTGTTTATTTTTTATTAAGTGACAACATTGTTTAAGGGTTTAATGTATCTTATAGTTTGAACTTTAAATAAATGGGAAAGGGAGTGAGGGAGGGAGGGAGGGAAGGGAAGGGGGAAAAAGGGGAGAAAACAACACTATATATTTAAGAAGAAAAATGCCTGTATGTATCTTGGTCAATATGGTTTATAATGTGAAAAATAAAAAATTAAAAAAAAATACTAGAGATTCAAACTAGAGGGCATGGTTTAAGATTGAAGGGGGAAAATTATAAGGGGAACATGAGGGGAAATTTCTTTACGCAAAGGGTGGTAGGAATGTGGAATGAGCTTCCGACAGACGTGGTCGAGGTGAGATCATTGGTTACATTTAAGGAAAGACTGGATAGTTACATGGATAGGAGAGAACTGCAGGTGTATGGACCGGGTGCTGGTCAGTGGGACTAGGAGGGTGGGGATTTGTTACGGCATGGACTAGTAGGGCCGAACTGGTCTGTTCTGTGCTGTAAGTGGTTATATTTTCTTTGGCTTGGCTTCGCGGACGAAGATTTATGGAGGGGTAATGTCCATGTCAGCTGCAGGCTCGTTTGTGGCTGACAAGTCCGATGCGGGACAGGCAGACACGGTTGCAGCTGTTGCAGGGGAAAATTGGTTGGTTGGGGTTGGGTGTTGGGTTTTTCCTCCTTTGTCTTTTGTCAGTGAGGTTGGCTCTGCGGTCTTCTTCAAAGGAGGTTGCTGCCCGCCGAACTGTGATGCGCCAAGATGCACGGTTTGAGGCGATATCAGCCCACTGGTGGTGGTCAATGTGGTAGGCACCAAGAGATTTCTTTAGGCAGTCCTTGTACCTCTTCTTTGGTGCACCTCTGTCAAGGTGGCCAGTGGAGAGCTCGCCATATAACACGATCTTGGAAAGGCGATGGACCTCCATTCTGGAGACATGACCTACCCAGCACAGTTGGATCTTCAGCAGCGTGGATTCGATGCTGTCGGCCTCTGCTATCTCGAGTACTTCGATATTAGGGATGAAGTCGCTCCAATGAATGTTGAGGATGGAGCGGAGACAACGCTGGTGGAAGCGTTCTAGGAGCCGTAGGTGATGCCAGTAGAGTACCCATGATTCGGAGCCGAACAGGAGTGTGGGTATGACAACGGCTCTGTATACGCTAATCTTTGTGAGGTTTTTCAGTTGGTTGTTTTTCCAGACTCTTTTGTGTAGTCTTCCAAAGGCGCTATTTGCCTTGGCGAGTCTGTTGTCTATCTCGTTGTCGATCCTTGCATCCGATGAAATGGTGCAGCCAAGATAGGTAAACTGATTGACCGTTTTGAGTTTCGTGTGCCCGAAGGAGATATAGGGGGGGCTGGTAGTCATGGTGGGGAGCTGGCTGATGGAGGACCTCAGTTTTCTTCAGGCTGACTTCCAGGCCAAACCTTTTGGCAGTTTCCACAAAACAGGACGTCAAGCACTGAAGAGCTGGCTCTGAATGGGCAACTAAAGCGACATCGTCTGCAAAGAGTAGTTCACGGACAAGTTGCTCTTGTGTCTTGGTGTGAGCTTGCAGGCGCCTCAGATTGAAGAGACTGCCATCCTTGCGGTACCGGATGTAAACAGCGTCTTCATTGTTGAGGTCTTTCATGGCTTGGTTCAGGATCATGCTGAAGAAGATTGAAAAGAGGGTTGGTGCGAGAACGCAGCCTTGCTTCACGCCATTGTTAATGGAGAAGGGTTCAGAGAGCTCATTGCTGTATCTGACCCGACCTTGTTGGTTTTCGTGCAGTTGGATAACCATGTTGAGGAACTTTGGGGGGCATCCGAGACGCTCTAGAATTTGCCAAAGTCCTTTCCTGCTCACGGTGTCGAAGGCTTTGGTGAGGTCAACAGCGAAGGGGAGGTGGCGGCCCCGGCCTCAGTTGAATGAGGCAGGCAGAGACCCCAGTCCGGGCAGAAGTAAGGGGTGGCAGTGGCCCCGGCCTCGGCAGAACGAAGCAGGCGGAGGCCCCGGTCCGGGCACAGTGAAAGCAGCAGCGGACCCAGCCCCCGTCCGGGCAGTATGGTCCGACCAAGGAGGGGAAGCAGGCCCCTCCAGCCCGGGTAAAGTGGTTATATGGTTAACTGCTTATTTCCTGGGTGAATAAGAGTGAGTAAGTAATGTAGTTAGATGAAAAGTGTACTGATCCTTTCCTCTAATCCTATGAACTATTCCCTTTGGGAATCCCTTCATAACCATAGTGAGGAAAAGCATGCAACAGAATCAGAAAGCCATTCTCAGGAGAACTTCAGTAGGCACCAGTATAGTCCAGAGGTACAATTAAATAGTCTGCTGGCAGCATGGTCGAGTTTTGTGAAGAATGAAAAATGAATAGAAGAACAAGTACTAGCCTGCAGTTTTATATTCACCACCTGCATGACCTGGTGTAATAGGGACTACAGAGTGGCAGTCCTGTGCGAGTCCTTCCATGCAAGTCAACGACTTCTGATTTGGGGAGCCCCCTCCAGTTTTCATCATTCCCTTTCTACAGTAAGCTTCCTTTGCCTGCATCACGAAGACATTGATTAAAAAGCTGGCTGTTTTCCTGAGGCTTGTCAAAACTACTGGTTATTGTGCTTCCTTGATAAAAGTGCAAGAACATGCAGCATGCAGGTGGTCCCACATTTATGAGAATTGTGGTTGCAAAGATGATGAAGTGCCTTGCCTGACCTTGGGTTGCCTGTATAGTGTAGTGATGTGATGTTTTAAAATAAAACATGTCATGTGATTAACCAGCTGGTTGCTAGAAGTCTATTTGTGTGTTAAAGATCTGCCATTACAGTACATCTTAAACAGGTGTGTTTATCAGGCACTCTAAGTAGCAAATATTGAGATTTTGAACTCCTTCCTCATCTGGGAGGGTGGCTACTTTATTGAAGAAACACCATCCATTTGATTGCATCTTCCCTGACTGCACAAACTGCAGTTTGTTGTGGAAGGGACACTTCCACAACCTAAAACACACAGTGTTCCCATGCCAGTGCATCCTGGGCTCTCTCAGAAAAGGAAGCTGTTCTGAATACTGTGTGAATAAGCACTGCAAATAATACATTCTCAGAGAGGAGAGCTAGCGAAACACTGAAGCAGTTTGTATAACTGAATGATAGCAATTAAATTATTGAAAATAGCTCATCACTGATAGTGGTGCCCTTTAAATATGGCTATGTGTTTCTTTAGGTTTATCTTAGGGTAATTAACAATGCCTTAATCCATTACCTGCATCTGAATTCAAGATTGCATATGTAATAATTGTTCAGAGTGCTTACCTGTGTGGCTTTCTCTAACTCTACTTTAGTATGAGAAATCTGCAGCTGCATCTCCTGCAGCTGGTCCTGTAGCTGGACATTCTCCCTCTGAAGCTCTTCATACAACTGTTACACAAGAAAGACAAGGTGTGAAAACTTAACTTGAAGGCTTTTCTGACCAGGCTTCTGATCAGCATGCATCTTGACTTAAGAACCCCACAGATACACAGGCCAAAATTAACATAGTTTGCTGAGTCTATGACAAGTAGTGGCAGAATTCAGCAATACCCACAAAATTAATGCTTTAGTTCAAGGGCTGATTTTGTTTAAAGTTACATTAAAAAAAGGATACTGAGCCACGAATGGCTGAATGGTTTATTGTGTCCATCTTCAAATGTAACAGAAGAATTAGAAGAACAAACCAGTAAGAAAGTCAATAACTGGAGAGAAATAATAAATGAGGGAGTTGTAAAGGACATCAGTAAACCAGTAAAATTTGGAAGGAACTGGGATATCAGTGTTTGAGCGTATTAAAGGCATGCACTAATAAAGTAAATATCAATAGAAGTATTAGACAAGGACAGCAAAATATTACAGGAAGACAATGGGAATTAAGGGAAATAATTGCTACTTGCTGATTCTAGATTTTTAATTCGTTTTATTTAACTACTTGAATTGGAAGTTGGAACAAGTAAATAGTTGAATAAGGAGAGGATAGCAATCTAAAGGTGTAGTGTGAGGAGAGAGTATAATTGGCTGAATTGAAGAAGGCAGCAATGAATGAGGAAATTAGGGGTGAACATCATGAAATGCATGGATTAGCGCAGTGAGAGTGAATGGATTAGTCCCCGTTTCAGAGGGAGATGACAAATAAGTGAGATTAGCAGAGCATCGTCAAATGAGAAATTGAGGTAATGAGGAATTTGGAAAATGTTAAGGGGGGAATCAGTGGAGAGCATTAGAAGCAGCTGTGGGGGTGGCAAAGGGAGATGTTTGCATGATGGGAAATTAGGAGTCAGTACTATGAAATGGTTGAAGAGAGGACCTCCATTAACAGGCCAGTTAGGAGAATGTTCGCAAATGCTGAGGAAGTCAGGTTTGAAGAATTGAAAGGGCCTGCAGATATGGAATTTCAGTGAGGAATTACATTTTCCTAGAACCGATGTCATCAGTGGTGAAAAATACTCTCAAGCCCAGTCAGCTGAAGAGGCCAGACAGGAAGCAGTGAGACTATAGTTGGCTTTAATCACTACATCCTCAAAAGAAACATGCATCTTCAAATGTACCTTTCTGTAGCCTTGCCTATCGATCTCGGCCTCAACCCGACTAGCCCGTGCAGAATGCAGGTTCATGTCCGAATAGCTCACTCCTCTGTTTGATTGATTCCCTTGACTTCTTGCTGTGGTATCTCCCCTGTAACTAAAGTCAACACGTGGACAACAACTCCTCATACATCACCAAAAATTAAGAAAACATAGGAAGTAGGAACAGGAGTAGGCCAAAAATGGCCCATCGAGCCTGCTCTGCCATTCAATACGATCATGGTTGATCTAATTTATGACCTAACTCCTCTATCATGTAAAAATTTATCTAACTGAATTTTAAAAATGCCTCAAGTGGCATATTTCTGATACTAACAAACACATTTGTTGTTTAGTCTGATGTTACAGCATTGAGCAAGTGCCTAATGGGCTTTCAAGAAATTTAGGGAGAGAACTGCAAAAATAAGATTTTGCTGCTTAAGGCCTCGTCACCAATGGTGACATGATTAAAATGAGGTGGAGGAAAAACTGCTCAAAATATCTGGTGAAGTATATTGATGTACCCAAAGATCGTTGGCTGGAAGAACTCAAAGAAGGTGGAAGTCATGACAATGGAGGGATTGGAAAACACAGATTTGCTTTTTAAAACTGAGACATTGCCAAAATAGGAGCAAATGCAGACCCACAAGCTCAAGATTAACACAGCTTGCCTAGAATGAGGATCCAGACAGCAACGTTCTGAGTTATAAGATTCTGGAAGTCAGCTGAGAGTCTTGGAGCAAGGGAGAGAGAAGCTGCTGAGGAACCAAGAAGAACAAAGAAAGGGACAGTATCTAAGAAGAAGGGAAGCTGTCTGGTAGACCAGGAATTATCCAGAGATCAAAAATCCAGATGAGATTTCAGTAGCCAGGGTGTAATTGAACCACATTAGGTAAGTGTAAATATGGAGCAATTGTGTAGAAATTTGGTCAGGAGCTGATCCTGGAATCAAAATATAACTCCAATATTAGAACAATATGGCTAATTTCTGGGCCATAAATATGATATCATCAGTGAGGAGGGGACTTTCAATATCTAGTTGGGAGGAAATTGTGCCCGTCCATTATTCAACATCAGCCAAACAGAAGAAACTAACATTGTTCTCAGATGAATTGCTCAGAGACTGCATCTAGATTAGATGTAGGAAGGAGCATTGATAGATCCTTGGGATCTCCAGATGAAACATAATAGGAACAGGAATAAAAATTCACACTTGCAGAGATGAAATGGGATCAGACAGGAAATGGGATGAATAGATAATGGAGCAAGATGGGGAGGTCAACCTTCTTCCTAATTGTTCATGGGGCAATGAGAACAAGAAGGGATAGATTATATTAGTAACATTGCTAACAGCCATTTCATGCTGTGCAAGGGGTGGAAATCTGATTTGAGTCTAGCAAGAATTTTGGTAATGATATGATTTAGAAATAATGCAGCATATTAAAGGATTCTGGAGGAAAAAAGAGAGTTTGAGGAGGAATACAAGAAAAAACAAATTCTCAAGCCAACTTTCATATTTCTGGAGGCACTATCGGATGTGTGCATGTATGAAGAAAGATGATTGCTTCTCCAACTTGCTCCCAAGCAGGCAAGTTAAACTAAAGATGGCCAAGTAGGAAGATGTTAAAATTTCATTTGCAATTTTAAAACATTATATATTTTCTTTAAGCACAACAAGTGGAAATGCTATATGTTATGGCAATATCTACCATCTCATCTCAGATCTAAAGATTTGTAACATGTTGGATATGGCCAGTTCAGAAAGGAAATTCCAGTCATCCTTAATAGGCAGGTGCTCTTTCCATTCACTATTCTAATCTTCTTGTTGGTTCAAATATTCTGCAGTTCTGTTACAAAGATTAGTTAGGGTACAAGTCACCAAATCTCCCACCAGTTGGATAAAAACACACCATCTAGGAAAATGATGATCTATTTTTTACACTGAGCTTTTGTTATAATTCCCCTTGTTTGTTATTCATTCTATAACAAACTCAATCACCAGTATAATTTTTAAAATCCCACCATCAAAGACAACAGTTTTCAGAAAGAAGAGGTCAAGTGCACGGTTCAGTATAATAGAGGCATTCAAGCTGAAAAGTACAGCCCAACTCAGATTATCTGAAATCAATTATCCAAAATCCTCAGTTATCCAAAATATTTTGGACCTGTTTGGCTCTGAAAAATTTTTTCAGATAATTGAGGATTTCAGAAAAATCAGAAATCCTCATTAATCCAAAAAATTTGAAACCAAAATGATGTCATTTCGCCTCCCAAATTTTTCGGATAGATTAGGATATCTGAAACAATCAGAAATCCTGCGTGATCAAATTTTTTTTTTGAGCCAATATGATGTCACAGCTTGAAAAACGTTTGGAATTTTGGAAAAACCTCCAAGTAGAATTTTGAGTTTTTGGTGTTGGATTTATCTTATTTTGTTTTTTTTTGGTGAGAATTAAACATGATTTCCTGCTTAAAAAGACTTCCCTTGATGCTGTTGCTTCTGGGCTGCTTTTAAAAAAAAAAATTACCAGTTATCCGAAAAAACTGTTTATCCGAAATAGGCCTGGTCCAAACCATTTTGGATAATCGGAGTTGTACTGTATCTACCAAAATAACAATAATAACATTGCATTAGATCACCAACACCCAAGCACCCCACCCCATACTTAGCTACCTTTGATAAATTAGTGGATCTCATCCAGGGCAGTAGAAGGAGATTAGTAAGACCTAGGCCATCTGAATTTAGGAAAGGAAATGAGGCTGGTGACCCTTGCTAGAAGGAGAATCTGGTGTTAAGTGAGGACAGAATCAATCATGGCTATTACAGGGTGAAAAACAGAAGACCAGATTACTTACCTGGATAGATTGTCGGTCTGTAAAAGAGAAAGTAAGAACAACAAATCAACCAAGATGCAATCCAGTCATAATCCCACTCCACCCCCATGTACATTCTTGGGGTATTAGACCAAGTGCAGCAAAATCTGAGACCAAGCATATGGTGGCATATGAGGAGCCAGCAGAAACCACCATGCAAGTCTGCAACGTAGTCAATTGTGAGCAATTGCGATGTTACTGAAACAGATTCATCCACCTATATATTCATACAATGACTCTGCCCATGACTTTTAAATTTAGATATAGAGCACAGTAACAGGCCCTTTCAGTCAAATTACACCCAAATGAGTGACAATCTCAGTACATTTAGAATGGTGGGAGGAAATGGGAGCACTCGGATGAAACCCACGCAGCCACGGAGAGAAAATGCAAACTCCTTACAGACAGTGCCAGATTCGAAACCCGGTCACTGGCCCTGTAACAGTGTTGTGCTAACCACGACGCTAATAGTGCCGCCTTTTGAACACAGAGCTTCAAAAGTGTTTCAGCAGTTGGAAGATGTTTTGGGGTGCCCCAGAGTTGTGAAAAGGCCTAATATAAATGTATCAGTTGTGAGGGACGGAGAATGGAGGTGTGCACGAAGTGGCGTTGTTGAACTGCTGGGTGAGTGGAGAGAAGATTCAACTGGAGGCCTATGTGCCTTTTAGTTCTAATCTGGTTTATTTGCTATGGAACCTGCAGTCATGTCTTGTTATCTTTATGTTTTATTATCCATGCTCCTGGTCTCCAAAATCCCACACTTTTCATTAAAATCAACTCATTCAGAACACGTTATCTGTTTACTATCCCTGCGCTGCGACAGTCCTCCTCCACATCTCATGACAATTGCATCAGATGTAAAATACTTTTAATGATGTCAACACCCATGTGTATGCCTAGATGTTAAGAAGCTAAAGCACAATTCATTTTTCACACCATAGACGCTGCTCAACTTGCTGAGTAGTTCTAAGATTTTACATTTTTAATAATATTAACCCCACTGATCCACACAATCTCCTGGACCATTTAAAAAAAAATTAAATCCATCAAAAATGACTTTTCTCTATAACTGCCTCTAATCTTGTAACACCTCCCTAATAGCCATCTGCCTGCAAAATACCTATACTTCCTGTTCCTCCAAGTCCAGTCTTGTACAAATCTTACCCGCCTTTGCCATTGGCAATCATCAGGCCTTGCTTTTTGAATTTATTCCCTAAATTTCTCCGACCTTTTTCCATGTGAAAAGTCACAACCTAATATGGTTCTTTTATTTGCTGAGTTTCCATTTTTAGTTAAGTCATCATAGCATTTTTTTTAAAATTGAGATCTGTGCTGATCCACTTTAAGGGTGGGCATTTTCAGATATGAAGTCTGAAGAGAAAGAAGGATGATTAGACGGGACTAAATTTAATAACCCCTGAAAATATTTGAGAAATTATGGTCAAGCTGCCTGCTATTTAACAAGTTTGCAGTAGATATTCAGTAATGACCAGTGTTTTCTGGTTTTATCTCAGGTTTCTGGCATCCGCTGTATTGGCCTTTGTAATTTGAAATTCAGATTCTCCTCCTCAGACTGACCTTTTCTTTTTCATCCCTTGCTTCATCATTTCTTTGTTTTGTTTTCCACACAAATAGACCTTCCCTTTTGTTTTCTCTTCTCTGCATCTTAAATCTTATTTCTTTAGTTTTCAAAATTTTGATGCAAAGTAATCAACGTGAAAGTGTAACTGTTTCCCCACCTGCAAATGCTGCTCGACTTTCTCGATATTGCTGATAAGTTCAAAGTTCAAATTTATTGTCAGAATGCATGCAGGACATCACAAGCCTGGGATTCATTTCTTTCGTGGGCCAGGCAGAATTTCTACTTATCAGTAGGCAAAACTGTACTCAAGAAAAGATACGTATACAAAAAGAGAAATGCAAACAAAGAAAGAAATGTAAACACACTGAAGCAATACAGAAATTAAATATTTAATAATAATGTGTAAAGTAAGAGTCCTTAAGTGAGTCTCTGATTGAATTTGTTGTTTAGGAGTCTGATGATGGAGGGGGAGCAACTGATCTTGATGGCAAGAGTCTTATGTTACATTCTGCTTTACCTTCATGGGCTATGTTAAGCATGATGGGCATGATCCATACCTGTTTCTTCTGTGATCTCACCATATCATCACTGTCTGACTGATCTTGGTCATTCTCATCCTAAAAAAACAGAAATAATATAAGCACACACAGTCCAATTCCATACCCCATGGTCTACATCATTCAGATACACAGTATGCAAGCATAGACTTGTCCTTTGTCTTATACATCAAGCTCATTTATCTGTGCAATGTTTATTCCCTTCAGTTTACAAATAAAGTATGAAATAATTGTTCAGCCAGAAAGTGCTCCACCATTGACACAAAGTTGATGGTGTAAAATTACTTCTGCACAGGAATGACTGGGGATTTTCATTGATAATATTATTCTGGAGCACTGAAGTACTGCTGAAGTACTCTTAATCTATTGAACCAAGAGCTAAAAAATTGTTTTGTCAATTGGCTTTACAGGAATTTTGATATATTTTATTTCATGGTATTTCCTTCTTTTCAGGTGCTAATGTTCTTTCAGTTTACATGCATCCATGGTGTTTTTCTCATGCATGCTTTACGATGATACATTCCACATCCAATTTTGCCTTGAATTCCAACTTGATTTATTAGTGACTCTCTTGTTCTCACCCATAGGTTTTATCATCTGCTTCATAACTATTCTATTATCCTTTCATTAGAGTTACCCATGAAGCTCCAGTCTTGTTTTTTTCTCAATAAAAGAATCACAGACTATTCAACCTTTCTTGATATCATCAATCATTGTCCAGTTTCCAATCAATCTATACACTCTTCACAACATGCACAATGTTCTGTGTTTTGCAATAATATCCCACCTCTTAGTTAACACAATTTGTCAGCACAGCGAGGGTTAGTAAAAGGGGTTAAAATCTTATAAACAGAATTGACAGTTGGATGCACCAGAATTCAGGTTTGCAAAGTTTACTTGATCTCCAGAGACAGATCGATCAAACACTCTTCCTAGATTGTAAACTAATTGCAAACAATTGTCCTTTCCGATCATGGACAATGTGTTTTATTTTTCCATTCAAAAGGAGCCCAACATAAACCTCAAGGCTTTTAAAGTTTATAGATTTCTTTCAAACTATTTTGAATGATGGCAAAATATTCAAGAAACTGGATGAATTTAGTGCACTCAGCTAACTAAGTTCTACTTACAAAGTCTCTAATTTTGGCAACTAAACTTGTCTTCAGGCATTTGATGAACAGTTCTGGGCAAACAAACAGTGAGACGAAAAGCAGAGACTTGGGTGACAGAAAGCTTTGAAGTAAAGATTAATAGAAATAAAACCAATGCATTCACATTAACTTTGAACAATAGAGATTAAAACAGCAACCTTCAACATGGGCAGTGTCAAACGCACTACGCGACGTGGAAACACCATGCAATACTGTGCCAAAGTCAAGGCAGATGTGATATTCATACAGGAGTGTTGGCTGCCACACTTCAGGAACTATCGGAGGTGGTTTCGATGGGGGCCCCATGGGCTGTCTGTATAGTCAAGGGAGGGGCGGGGGAATGAATGCCACACATCCGGTCTGGATATTTTGCTTTGGGAAGGCAACTTTGTAATCACTGAGGTTAAAGAGGTGGTTGGGGTGTCTCCTCGTGGTGGACCTAATGTTCCGCAACACCCCGCTCTGGCTGATCATGTGCACACCTTGCCCGTGTAAAGCAAGAGCCTGGCGATTGTCCAGCAATTCCCATTGTTGCTGGGGACATCCAGGCCAGTTGTTCTGGTTAGGGACTTCAATTGCAACATCGATTCGATGTAACTGGCTGATCAGGCGGTGATGACAACAGACTGGACAGCTCCTCCTGACTCCTTTAGGATGCACAGCTATGTGAGGCCTTCAGCAACTCTGCAGATGGAGCATAGCTGCAGCCCAGCTGGTCATGAATCGGACGGTTCAATCCAGTCTCTGACAAATTTCATCTTTGCGTCAAAGGCCATCACGGTCAGAACAACTGTCTCGCCAGTATTCCCTGACCACTGCCTCCTTCATGCCTCCAATCATCTTCAGAAGGACTAGAAAGTGGGAAGGGAAGCTGAACATGAAGTTGCTGACCTCAGAGAATGCAGAGGAATTAAAGAAGGAGCACGGTAGTTGGAGAACCGTGAAATCCTTCTTTGACTCCCCGTTAAAATGGTGAGAAGCGACCAAAGAGAACATCAAGAGGCTCTTTATCCTCAAAGGTGCTCAAAGAGCAAGTCAGAGGAAGGGGGAACTGAGCCAACTTCTGACTGACCTGCAGCAACTACTTCTGCAGTTGAGATTGGAGGATGTGAGAGAGGAACTCAGAGAGGTAAAGAACTGGCAAACCATGCTATTCACCTTGGAGTTCAAGATCATCTATTGATCCAGAGTCCACACAGTGGAGCAGGGAGATGTGCTCTTAGTTTGTCTTCCAAAAGATTCACAGAGGGATCCACAGAGGAGCATACAGGTGATATGCAGATCCTTTTATGTCAAACTGTATGACAGTAAGGATACAGACAAAATGGTATCCCAAAATCCTGTCCTCAATCTTGCAGGTCTTAGACTAGCCAATTACCCTGTGGGAGCTAATAGACTCCATCTGTTCCTTGGGTTAAGTAAAACTCCCGGAAGCAATAGTTTAATGGCTGAGTTGTACTGTGGGATTGGGTGGGCCTGGACTTGTTAGAAGTATACAATGCAACATTGCTGTCAGACTCCATGAGGAACAGCATCATCACCCTCATCTTTAAATAGAAGGGGGATATCGGGAATTGGAGACCTCCATCATTATTAAACATTGATAACAAAATCCTGCAAAAGCAATCAGCAATCGAGTCAAGTCTGCAGAAGCCAGGAGATCCAACCAGACCAAACTTGCAGGGATCTGGACAAGAAAATCTCTGCCGCCCTCGCACTGCCTACGTGGCAGATGTGATCCGAGCCGAATGCATGCAGATTCGCTAAGAGTGTGTGGAGAGGGATGCAAAGGTCCTTGTCACAATTCATCCCCAGCAGGAATGGGACAGTGGACTCTCTGATTTACAGGCTGTTCCCGGGAACACACACTAAGTCAGACATTCAGAACTACTCAATGAAGGACTTTGGTTTGCCCAAAACCTGTTGATCTTTCAGCACACAGAGATGTCGGTGCAGGAATGCTGCTAACTAGTACATTCCAGGCTGCAGGAGTAAGTGTTGAGGGATGCTCTGAGGCTTGGTATAACGGGGAAGGATCACAATCTTGATCTTTTCCATTACCAGACATTGAGCAACTGAGACTGAGGGGAAGAAGCAGAGGGGACTAATGACAAGGTGCCACAGTGGTAATGATGCATATAGAAATGAATGCAACAAGGTACAGTGGTGGAAATGCATGGATACGTAAATCAATTAATTCACATGTGATTAAAATGCACATTCCAGATTTTATTCAAGGTTATTTGTATACATTTAGGTTTGACCATGTACAAATTATAGCACTTTTAATACATAATCTCATTTCAGGGAACCTGAAGATTTGGGACATAGCAATGTTATGTACAGTATATTAAGGTAGTCATGTTTAGTACTTTGTTGTATATTCCTTGCATGCAATAACTGCTTGAAATCTGTGATTCAGAGACATCACCAGTTGCTGAGTATCTTCCCTGATGATGCGCTGCCAGGCCTCTACTGCAGCCATCCTCAGCTCCTGCTTATTTTGGGGGATTGTCCTCTAAGGTTTTCTCTTCAGCATACGCAAGACATGCTTAATTGGATTTAGATCAGGTGACTGACCTGGTCATTCTAGAATTTCCAGTTTTAGCTCTGTGGCTTTAGCAGTAGGTTTGGGATCATTGTCTTGCTATAGGATGAAGTGCTGTCCAATGCGTTTGGAGGCATTTGCTCAAACTTGAGCAGATAAAATGTTTCTGTACACCTCAAAATTCATTTCGCTACTGGCATCAGCAGCAGTTACATCATTAATAAAGATAAGTTAGGGATGAAGTCGCTCCAATGAATGTTGAGGATGGAGCGGAGACAACGCTGGTGGAAGCGTTCTAGGAGCCGTAGGTGATGCCGGTAGAGGACCCATGATTCGGAGCCGAACAGGAACGTGGGTATGACAACGGCTCTGTATACGCTTATCTTTGTGAGGTTTTTCAGTTGGTTGTTTTTCCAGACTCTTTTGTGTAGTCTTCCAAAGGCGCTATTTGCCTTGGCGAGTCTGTTGTCTATCTCGTCTATTGTCTATCGTCTGTTGTCTATCGAAGTACTCGAGATGGCAGAGGTCGACAGCATCGAGTCCACGCTGCTGAAGATCCAGCTGCGCTGGGTGGGTCACGTCTCCAGAATGGAGGACCATCGCCTTCCCAAGATCGTGTTATATGGCGAGCTCTCCACTGGCCACCGTGACAGAGGTGCACCAAAGAAAAGGTACAAGGACTGCCTAAAGAAATCTCTTGGTGCCTGCCACATTGACCACCGCCAGTGGGCTGATAACGCCTCAAACCGTGCATCTTAGCGCCTCACAGTTTGGCGGGCAGCAACCTCCTTTGAAGAAGACCGCAGAGCCCACCTCACTGACAAAAGGCAAAGGAGGAAAAACCCAACACCCAACCCCAACCCACCAATTTTCCCCTGCAACCGCTGCAACCGTGTCTGCCTGTCCCGCATCGGACCTGTCAGCCACAAACGAGCCTGCAGCTGACGTGGACTTTTACCCCCTCCATAAATCTTCGTCCGCGAAGCCAAGCCAAAGAAGAAAGATAAGTGCACCAGTATCTGTGGCAACCATACACGCCCAGGCCATAATACCTCCAAGTTTTTCAGATGAGGTGGCATGCTTTAGATCTTGGGCAGTTCCTTTATGCCTCCACACTCGCCATCACTCTGATACAGGTCATCTTAGTCTCCTCTGTCCTCAAGACATTTTTTCCAGAATTCTGCTAGGCTCTTTTAAATCTTGGCAAACTGTAATCTAGCCATCCTGTTTCTGTGGCTAACTAGCGGTCTGCACTTTGCAGTCTGCACCTTTTGTTTATGAAGTCTTCTGTGGACAGTAGCCATTGGCACATCCACACCTGCCTCCTGAAGAGTGTTTCTGATCTGTCACACAAGTGCTTGGAGATTTTTCTTCTTCTGTCAGTGGAGGTCTTCCTTGGCCGATCAGTCCCTTTGCAATAATTACGCTCACCAGTACACTTTTTAAAAAATAATGTTCCAAACTGTTGATTTTGATCATGTTAAGATTTGGGCGATGTCCTTTACCATTTTTATTCTTGTTTTTCAGCTTATAATGGCTTCTTTGACTTTCATTGGCCCAACTCTGATTCTCGTGTTAAAAATTGGTGACTAGTCTCCAAAAATGATCAAAAGCTGAGATGCAATCCTAGATCTCTTACACCTGCACCAATAAAGCAATTAAACATACCCGAGTAATAAAAAATGCCTGTGAAACCATATGTTCCAAGCATTATGGTGCCTTGAAATGAGGGGACAATTCTAAACAGCTCATGTTGTTCTGTTGTTTAAAAAAGGCTCCAAAAGTTACCCTGGAAATTATAGGCCAGTGACCCTGATGTCAGTAGTGGGTAAATTATTGGAAGGTGTCCTAAGAGAGATTGGATATACAATTATTTGGATAGCTAGAAACTGATAAGGGATAGTCAACATGACTTTGTGCATGATAGGTCATTTTTAACTAATCTTGTAGAGTTTTTTGAGGAGGTTTCTAGGAAAGTTGATGAAGTGAAGGCTGTGGCTGTTGTCTACTTGGACATTAGTGAGGCCTTTGACAAGGTCCCACATGCAAGGTTAGTCAGGAAGGTTCAGACACTAGGTATTTATGCTGAAGTTGTAAATTGGATTCAGCAATGGCTGGATGGGAGAAGCCAGAGGGTAGTGGTGGATGATTGCTTCTCAAACTGGAGGCCTGTGACTAGTGGTGTGCCTCAGGGATTGGTGCTGGGACCATTATTGTTTGTCATCTATATCAATGATCTGGATGATAATGTGGTAAATTGGATCAGAAAGTTTAAGATGACACTAAGATTGGAGGTGTCGTGGACAGTGAAGAAGGTTTTAAAATCTTGCAGAGGGATCTGGACCTGCTAGAAAAATGGTGGATGGAATTTAATGCAGACAAGTGTGAGGTGTTGTATTTTGGAAGAACAAACATGATAAATGGTAAGGTAATGAGAAGTGCAGTTCAACAGAGGGATCTGGGAATACAGATATATAATTCCCTGAAAGTGGTGTCACAGGTGGATAGGGTTAGCGAGCTTTGGCATCTTGGCCTTCATAAATCAAAACATTGAGTATAGGAGTTGGGATGTTATGGTAAAGTTGCATAAGACATTGGTGAGGCAAAATTTGGAAGATTGTGTGCAGTTTTGGTCACCTAACTGCAGCAAAGATATCAATAAGATAGAAAGAATGTAGAGAAGATTTACTAGGATGTTGCCCAGATTTCAGGAACTGAGTTACAGGGAAAGCTTAAACAGCTTAGGACTTTATTCTCTGGAGTGTAGAAGAATAAGGAGAGATTTGTTAGAGGTATTTAAAATTATGAGGGGGTTAGACAAAGTACATGTCGATAGACTTTTTCCAGAGGGAACGTGAGATACAAACCAGAGGACATAGGTTAAGAGTGAAAGGGGAAAAGTTTAGGGGAACATGAGGGGGAACTTCTTCACACAAAGAGTGTTGGGAATGTGGAATGAGCTTCCAGTTGAAGTGGTGAATGCGGGCTCAATTTTAACATTTAAGAGGAATTTGGACAGGTACGTGGATGGGAGAGGTATGGAGGTCTATGGACCTGAGCTCCCACCCTCTATCCTCACAACATTCTACAGAAGATGAATTGAGAGCATCCTGTGCAACTGCATCACCGCCTGGTTTGAAAGCTGTACCACCATAAAGGTACAAGACCCTGTAGAGGATAGTGAAGTCAGCTGAAAGAGTCATTGGGTGCTCTCTGCTATGAAGGATACCTACAATACTTGATGCAGGCCAAAGGCAATAAATATTGTGAATTACTCCACACACCCCTCATGTTCTCCCTTCTGCCATCTGGTAAGAGGTACCGTAGCACTCAGGTCATTACGTCCGGATTGGGCAAGTTTTTTTTCCCACCAAGGCAATAGGCTTCTGAAATCCCAGAACATGTGTGCATAGTATACCATGGACTTTTACTGTATATGTCTTAATATTTTAACGTGTTTAACTTCTACTCTAACTTACATTTATGTAAATATGATCCGTGGTCCTGGAGAAATGCTATCTCATCTTTACTGTGAGAGTATGGCATGAACAATAAATACAGGTGACTTGACTGGGTGTAGATCAATGGGACTAGGCAAAAAAAATGCTCAGCACAGACTAGAAGGGATGAAGAGGCCTGTTTCTGTGCTGCAATGTTCTATGATTCTACATGGTAAAACCATAATGTGTAAAAATAACTTTGAATAAAATCTGGAATGTTTTAAATTTGTAACCAAACAATTCACATGTGATTAAACAGTGGAACACAGGAGAAAATAATGGGGGAGGGGGGGAATATCTTTGTCCCAAACCTTATGGAGGGCACTGTATCTCAAACAAAAGGTCTTGACAGATAATCTTACAGTAGAGAACAAAGTGACTGCATGACATGTTAATACCACCGTATGCAACTTTACAATCTTCATATAAAAATGCAGACTCACCAAGACAAATTATCACTGATAATTATACAGTCACCAAAATATTCTTTATATTCTCCGTTTAGATCAAACATGCTGGGTGTTCATTTACTTTCTCGTCACTGAATATTCTTTAAAGTGGAGCATGTAAAATACACAATGTTTCTGCTTATCACAGCCCTATCCTACTTTACTGACCATTTCTCTATTAATGTTAGTTCAGGAGGACACTTTGATGCTCAGAACAGGTCATGGACCAGCAAATTGAAATTAATTTCTGCAAATATTTACAGTATCAAATAGAAAAGTTGGCTTGATTACAGAGTAAATGACTGCAATGTTTTGTTCTGCTGGATAATTTGAGCAGGGTGCCTGACCTGGTCTACAATTCCTTTGTATACCCAAAATACTTACATCTTGTGATAGGGAATGCACACCTGTTGATCTTCGTTTTCCCCTTGGCCGTCTCCGGTCTCTTGTACCAGACCTTCTGAAAGAAGAATCATCAGATTCCTTCTCCTCCTCTTTAGCTTTCTCTAATTCTGTGGGAGAAATCGAAACTGTGATGAGTTGTTCAGAAATGGTCCAACATCCATCGACTCGCACCACCCAGCTGCAATCTTTCCCTGAAGGCCACACATGCTAGCCATAAGTAAATAGCATGAAGAAATAGTTCTCAATCCCAGAGGTAAACTGCAATGTTTGTTAACAACTAAGACCCAGAGAAATGCAATATCCAGTGACACCCTACACGAATGAGAGAAAATAACCATCCCCTCTCTCTTCCCCCTCCCATCAGTATAAAGCAACAGCCAGGGGGTCATTTGCCCCCAGAATTAAGTAGCACCTAGCACCAAGTGAACATTATCACAGAGAAATGAACACCCATCCAACAAAAAGCAGAGGACATTTTGAATAGCAGTTAGATATGTAACAGCGGCCACTTAGACAAACTCAGCAGTAATGATAAAGTCTCTTGCTCTTGCACAGAAATATACTTCAGGTTCTCTACAGGGAAGTGGGCCTCCTTCAAGTGGCAACAAACCATTCTACAGCAGGGAACAGCACAGATGAACATGAATCCATTTGTCACCTCACATGCGCCCACACTCCCTTTTCCAACTGGAGTCTGTAGATGCCGATAACCAGCAGTGAATTTCTCCTCTAATTAACCAGTGTTTCTACCAATATAGCAATTATAGCTTCTGCACCAGCGTCTTTGTCTGTTCTAGAACGAGCTACATCAGCACAGATGGAGTTAAGTCAGGGTCATTCTGCTCTGAATAATTAGGGAGTACCATAAATATTTAACAAAATTTTGACCTTAACCCTTTTATGATAGAATATTGCCTCTCCATAAAATCTGGACAATTTAAATGACCAAAAGCCCCCCCTTGTGCTCTGGAATTAAAACATTTTCAAGTTCATGAATGTTAAGGTTAAATCATTTTTTTTTTTGGAAAGCACAAGGCAAATTTCATAAGAGATTGCATGTGGATTTAGATCCAACACTCTTCCCCTCCCTTGATGAGGTTCCTGAATCTTATGCAGGGCATCACAACAAACAGCAATTGAGGAGCAATAGAATGGGGCATCAACTTGATATCCTCTCCCATTGCCCCACTTATGATAAGCAACAGGAGCCAAAATTGATGACAGGTCTTTACCCCCACGACGATGCAAGGGTTTTATTTTGACCCAATGCGACATGCAGCAAGTTCTACCTCTATCAGTTTCTCTTTCCAGCAACTACTCTGAAATGCAGGAGGTGCTATCGAAGATTTTTAATGTTTCACGTTTTGAAGGAGGAGCAAATAGACAATGAGCACACATTCTGTCAATACCTTTGCTGTCAAGTGGCTGTACAGCATTGTGGCAGGTGTAGGTTGGAACATTTGAACGATAAGAATCTGTGGAGTAGGTGGTTAGACCCAGCAGATCTGCTTTCTGAAGGTTGGCTAGTCTTGAACGCCAGTTCTTCTCCTGTATTAGGTAGCAAAATGAGGGTGGCAATAACAGCACTTTGAGATATAGGCTGCACATTCAAATAAAGACGCCAAAAACAAAGTATGAAAGGCAGGAATAATGGACAAGAACACAAGAGACAAAAAGTGGCTTATGCAGAGATTAAAGGAGAGCAGATGTGGAAGTGACATCCTCCTTGCACGGACAGAAGTTATTGAATAATGTTTAGAAATGTGAAAAGATAACAAGCTCAAAAAAAAAATTAAGCTATTTGTCATAGAAAAGAAACAGTTGCTATTTTTAAAATTAGAAACCTGGATAAGAATTTAATTCCCAGTATGGACTGAAACATGGTTATTGCAGAACTGCCAGAGCATATCAAATATTAATTTGCCTCACCAACTTTGTGACATTTTGTGACCTTAAACTGTAACAGCAGAATTAAAGGGCATCATCAAAAACTTGCATTTAAATAACAAGGCCACCATCAGTGAACCGACTGAAATTGGGAATGTGCAGGAGTGTAGCAAAGCTTGTGGTCTGTAAAGTGCAGGAGTTTACGGGAATGGGTAGGGAAAAAACATTTGAAAATAAGGGTTAAATGAAGCCCTTGTATTGAGGATCTGCGATAATTTAGCGTGCATTGGAGCAATGATCATTAGAATTTTAATGTGCCAGGACTCTAGTACCAGTGACATTATAAGTCAGGCTTAGAGAGTTAAGTGAATCAAGACATTAACATTGGCCATCTCCAGCCAATTATTTCACCTCATCCTGAGTGTTCCTGCTATATCTGTATTTCGAGGAGAAGTCTTTAGTTTCTCCTTCTTTCTCTTTCTCCTGTTCTGCAGCTTTCTTCTCGTGCTGCAGTCCAATTGTTTTCTCAGCCTCTTGAATGTCTGTCAGCGTCACACCCTGTGTTAAAAAATGAAGAATGCAAGAAACAACTTGGTAGGAATCACTATGTCCTGATGTTGAAGATAGGGGTGGAGAGGTATCAGGGACAGAGGATACTCATTGGAAAACTACTAAATGTGATTTTAAAGGTGTCCATTTGCATCTTCTGTATGCAAATACCTGCTCTTCCCACCATTTTATTCAGACACCTATTTGCTTTTTGATCATTCTTTGAAGGGCTCACGTTCAGGGTATGTGTCTTTATTTTTGCGACATAAAGAATACTGCGTGACTTTCTGAGTTTCTCCAGCATTTTTGTGTAATGTTCATTACAATATTCAATACAATAAACATGGTCAATTATTGGGAAATCCTGATGGTTAGACATTTGGCTCATTAGGTGATGTTTCCTGTACTCACTTTGCATTCATGGAGCCCCAGTTCCTGTGTAACTACCTGGATCACTAGAAAATTCATTCTAATACTATGTAACGTACAGGAAAAGTGAATTAAAATGGGAAACATTCAACAGTTAGGAATTTTCTAGTTCACCACCACGAAACACTGTGCCAGATTATTGGGTTTTACTGTATTAAGAATGTTCATACTTGCCCCTCCAAAGATACAAAAATTTAAAGTTTTATGATGCCCCTTCCAAGTAACAAAAGAATGGAGTGAAATATGGATTTAAGTTTATTTGAGAAAAAAAAAAATCAGTTTTAAAACTCTTTTTGTCAATAAGATTCAGTATTTCAGACATTCCAGAATCCAACAATGAACACAAGGGTGGGTGAAATTAAAGAGCAGGATTTAATGGAGGTTGAAAAGTCACCTGTGTGGACCTGCGAGACTGGCGGGCGTGTCGCGAACGTGCCTTCCGCTGTGCTTCGGCTTCCTCATCACGAACTGGGGTGAGGTAGGATCTGAGTCAGTGGAGAGAGCAAATTACTTTAAAGGCAGTGGTTGATCATGCTTTGCACCCAAAGATACACAATTTAACATTGGATGGAAGCCATGTCACCTTTGCTTGTCAATTCTGCGGTTCAAGCACAACCATGCCCAAATCTAAGTAGGTCCTAATGCAAAAGGAAGTTACCATGGCATAAAAGACACATATCAGTGGGTAAAAACAAAGTTTGTTCCTTGAAGTGCACATTTTTAACCTCATTGATTGCTCAGTAAATCTACATGACCTTCATAGATTGCAAGTACAGAAAAACCCCTGGTATCCAGAATTCAAGCAACTGGCAGCCTCAGCCAACCAGAAAAAAGACAATAAATAAATATAATTAAAAAAACAAGATGTAAAAAAAAATACACAAATTTAAAAATGTATAACTAAAATAACAGATAAACCTTTGGTGAAGATGGGATCAAATATTCAGCCAACAGAGCGCCTTAGTTATGCTTTGTTCATCAATCTTATTAAATAAAGTTGTGTGAAAACATCGTTCTGGTCAGAATCTTTATCTGTAAACTTGGGGGGGGGGGGCTTAATCATCTTTAATGTTATTGTTTTTCTTTTGAGCAGTTCCATGGAGAGGGAGAAACCTGCAGATGCAGCAACAGTTAAATGTTTTCAAAGAATGTGAGTGAAAATTCTTTAAGCTTGATATATTAATGCAACTGAAGTTTGTTCAGTGCAAGTACAGTATAGTATTTTTGTCTTTAAAACTGTTTATTCTTAATGCAGGTGTATTAATTAAGCATTCAAGCAACCAGAAAATACATTCATCTGGCATCCTCCAATCTCCGTAGGTTCCAGGTAGTTTTCAATGTAATGTGAACAAGTATGATTTGAGAAGGATAAATTATCCATCTGTCTGAGTAGAATCCAGTAATAAACATGATAATTTAGCTCCCACCTGATGTTGTGGCCTGAATTACAGCAGTCACATCAGTAGGGCTGGTTTATGGCCTGCTGGAGACTACTTGTTGGGTTCCTGATCGTTTTAGCTCTTCTGGACCCTTTTGTGTGCAATGTGCTATTGTTATGGTTTTCCTTGCAAGGGTAATGGATTCCTCATGAAAAATAGCAAAGTATTTAAATTGATAGCTGAGCCATATTAGTGACACCATAATCTTTCCTTCATAAATTACCCTATTTTGTTTTTAGGACACTACAGGCCACAGGGCTGCCCTATGATGGGAGAATTTGTAGCATAGCTCCACCAATTCAGGAAAAATTGCTTCCCTGGTTTTGATTGATTGTGGAATATAACCAGATCTGAAGGTCCTAAAAAGTCCTAGAATTGTGTGCTTTTTCTTCCTCATAAGGATACAGCAACAGAAATGTTCCTTCTCTAATCTAGTATAACAAAGATTCAGGGCTTTATCGTGTCACTTAATCTCCAAGTTCATCTAAATGATCCAAACTTTAACATGTGGCCAGTTTCTGCTGAGATCAAAATGTAAACTCTGGTAAGTGCACTGCCCAAAGTAGACAGAAGAAATGGGGGAGGTAACTGAAAATTGGGCTCATCAAGGAAAACACATCTTTCAAATTATGCGCTTCCATCTCTATCTTTTTTTAATTTTATCTTTAATGATTGAGATTAGAAACATTGTAATTCAGATATAAAGTTTTCTCTCTCTGTTAAGGATTTGCAGATAAATATTACAATACTTAGAATCAAATTGCAAGTAAAAGAACAGAATAACACTTCAAATTATGAGTGCCTCAAGCCTGATTTAATATAAATTTTAAACTTAGACATACAGCACCATATTAGGCCCTTTTGGTCCGAGAACCCATACCTCCAATTACACCACAACCCAACTGCTTATTCTCACTTTCCCACAGTAACTATTCATACCCTTGCTTACCAATTATCTATCTGCCCTAAAAATATTTAAATGACTTTGCTTCCACTGCCCTTTGAGAAAGAAAGTTTCAACAACACCAAATCCCTCATCTACTTTAAATTGCTGATTCCTTTATTTTTGAAAAGTGATCCCCAGTCTAAATTCTTCCATAAAATGAATCCACCATTAAAACCCCTGAAGATCATGTACATTGCAATATAGTTAACTGTCATACCTCTGAAATTCAGCAGATGCAAGCCTAGCCTATCTACACTTATTAGACAACCTTCCCATTCCAAATATTAGAGACTAGTAAACCTCAGAACTACTTTATTAATATCCTTTCCCAATACTAGACCACAGTATTCGAGGTATAGTGTCACTATTCCTTAGGTAAACCTCCCTACTATTGTGTTCAATTCCCTTCCTAAATTATAATATTTTGTTGGTTTTCCTAATTTCCTACATACCGTCAAAGCTCTGCAAACTCTCACCATTTAAACCAGTGGTTCTCAATTTTTTTCTTTCCACTCACATACCACCTTAAGTATTCCCTATGCCATCGGTGCTCTGTGATTAGTAAGGGATTATTTAAGGTGGTATGTGGGTGGAAAGTAAAAGTTTTAATCATCCCTAATTGACTCGTTCTGTGCACAGTTTCATAACTCCAAAGGAAATGGGCCAATGGCAATTTTTCTCAAGCAAAATATTTCAGTAATCATTGGGTCTAGAGCAGTGAATCTCAACCTTCCCTTCCCACCCACATCCCACCTTAAGCAATCCCTTACTAATCACAGAGCACCGATGGCATAGGGATCACTTGAAGTAGTATGTGAGTGGAAAGAAAAGGTTGAGAACCACTGATTTGAACAAAATATGCTCACATTCTCCAATAGTACATTTCATGTCCCAGATCTTATTTAACATACCTATATCCCACTGCAGCCTTTTTATTTTCCTACTTGGTGTCATCAGAAAATCTAGCAACAGTACATTCGATGCATTCATCCAAGTCATTGAAAGAAATTGTGAAAAGAGGAAGTGCCAGCACTGATCCCCACTCACTGTATCTCTGCAACTAGAGAAGGACCAATTTATGCTTATTCTGTGGTTCTCATCAGCAAGGCAATCTTTGATCCTCACCAATATATTACCTTTAACACCCATTAATGGTTATGTAATATGCTTTACAACACCTGAGCATACCTTTTGAAAATCTTAGTATACTGCTGTCATCCCTTTATCAACAAAACATTTACTACATCAAAGAACTCTACTAAGTTCATCAAACATGATTTTCCTTCAATAAAATTATATCGACTTTAACTTATTATCTTGTATTTTTCCAAGGGCCCTTCTGAAGTGTTTTAAATTAATAACATTTTCCTTATGAGAGATAGGGAAAATGGTTGTAGATCCTGTTTCCTTCCTGTTTTGAATAATTTTTAGAAAATTTCCTCCTCTTTTGTTTTCTTTTCCACAGACCAGGAATCGACACCAAAATAAATGGGGATTCTAATCCCATACCAACAAACTTCACATCTTGTGGCAACACATTGCAGTGCCACCGAGCAAGTCTAAGTCTTCTACATTCAGACACCTAACACTTAATGATGGATGCAAGTCAGTGGTTGGGATCAGAATCACCAACTCCAACCCAGCACAACTCACCCACTTCTTTCCAGAGTTCATTTCTTTTTCAGCCAAAATTTAAATGAATACCTCACCATGCCATGCTCTGGAATTTGCTCCTCAAAATGGCCTTAACATCTAATTGCCTGATCAAGTTTTCAATCACCTCTCATGATCAACTTGGTATCCATTTTTAAAAAGGATATTAATGATGTTAATCAAAGCCAAATTATTGTTGAATTTCTATTTTGCACACTCATTATGAAATTATGGTTCCTCATGTATTGGTGTGTAGTATGGATTGTGGAGAGCCATGTCGCCTCTCCATCTGGAACCTGGTAGAAATGTGGACTGTAGACGATCATGTGACTCTCATTCTAGAAACTAGTCGCATCACCTGCCAGTCAAGGTTGGACTCTGCCTACCATTAGTGCACACCTGACTATTGGCCCCTTTAAATCACTTAGAGATTATCTGAGCCATATTTCCCAGCTAACTGCACTTTAAAAGCCCACCAGCAGCTGATTCTCTCTGCTCCTTGGTCCTGGCTATGAGCGCTGCTCTACGCCAGGTCATGAACCGTGGAGATCACAGGATGAGTCCTTAGTAAGGTACGCACTATACTTGGAGTGGGACCATAGTATTGTGTGGGAATACTTAGCACTGATCCAACCCCACCCCCCACCCCCCCTCCACCGATGGTACAGGAAATCTTGAGTGTGTGTTGAAGTCCCCGTCTTGTAAGAGTTGATAGTTACCAAATATTACTGCATATGTGTAATAGAGAGAGAGTAGGTGGCCGCTGGTATCAGTGATCTCTGTATCCAATGTGAATCCCCATATAGTTTTAGTATCAAGAGTTATTTTGTGTCCTCCCTGTTACGACTTCCCCGTGTGTACAATAAAGATCATCCCTTGTTTGTTAGCCTGTGTCTGGACTCACTCCTCTGTGAACCCAATGAACTTGACTTAAATCTCACGTAACATGGTGAAAGTGGCACATGGAATTATTTTCACAGGTCAACTCAGAATAAGCACAGAGGTGTCCTGTTAAACTGCATCGCTGGAGGATTTTATGTGTAAATCTTACCTGCGTCTCTCACGATTCTCAGTGCCATAGCCAGTGCCTTGTGTCTCTTTTCCTGCTTGGTTTCGAGTCTGGGAGCTGAGAAAATAAAGAAACAAAGAAAAACCTGTGAATCGAGTCTTCCCTTGTTCCAAGTCCCACATGATCTGGGGAAAAAATATTTACATCTAGTCTGAATTAAGGTATTGGGCAAAGTAATAGCTAATAAATGAAAGTCTAAGCAAAAAATTTACTTAATCAGCCTTATTCAGTAAATTTGATGACTTGATTGAAGACAGAGCTTCTACTCGTTGAAGAATCAGACAATTTCCTATTTAAATTTGGATTAGCTAATCCAGCCATCTTGTTATTGTGACTGAAAAACTAATTTTCAGACTATACAATTCATTGCTCTACACAGCATGGGCCTGCTGTATCAAATTGCTAGTTGTTTTCTTGTTTGCATTTCAAAAAAAAAAGTTTTCAAACACTCCCATCCCTTTTGGACTTATTATACTTCTGCCTCAATCTCTCAATTACACGAGAAAGTCAATATGTATTATAATCTAATTTATTATATTAAATTAGATTTTGTTTTAACTGCTACAGCCCAAACATTTTAACTTTAAAGAGCCTGAAACCTCAAGTTCTTTTTGGCTTTAATCATGTTCATAGCCAGACGAGCAATTTCAATGAAATGGAAAGGTGACTCTTCATCTGCTCAAACACAGTGGTTACATGATGTAATGTCCTATTTAAGCTTGGAGAAAATTTGATACAACAAAGTTTTCATTTGAAAAGATGTGGGGTCCATTCACAGATCCCATCACGATTGGCAGATTGAAGAAGTCTAGCTGCTGCAGAGATTCCCTGTCTAGTGTCTGAAGATCACTATTCGATCCATATCTTCACAATTTTTACGTTAACCTTGATTAGAGGGAGGGGTTAGATTAGATTTAGTTTAAGGGTTTTTTTGTTAGATTAACTTGTCAAATATGGGTTTAATAATGGTTGTCATAGATCATATCATTAAATAAGATAGAATTTACCCTTTGTTTAGATAAAGGGATTGTTTAGTCTTATTTATTTTCCATCCAGAAGTATTTTCAAATATCTTATGAGAAAGAGATAGATGGTTAATTACCATATTGATGTTTTAAATAAATATTGTTAAATAAACAAATATGAATAAGCTTTCAATTTACATTTATATTTAATATGTATGTCATATGACCTGCTGTTTGTTATATTAGAAAACTTTGCATGTAGGATTTATATGTTAAATGCAATAAAACTATTTTAAAAAGAAACATTCAACTTCCTCAAGTCATCATATATTACATTCTATTACAAATATTTAGCAATTTTTCTCAACAAATTCCATTTATGTGGTGCTTTTAACATCACTGAAGATGAATTAATAGTGAAGCAATTCAAGGATGAGAAGGAGCCTGGTTTAAGAACAACATAATTCACATTAATTAACATTGGTTGTTCAATGCAGGTTAAATGATTTAATTTAGAGAAAAAAGTGCCAGTGCATTTGTAGAGGAACAATTCACTTCAGAGGGTAACATAGGTTCAGATGAGAACTACAGCAGGAGAAAAATGAAGAAGAGGTGGATTTCTGCAGTAAAAAGATTATTAAATAAAATACAGTTGAGACTGATACAGCAGAGACTCTGAAACTCATCTTGGTCTAATCCAACATCAAGATTGTTAATAATTTGGTTCACTTTTAGACAGATGCCAACAAAAGTGATGCAATTAATGTACTGTTCTCCTCATTGAAGGTTAAAGTTGGGTGGCATTAGTCTACATTCAAAGATGACACCTTGTTTTTGTGTGATGTGGCTTCCAGGTAGCATTTAGATATAGTCAAGAGCCTTGGAGTTACTTGATTCATGCTGCCACAGGAAGGAAAGTCATTACTGAATAACATGGGCTGTAAATTATTAAGAATGAAATCCATCTTCTGTGGTCCCATCCAGCTGAACATTAGTGCAGGAGCTTGAGGAAGAAGGTCCAATAAACCACGTTCAAGAATGCATAAGTTTGAAAAGGACAAGGAGGGTTGGATTTACCACTCACAATCACATATGGTGTCATTAATGATTTTGATTGTTGTTTTCAGTATTTAGCAGGGAGGGAAACATGAAAGGGAGGAGTCAAATAAAGAGCATGTGGTCAGACAGGGAACGATGTGGGAGAAAAATAATCTCTGAAATTTTTTAACTTTGATATGAATCACCCTGAAGTTTCCCCTTTCAGAAAAATGTAAGGGGAGAAATAAATTTAACATTTACAGACACAGGGAAAAAACAATCCCCTGCTTCCAACCCAAACTGCTGGTGTTAAAGTTATCTTTGTTACCCTCCTCAGCAAGGTCTCAAAAATTATCAAGGAACAAATTTAGAAAAGCAGAGAAATGACTTGGCCATTTCTAGTTCTCGCAGTGCCTGCCTCATCAAGTTCTAATTCAGGGGGGGGCGTGGCAAGATGGGGTAGGGAGCGGACGTGCCTTCCCGGTCTCCCCCAGGCAGTTATATAAATACCCGTTTTAAGAATATTTCTTTTCTGTTAAAAGTCTTTGTTTTGTTTATCAATTGTTTTTAGTTTAAAATGGCAACAAAGATTAAGGAAAATAGAGTTCAAATACAGAACAAAACTACACTCTCCGACTTTGGAAGAAACTCGGCCTACTTGCCCAGACAGAATCACGGAGTCAAGGCTGGAATTTTCTTAAGAACGGAGCTCATTAATTGGACTGTCGGATAAGCTGGCCTTGGACACCCCTCTGAAAGATGTTTAAAATGGCAACAAAGATTAAGGAAAATAGAGTTCATATACAGAACAAAACTACACTCTCCGACTTTGGAAGAAACTCGGCCTACTTGCCCAGACAGAACCACGGAGTCAAGGCTGGAATCTTCTTAAGAACGGAGCTCATTAATGGGACTGTCGGATAAGCTGGCCTTGGACACCCCTCTGAAAGATGGTGATGAATATTGATTTGAAATGTTTTATGAAGATAAATTGCAGTAATTGGCATTGGTTGCCCGTGAGTTTTAAAAATCCAGATAACATTAAAGTTTATTAGTGATTTTTTTTGGATGGAATATCGGAAGGATGAATTTATTATCTATAATCTTTGGCTTGGCTTCGCGGACGAAGATTTATGGAGGGGGTAAAAAGTCCACGTCAGCTGCAGGCTCGTTTGTGGCTGACAAGTCCGATGCGGGACAGGCAGACACGGTTGCAGCGGTTGCAGGGGAAAATTGGTTGGTTGGGGTTGGGTGTTGGGTTTTTCCTCCTTTGCCTTTTGTCAGTGAGGTGGGCTCTGCGGTCTTCTTCAAAGGAGGTTGCTGCCCGCCAAACTGTGAGGCGCTAAGATGCACGGTTTGAGGCGTTATCAGCCCACTGGCGGTGGTCAATGTGGCAGGCACCAAGAGATTTCTTTAGGCAGTCCTTGTACCTTTTCTTTGGTGCACCTCTGTCACGGTGGCCAGTGGAGAGCTCGCCATATAACACGATCTTGGGAAGGCGATGGTCCTCCATTCTGGAGACGTGACCCATCCAGCGCAGCTGGATCTTCAGCAGCGTGGACTCGATGCTGTCGACCTCTGCCATCTCGAGTACTTCGACGTTAGGGATGAAAGCGCTCCAATGGATGTTGAGGATGGAGCGGAGACAACGCTGGTGGAAGCGTTCTAGGAGCCGTAGGTGGTGCCGGTAGAGGAGCCGAACAGGAGTGTGGGTATGACAACGGCTCTGTATACGCTTATCTTTGTGAGGTTTTTCAGTTGGTTGTTTTTCCAGACTCTTTTGTGTAGTCTTCCAAAGGCACTATTTGCTTTGGCGAGTCTGTTGTCTATCTCATTGTCGATCCTTGCATCTGATGAAATGGTGCAGCCGAGATAGGTAAACTGGTTGACCGTTTTGAGTTTTGTGTGCCCGATGGAGATGTTGGGGGGCTGGTAGTCATGGTGGGGAGCTGGTTGATGGAGGACCTCAGTTTTCTTCAGGCTGACTTCCAGGCCAAACATTTTGGCAGTACAGAACAAAATTACATTCTTTGACTTTGGAAGAAATTTGACCTATTTGCCCAGACAGAGCCGGAGTTGGTGCTGGAATTTTCTCAAGAACAGAACTTATTAAAGTTGATTTCGGACTCCTTTTTGAAAGATGGCGACGAATGTTGATTTGAAATATTTGAAATATTTTCTGAAGATAAACATATATATGGAACTCCTTGACCTGCAATAAGGTTTATCAGTGATTTTTTTTTGGATGGAATATTGGAAGAGTGAATTTATTATCTGTGAGTATGCATACATTGCAAACAGATTTTAACAGTTTTGAAAAGGTTTTTTTTTAAACTAAACAACAAGATCAGTTTAATATTGAGAAAATTGGAAAAAACGGAAACTTTATTAAATTTGGAAACTCAGTAGAAAGAAACTATGAACAAGATTGATGATTTATAAAATTAAAGTTGAAGGAGCAATGTCCAAGAAGAGTTAAAAATTTTGAATAAGTTTTTCTTGAAAATAAACAATAATTTCAACTTAACATTGAGAAGATTGACAAAGTGGAAAATTTGATATTAAATTGGGAAACATAGAAGAAAGAACTTATGAATAACATTGATGCTTTAGAAGATCAAGACCGAAGGAATTATGTTCAAGAAAATTTTAAAAGATTTGAAAAAACTTTTTTTTGAAAGTAAGCTACAAATTCAACTTGAGACTGAGAAGAATGGAAGATTCGGTGTTGAACTGGGATGTTCAGAGGTGTTTTAATTCAGTGGATGAAATTCAGGAAGACTTGAAAAAAAAATTTTAAAAAAAGCTTTTATTGATTGTAAACAATGTTTAACTCAGTGTTGGGAGGGTGGAAAGGGTGCAAAATTTAATATCAAGTTTGGATTTTCAAAAAAAAGTTTATGAATAAATTGGTTAAATTGATGGACCGGGGTTTTATGGATATAAGAAATGATGATTTTTCAGTTTATACGTGTATTTTGTCTGCCTGGGGGGGGGGGGGGGAGGGAGTGGTACTTCTGCTCCCGAAAGTCATATGCCACGTGGTTTATACCACACCCATTTGGGTTTTTGGGAATTAGCCACCACAAGGTGGTTTCCTAAGGGGTTAGGGGAGGTGGGGGGGGGGGGGTGAAAATTTGAAAATCATTTAGTATCTATTATGTAATATTATACTAAGTCAATTTGAAATGAATGTATGGAGATACTATAAATAAATTTCAAAAAAAAAGTTCTAATTCAGTAGTTTCACTGAATAATTCCAGAACCCTTATTTCCACCATCTTTGATTAATCTTTGTGCAAAGATCTTTCTACCGTCATCCTTAAATTCTCTTTGGATTGTTTGTTATTAACAAGCAAACGTGTCCTACCACGTTTATGGTGAAGAGACGACCAGAGATATAACCCATTTTATTTTATTTTGGGGCTGAAATTTTATTATTTAATCTCCAAAGATTCTTCAAATCATAAATGTTTATGGTCTTCAGGGCAAACCTAACACCATGCTTACAGTATATTCACTGTATTTGTTGGATGCTGCCCAATCTCTTGAATGTTTTAAGCTCCTCTCAGTTGTAAATTTTTCCTGAAGAAATGGTAAAAATGGTAATAATCCCCATCAACCTTGAAGAAAACACCATTTCATTTGGGTATCCTTCTCATAAATGTCTTCTAATTGCTTAGGAGAAATGACAAACACAAGTGATTAATGCAACAATGAAATTTAGGAAACACTTCATCAAACTTGAGTCTAAAAGACAGAAGAGGAGGAAATTTAAAGAGAGAAGGAAAAGGGTGAAGGGAGTGTGTCATGAAAATTTCAAAGATGGGACAGATGGCGATCAAGAAATAGGTATGACAGTTTCAATGTTAACTCTGAAGATGCCAAACTATAATCAGATTCATGGAAGTGGCAAAGCAGACACAGAGCAGCTCCTTCATTGGTCATGAAAACCATGAATTCCACATTGCTGAGTGGTCTTACCGATTTGTGTAACTGTCCCCTGAAGATATTGTCGAACTGCTTGGTGTCAAGCCCCGGCTACTGGGAGGATGGTAAGAAGAACTTGTGCTGGACAATGTAGTGACTGATCCGGGGGCAGAACTACCAGCAAGAGCCTCCTGCCGCTTTCCAAAAGGTGCACTGCAAGGAAAGTACAAGGAGAAAAGAGATTTATTAGAAAGGATCAATTTGAGAACATGCCAAATTAAACAGTCAACTATCCATAAAATCCCAGTTATACTCTCTTCTCATCCCATTGAGAAGATACGAGTTTGAAAACCTGCACTAACAGATTGAAAGACTATTTCTTTCCCACTGTAATCACACCACTCAACAGACCTAGTGTTAATAAAATAATCTTGCTCTTGCAGTGTTTTAACTGAAGCTTTTCTGTGTAACATTGTACTTTTGTTTTGAACTCATTGTTCTACTTAAGTATAGGTTGACTTGCCTTGATAGCACTCAAAGTTTTCCCACTATCTTGGTACACATGACAATAAACCATTAATTTGATTTCATATGAAAATTCAATTGAATAAAAAAAATATTTTTTTTTACTTTGCAAACCACAGGTTGAGTCCTTGTTCCAATTCAAATTCTAAGTACAATCCTCCATATAAATCTGTGAATGTTAACACACTGTTCACATTCTTTCTATACACCTTTGTCTATGCTCCTCTCTCTTTGCAGAACATAATTCAACTGTTACTGTGATTCCCACTGAATTTTATTTCCTCTAGCTCAAGGTTAAAGGTTAATTTTAAAGTTAAAAGCAACTTTTAGCAGATTGCTTTTTGTCAGAACAACACAAGGCCATTCCTACTTCTGCAGTGATTCAATCAATACTGCATTATAATTATAGAACCACCAGGCTCTAACCCAAGGTAGGTATTCAAAATTGTGCATGTGGTTGATTGCAACTTCTCAGCGTGCATTACTTATGATTGATTTGAACTGCAGAACCATGACTTTACATGGAATGTCAACAATGCAATTCACTGCCTGATATTTATTCCGCAGTCACCTTGAGATTTGGACCAGAAATCCAGCAGCCAGTGCTGCTCACAATATAACAGTGCAACTCAAAGCACAAAATGTTGAGACAAGACAATGTGATCAGTACCTTTTAAAAGTGGTGATGCTGGCAGAAGCAGTGTCAGAGTTAGTAACTTTATCCCTTGAAGGTGACATTGTTCTGGAACGCAGTCTGAAGTCTTGTGCACTATAACTGCGGCCTACCATTTTCAGGTGTAAGTGACTAGTGAAGTAGCAGAACAATGCGCAAACATGCAGGAAGAGAACAGCACAGTAAATACATGAACTTACAGGATGTATAAATGGAGATAGAAAGACAACAGTATAAAGCAGAGGTCTATAAACCATTGCTTGGAATGGCATGTGGTAATAAACATCCGAGGACATACAAACTGGCACGCTGAAGCACATGAATTTATAGGTACAATATATTTGGAAGTGCATCATTCAAATGCAAAGATGGGCAAACAGAGAGGCAACTACTGCATGAACTTACATTTACAACAGGTATCAAGGCTAACACAGAGCAAATACCAGCATGCAGGATAAGGAGTAATTGCAATAAAGTGACAATACAGTACAGAGAAATGATTACTGGAGGAGGCCATATTAATCTGCTAGCTTAAAACTTTGCTATAATTGCATTGAAACTTCAGATGTAAGGAGCAGGTGAACTCTAAAGTATGAATCATGTACCATAATGAGGCACTCATTCCAAAAGAATGGCAGAAATAGTTTCCTTTTCATAACACAACTGGGGAATGGGCCATAAACACATCAGGAAACGAACAATTTATTTCACCTCAATACACAACTATTAACTGCTAACCTCAGTTATTCATATTTTGACCAAATATTACAAATGACAATGACTTGAAGATGCAATATTCACATAACAGTCAGCAGTAGGCAGCTATTACACTTCACTTGAGCAATGCACACAAGCGCTGGAGGAACTCAGGTCAGCTAGCAGCCATGGAATGCAATAGGGAGTCAATGTTTTGAGCTGGAACCTTTCATGGATGCAGCCTCTTTGTTTATTGTACTTCACTGTTTTATTTTTATTAGCATGAGAAAAAAATAATTCAAATAGATCAAGTGGAAGTGCTTATCTTTGTGTAGAACATAACAGTCCAACTAAAGATACGGTCATTAATGGAGTGCACAGTTGAGAGGACAGGAAGACACTGAACAATGGGAGAATTGCTTGAACACCAACCTATTTTAATAGTGCTGTGCAAGTGTGCAATACATAATGCTACCATTCAAATTCTTTTGTGCTGGCCCACATTCCTCCCTCAAGCAACATTTGTTTTATCTCTCTGTTCACTGCTTGTGATCTCTTGGGCCCATTTGCTGCTACATTCTCTTGCATAACAACAGTGGCTAAATGTTGAAAAGTTACTTCTGCATTGTACAATACTCTGGAACCTCTTGAAGACATGATGAAAGATTTTTCTGAATTTACCCAGAGCAGGTCACAGGAGACATGGGTAGCCTGGATCTGTAAATACTTTCTCAAAACTCAAAATGTCGGTATTACATTTGAACATTCTGTCCTAGACCACAGAATAACAGGAGAGGACAATGCAAATTACTTGAATATAAGTGATGTTCTGCGAGAATAGTGTCTTTTTCAGGACTCACTTTATGGAGTGAGAAGGAAGGAAAATGGAAGAAAATAAGAGAAAGAAAGAATGGGAGAGGAGGATGAAGATGAAAACAAAGAAAGAAAAAGAGAATAAAGTGAAAAAAATTGAAGGCAATAAGAGAGATTCTACAAACAAAGAGGCATTTGGTTTTGGCTTCTATTTAAGAACTGCAGAAACCCTGCGTCAGGAGAAAATATTTCACATGAACTTTGAAAATATTTAGCCGTTGTAAGTTTTTTGGTTCAAGTTTAATGAGAACTCAAAGAGCCATTAGATGCATTCCTGGGGAAAAAAATTATCAGTTCAATTATCAACATTTTAAAATCTTTTGAACATGAATACTGAAACATGGCTGAAGCGATACCATCTTGTTTATTGCCATTATCAAGGGCTGTTCAAGTAGACAGAATCTAAAATGAAACGTGAAAGTAGTTCAGCTTATGTCTTGGACTGAACGATCAGATTTCAATGAGCACCTTGTAAATAACATTTTAAAAAATTGTTCAGAGGTTTGGCTACGTATTATGTATCTGTCAAAACTCTGGCAAGGTAACATTATTCTTTGCTTCACCCATGACCCTTTTTCACAAGTGGACAACACACGGTAGCAGTCTTCCAAGATACAAAAGCATAGGATAATCCATGTAATCTTTAATCCAGCAGAACGTAGTGGACGTTCTCAGATGGGAAGGAAATAATGCATGGCTCACATCAAATCCAACCTATCAGCTATTCTTGGTTCACTTCCAGTTCACGTATTACAGGTACACGATCCTTTATCCGGAACCCTTGGGGGACAGTGTGTTCTGAATTTCAGATTTTTTGGGATTTCAGAAAGCCAGATTTAAGCCCACCCAAATTGTATTGCTGTATCCACCCCCACCTCCTTCCAGTTGCCCTGCTGTCTCCCCCCACCTCCCCTCGCCCGCCCGACTCGCGCTGCCAGTCTCCCGGCTGCCTGCCCCATGTTGCTGGTCTCCCAGCCGCTCATCTCGCGCTGTCGGTCTCTCGGTCTCCCGACTCACTCTACCGGTCTCTCGCCCACCCAACTTGCGCTGCTGCCTCTCTCCCCACTTGCCGGATTTTGGAGCTTTCCAGATTTTAGATGTCTGGATAAAGGATCGTGTACCTGTACTGAAATATGTCAACAGCAATGCCATCTCCCTGGCCCTACACTCAACACTGGAACCCCTGGACAACAAGGACAACTACGTCAGATGACTATTTATTGCAGTCAGCTCCGTTTTCAACACAATACTACCAAGCAAACCAATCTTCAAGCTGTGTGACCAGATCAGGTATTGTCTTACTATTACAAACTCTTTAGAATCACTTAGTGTTATATGTAGATTGCAGAGGATCACGTGACCACCCTATCCGGAACCTAATTGGAAGTCGCATCACCTGCCAATCAAGGTTGGACTCCGACCACCCATTAGTTCACACCTTACCGTTGGCTCATTTGCATGATTCAGCATCATCACCAGCTCAGAACTATATAAATTCTAACATGTGCAACAGTTTGCCCTCTTCTGCCTCTTGGTCCTAGCCAGGTCACTTCTGTGGTCATTGCTGGAGGAGTCGTGGGAAAGGTGTGCACTACACTTCGTTGAGCTGTAGAACTGCCATACATCAGTGCTTGCAGTGAGCTGCACCCTGTTGGTACACGGAATCGGGAATGTGTTTAAAAGTCCCTGTGAGTGTGTACACGTGCAGGAGAGAGTGGTAGGGTAAACAGCCACTGGTATCAAGGACCCTTGTGCCCAATGTGCCTGCTTACACCATTATATTTAGGTTTTGTACTGTGTAGAGAATAGGCGGTCACCAGTATCAGTCCAACCTGGATCCAATGTGAATGTCTATATAGTTATTGAGCAGTTCGAATGAGCAGACTCGTCCCTCGGTGAATTCACCGAATCTGATACTATTCCCAACACAACAGTTAGGAACACAAGAATGTCCAAATGCCACAGAGATTAGGGTAAAAGAAACAATAAAAGGGGAGGATTTAAAGTTACAGTAATAACTTCGCTATTAACGAGAGTGAGAACTCGAGCCAAATCAACACCGCTGAGCGAGCCCTCTGAGAACATTGAGGCACGATCACAGCAGCTTAATCTGTTGTCACCACTTGCAGTATTTCATTTGCTTGCTGGTCAATTGTATTGCCAATTTATTGTTGTGCAATAGGATTCTAGTGACATCAGTTCCTTTATTCTATAATATTTAGCATTAGTGATCATGCAAAATCATACTTAATGTTTAAGGAAGCAGCAGTTTCAGTCCCACCAAATGCTAGGTATAAAATCTACCTGTAAAAAGTTAACATTAAATATTAAATTTCTACAGAAATGGAAAAGGAGGAAAGGTAATGATGGAAAAACGGAAAGAGAAGATAAACAAAATATAAAATGGCTACGCTGAACTATATGACTTTAAATATTAATGGAATACATAACCAAATTAAAAGGAAGAAACTACTAAATTTAAATGAATAAATGTATTCCATTAGAAAAAATAACATATAGGTTAAGAAATAATATTGAAATATTCGAACAAGTATGGGAGCCTTACATTAAATACAATAGCGAAAACCTACCGGGGACAAACATTACCTAAGTTGATGGAAGGAGAAGGAAAGAAAAGAATGGACTCAGTAGAATTTCTGGTGTATTTTTGTTGAATGACAACATTGTCTGACTGGCTTAATGCAACCTAGATTGTATACCTAAAATGGATGAGAGGGGGGGGTGGGGGGGTGGCTTGGGAGGAGGGAGGGGGGGGGAGAAAAAGTCACTGTATATGTATGAAAAAGAAATAGTGTATATCATGGCTAATGTGATTTATGGTGTGAAAAATAAAAAAAATTATAAGAAAAAAAAAATTAAATTTCTAAGGAGATCACAGCTTCAGAAGAAGCATACAGTATATGGGAGTCAGCCAGTAAGGACTGGCATAGGAATGATGTCAGGAGTTATTTATTCATACAGGATAGAGGAAAAAAAAAACTCAAAGTAGGAATGGAGGATCATTTGGAAGGATATGATGAATGGACAACAAATTATATAGTGGGGCTATCCTATAATACCCAAGCATTGCAATTGCAGGGAGAGATAGACCTTTTGGTCTGACCATTACTTCAGGATAGGCTTTGTAATGTTTGGGATCAGGGTGAGCCCAACTCATGGGCTCTGCCATGTGGTCATCACTGAAAAGGTCAATGACTTCACTGGATGGGCACAAGAGGACACAAGAAGACAACGAGTGTGAACACAAGTTAACAATGTTGTGACAAAGCCTAATTGTTGAGATGGGGACCTCTGAGGAAGCAGCCAAGGGAAACTGAAGACAGTTTAAAGGAGGCAATATAAAAAATAATGCAGGACCTAATAAAGGTCAAAGGATAAAAGCAGCATGGGCAGAAATGAAAAAGAGAATCTAGAGATGCCACTTTTATTTTAAAAGTAGTAGAAAACATTTTGACAAATGCTTGAACAAATGTAATCTGCTTTCATGCACTTTTTAGCCCGTGTGTATTTTCATTTCTGCATTTTCTTCTTATTTTTTCCAATATGTGCAGTTCTTTCTTTTTTCAAGATTTATTTTTCTCTGATTTGAAAGATATCGCACAACTGGCAGTGGTACAGAGAGATTAATTGGCCCCCTCAGCATACATGCCGATTTGAATAGCGTAAAAGAGGACCTGGCAAAGTAGATTGGGAGCAGATGCTAGTGGATAAAATGATGGCTGACAAGGGTGAGTCTTTTAAAAGGGAGTTAGTCAGAGTTCAGGACCAGCATGTTCTGATAAGTGTGAAAGGCAAAGACAATGAGATTAAAGATCCTAAATAAACACTTCTCATCTGTATTCACCAAGGAGAAGGATATGGAAGACAGTGAGTTCATGGAAAGACACAGTGAAACCCCAATCATACACCCCCCCCCCCCCCAATTTAACACAAATTCGGATATAACATGATTGGACTTGGTTGATGGGCTGCTGGCAGGAGCAGGGATGTTGGACTGTCAGCAGGAGCGGGGTGGTCAGGCTCCCAGTTTGATTTAAAATGGATACAGAATAACAGGGATGTTCCAAATAAAGGAGAAATGGAAACAAGAAAACACAGTGAAACCCGGATTTAATGCAACCCTACTATTTTCATTATGAATTTTATGGACCTTAAAGATGACCTTATAATCAGGGTTTCACTGTATGTGGATAATCTGTAGCAGGTCAGTATTAAGGAGTAGATGTTAATGGACATAAAAAGTGGGATCAGAGGTGGAGAGGGTGAACAAATTTAAGTTCTTGTGAGTCACCATCTCGGAGGATCTTTCCTTTACCCAACACATGAATGTCACATGAAGAAAGCACGACAGCGCCTATACTTCCTCAGGAGTTTGCAGAGATTTGATATGACATCGGAAACCCTGGAAAGTATGCTGACCGGCTGCATAATGGTTTGGTACAGGGACACCAATACCATGCAGAAGGTAGTGGACACAGCCAAGGACATCACAGGGAAAACCCTCCCCACCATCAAGTACATCTACAGGAAACGTTGACATCGGAGAGCAGCAGCAATCATCAAAGATCCTCACCACCTAGCATATTTTCCGTTCTTACTGCTACCATTAAGAAAAAGGTATAGGTGCTACAGACATGCACCACCAGGTCAGGAATAGATGCTACCCTCCACCTTCAGACTCCTCAATAACAAACTCAATCAGGGGCTCATGTAAGGAATCTTACTTTTTCATTTTTTTGATTTTTTTTCCCTCTATATTCTATAGTCAGTTTGGTTACGTCTTTATTTGTTCACGTGTATTTTGAGTAGTTTTTGTTTGCATTCTCAGGAAAAAGAATCTCAAGGTTGTATGTTATGTCATGATTGTACACTGACAATAAATCTGACATCTGGCCGCACTGCCATAGCTGCTGTAATGGCAGCACTGCAGCACACCTGGAGAGTGGGAAGTGGAGACACAGCACTGCTCCACAGGAACCTACTGGCTGTTCCTGATGCTGACGGCTCCATACAGGATTTAAACGGCCTATTAAGGAACCAACTGTGTTTCTTTTTAAAATCCTGTTACCTACGAGGTCTGTGCCTAAGATGGCAGTGCCTGTTCTGGCCAGATTACCATGAAGGGTTGCAGACTCCAGGGGAAGCAGCGGACCAGTGCAAGACACCAGAAATAGGAAGAACACTCCTCATTGAGAAGAAGCAAAGGAGACTACACTACAGGACAGCGACCACGTTTGCAGACTAGCAAGGGACTCGGGGGTTGAGGGACCCACACAGGCTGCAGGCTGTTAGACACTTACAGTCAAAAGGCTCACAAAAGCTGCAGGAAGCTGGAGACTTGCTCACGGTAACCAAGTATCGGAACCAGGACTCAAGAGGGCACTGAAGTCAAGAAGGATTCCTAAAGGCCCTTGGGTGTTGAAGGCTTCCTGATCGTATCAGAGGTTTGGATCTGGAGCTCAGGTTGCCGATGGAGACTGTGCAGCTGCCCAGAGCACTGGAGGCAAATCCACAGACAGACAAAAGTAGATAATGTTATATCACAATAAAAGGAACCTTTGAACACTCCAGAGCAGGGTGAGATCTATCCCAGGTTGCTATGAGAAGCAAGAAGAGATAATTGGAACCCCGAAAGAGATTCTTGGATCTTAGCTAGCCACAAATGAGATGTCAGATGACTAATTTTGTTCCTTTATATCAGTAGGGCAGCAGAAATGAGCATTTAACCAGTGGAAGGTAAATTATTGAAGAAAATGCAAAGGGATCCAATTCATGTGCATTTGAAAAAGTAAGAGCTCATTAGAGTGGTCAACATAGCTTTATGAAGGGCAAATCCTGCTTCACTAATTGAATTGAGTTTTTGAGGATTAGCCAAGAAGACTGACAAGGTGGTAGATGTTGTCTGTGTGAATGTTAAGTTACAACAGGTAGACTGGTCCAGAAAGTTAGTCAAATGGAATCCAATATGAGCTGGCGAATTGCATCCAAAGTTGGCTTGGTTAAAGTGGTGGAACATGTGTTTTCTGTTGGAAATCTGTGACTGAGTTTGTTTTCCTTGGAGTGAAGGAACTGAAAAAGGAATAGAACATTGTAAGGGAAGTAGAGAGTCAGTATCTCTCTTCCCACGGTAGGAATATCCAAGAGGGCATGGGAGAGAAGATTCAGTTTTGAAGTGGCTAATACCTGAAACTTGCTGCCAGAGATGAAGTCAGACACCATAATTGTTTAAGAGGCATTTAGACAGGCACTTGAATAGACAAACAATGTACAGGGACCTGATGTAAGGAAAAGGGATTGGAGAGCTGAAGGGCCCTTTTCTGTGCAATGCATCTATGAATCTACAATGCTTCCTCTTTGACCATAAACACAAGACATTATGTTCACAATTAATTTAACATACATAATTTTTTTTCAGAATTTATGAATTGAGTAACATATGTGACTAGCCATCCAAAGGTCAGGACTAGTGGTCCAGAGAAAAACAGTTCAAATCTCACCATGGCTGGTGGTAGTTTAAATAGTTTTTGATTAAAATAAATTTGGAACAAAAATAAGTATCGATAGGAGTGACCATGAAGTGATTAGATTGTTGGTAAACCCCATCAGATTCTCAAATATCTTCCAGATTCAAGACACACTCAACCCAGTCGGCCATACAAAGTTTTCCAGCTGGGAGAACTGTGTGTGGCAGACTAGTCAAACTGGCTGACTCAACGATAGTGTGCCAGATTCTTCCATCACAATCCCTGTCACACTGCCAGAACAGAGCAGTTGATGGCACACTGGCATCGTGACAGGAGTGTGTGGCCTTGAAAAGTCTTCAACTCTGATTCAACACCATCATTTCATGGCTTCAGGTTAACAGCTGGAAATAGAAACTTCTTGCTGATTAGCACCAGATGACTCAGTACTACTTCATGAATAGTAACACCTGGAAGTAACATCAAGAAGGTATTCCAGGGTGGAAGGATTCAATCTCAAGTGTGGCTTGCTTGGTAGAAACAACACTTCTTAAAACAAGACAATTTCTCAGGACGTTGCTGCAGGTCTGTGTTTCCAGGAAATAATATGTGAATTAACACAAGGGATAATCCTATTTAATCTCACCAAACAAAAGTTTTACCCTTTATGCCTGTCCTCTTATCGTATTCAATGAACACCTTTTGTATGTTAGTCTGTATTACTCCCCCTCCCATTTTTCCCTTTTCACCAGGCTTTTAATGTAAGGCTCCTTGCCTGCTTTTTGCTCTCACTTTGAGGCCCAAAATGTTGGAAATACATCTCTAGGTGTGCGAGACTGGCTGAGTTCATCCAGCATCTCTGTGTTTTCAAGGCAAAACGTTACCCTTTACACCAAGGAGACTTGCCATTCTGTTGTGTGGCATCTCAACATACTCCAGGGCACAGACACCGAACTGATCAGAGGGCTCGCAATCCCACAACCGAGGCACTGCTGTGAACCATTTGAAAGCAGCAGATTTGTACTTCACCTCAATTTCATATCCCTTGATCTGGCACATACCTCACTCCATTATCACCATGTTAAAACTGACAAAGTTGAAGCACAAGAGTTACAAAATCACACCTTCTAGGAAAACCAAAATGCAAATTCTGTTACACATGGTTCGGATCAAACCTCTACAATTCCAATGCAGCCAGTCATGGACAATTAGATAGTGCCAAGAACCTTCCCATTCTCACAAAAGCAGGTGCAGCATTCCAATGCCTAAGATCAGGATGATCATTTGCAAAGACCTCGGGCCCAAAGGCTGAGTTGATAATCTACCTTGTTTCCCTCCTGATGTTCCCATGTCAAATCTCCAATTCATTCCACCTGATAAAATGAGAAACCAAAAGCATCATCTACTGCAAAATGCAGAGAACCTGATTACATGCTGAAGATATATGATCCAGATCCACCTATGCCTCTTCCCGGGCTATTCTGGTCCTGCCCAACAGGTGGAAAACTGCTCAGGTAAAAGTTGATCACAAGAGAAGATCAGGTGCAATCTGGTTAATTGTCACCCTGTACACAAATGCTGCCTCCGTCACCAGAGTGGAGGGTGCCCTTATCAAAGTTATCGGCTAACTCAAGGGGAGGTCAAAAGCAACAGCTGTACTGGAATGAGACCACCTACACCCTCCCTCAAAGACACTTTCTAGTCTTGGAATGCCACCGCTGCTTGGCTTCATTCTCTGATGGAATATTCACTTTAATATGTTGTTTAGTAATGAATGTTTGTGATAGGAGCCTACAATAAAATGAAGAGGGCATGGCCTGAGTGTTGGGGGTCTTTGAGGAAAGAGGCTGCTTTTTTAAGGCACCGCCTCATGTAGATGTCCTTGATGAGTGACCGAGTTCCTGATGCATTCCTATGCTTTGAGACGCAAAATGGAGTTCCACATTTAAACAGCGCTGAGACAGGGCAGAGTGGTGGGCATCCAACACTGGGGATGAGGAAAGGGAGCTGGGATCTCATTACATAAATATGATTTGATACAATATAAACAGAAAAAAAAACCCAGCACCGATTAGATCTTTCATTGGTTATGTGTCCTATATACACCTTGCCAGATGATACTTCAAATAAAAACAGGTCTTGCAGCATCCATGAGGTAAAATTTTGTTTGTTTCAAACGTAAGCAGGTTTCCTATTAGAAAATTTAGAACTTTGAAAATAAGAGATGCCCATTTATCATTAGATCACATTTATTCCCAAAGGGCATCGCAAACGAGGCTACCGAATATTTTTACGGCAGAGAAAGATAGGTCCTTGATAAGAAAGGGGATGAAACATTAGCAGGAATAGATGGAAATGCAGAGCCAAGGTTACAGCCATATATACCATGATCCTGTTAAATGGTGGATCAGGCACGCAGGGCCCAGACACTTACTTCGGCAGCCACTTCATATGCTTGCGAAATAAGGCCAGAGCACAGTGATACTTCGGTGATACAGAACCCATCTGATACTTCAGCAGAGACTATTCCAAATCCAGTTTTCCCAAAGAGGATTCTACCTGTTATTTGCAATACTTGTTCTCAGTCTCTTGATGTTACTGCAGATCAATTCTATATGAAGACAGTGATACCATACAGGTGAGATATGAAAATACTGTAAATGGATTCAGGTTTACAACAAATTATTTATCTATATATTTTTCCTTTCCCTTGATCAGATTCAACTGCATGAGCACGAAACAAAGGGTATTAACTATTTGAATATTTATTTAGCTTTATTGCGCGATGGAATACTCACTGATTTTTCCTTTTAGTTTCTTACTGAAGCAGTGATAGCAACAAGCAATGTAACAAAACATCGTTCTCTCTACTTGTCTGCGACAAAGATAAGGATGTTTTACAAGCACCACAGCAGAGCTGGAAGTGTACTACATGCCAAGAGACCAGGAGGATCGGGGAATATTACAAAGAAGATAATGTGGAAAGTTCACATTAACAGCTGTCTAAACACAACATCCTTTGAAGTTCTCAAATGTACATAAATTGCCAAATACAGGACTAGCCTGATGTAGAATAAAATTGTTTATACAGGCCCAGATTAAAAATAACCTGTTCCATAACAGTAAAAATCCCTCTTGCTGGTCTCATATGCCAGAGTCACAGGGCTTGGATACATTCTCCAGGAATATCACTACAATGTGACCAAGGGTATTCCAGAGATCACATTCCTTGGGAAACAAGGCAGCTTTTGACGACTTGTTTAAAAATTACAACCTTTAAATTAGGTTGTCGACAAGGTGAGCCCGCTTTCCGCAGTCAATCTCCCTAATTGCCACTTTACTTGAACACCAGCCATCACTAATCTTGCTCTGACACACCAGACTCCATTGTATTTTTATGATGCTGTTTTGTGGAGCAGCCATTTACATTTTCAACCTTCGTTACAATTTCACTCTGTGCTCGCTTGCACTTAGCAACAAACCCAGTGTCAACACCCAGCTTCTGAAACAAAACACAGCATGATCATGTTCATTGTACTGACCTCAGTCACATACACATTCCTCTATAGTTTAATATTGTGGTCATCACATTCAAAGAACTTGCATATGGACTCCAGCCATTTTTAACCTTTCATAATATATACTCTGAACTTGGTCCTTGAGTAAACTATAGTATGAATCCCAGTATGAATCACTTAATAGTTAGGCATAAAATTAGTCTCAGAAAGTGGGGACACGGAGTATATGCGCTGGTTGGTGGTCTTTGAAAGTCTGGACATGGAATGTATGCACTTGTTGCTACACCACCATGAAGAATGCATACCGAGCCATTCCGCGACCATACTTCAACAAGTCTGATCCTCTGGCTGTACTTCTACTCCCAGCGTACAAGCAGAGACTGAGGACCACAGAACCAGTGGTGAAGATAGCAGAAGTATGGTCGAGGGAGGTGGAGGAGCATCTGCAGAACTGCTTTGAATCGGTGGACTGGAACATATTCAAGAACTCATCCTTAGACTTGAAAGAATGTGCAACAGGTGTCACTGACCTCAACAAGACCTGCGTGGAATAGGGGCTTGCTCCGTTCACTCCACACATCGCCTCTGGGAGTGGTTCACCAAAAAAAAGAACAAAAAAAAACAAAAAAAAAAAAACAAGACCTGCGTGGATGAGTGTGTGCCCACACGCACGTTCTGGGTGTTCCCCAACCAGAAGCCCTGGATGAATCAGAGAATTTGCAACCTGCTGAGGATGAGCAAAGGACGTATAAGGACTGGGATCAGGATCTTTACAAGACGTCCAGGTATAACCTGCGGAAGGCCATCTCTGAAACAAAGTGGCAATTCCGGAGGCCAGCTATGGCAGGTAGTGCAGGCCATTACAGCCTACAAAGTGAGGGTGAGCACTATAGACGGCTGTGATGCTTCATTAACTAATGAACTGAACACCTTCTTTGCCTGCTTTGAGAAGAAGAACCAAACAATGCCTACTAGAATCCCTGAACAGGCTGGGCACCTGGTGATATCCGTCCCTGAGGGCGACATCAGAACATCATTCAAGAGGGTGAATCCTCGCAAGGTGTCAGGCCGTGACAGCATACCTAGCAGGGTTCTGAAAATCCGCACCAACCAACAAGCTGGAGAGTTCACAGACATTTTCAACCTTCATTGTTGTAGTCAGAGGTTCCCACCTGCTTCAAAAGGGTATCAATTATCCCAGTGTCCAAGAAGAGTAATGTGAGCTGCCTCAACAACTAGCGCCAAGTAGCACTAACTTCTACAGTGATGAAATGCTTTGAGAGGCTGGTCATGGCCAGAATTAACACATTTCTTAACAAAGATCTGGACCCAATGCAATTCTCCTATCGTCACAATCGCTCCATGGCAGATGCAATATCACTGCCTCTCCTCTCAGATCTGGATCACCTCGAAAACAGAAATTCATACATGCGGCTGCTCTTCATTGACAACAGCTTGGCCTTCAATACCATTATTCCCTCATTGCTGGTCAAGAAGCTACAAACTTAAAGCCTCTGTACCCTTCTCTGCAACTGGATCCTTGACTTTCTCATCAGAAGACATCAGTACAAATTGGAAACAACGTCTCCTCCTCGCTGATCATCACACACAAGGATGTGTGCTTAGCCCACTGCTCTACTCATTATACACCTATGTCTGTGTGGCCAGGTACAATTTCAATGCCATCTACAATTTTGCCAATGACACCACAGTTGTTGGTAGAATCACAAACAGCCATGAGGAAGCGTGCAGGAGGGGGAATAGATCAGCTTGTTGAATGGAGTAACGACAACAACCTTGCACTCAATGTCAGCAAAACCAAGGACAGGATTGTGGACTTCAGCAGGAAGTCAGGGAACGACTCAGTCCTCATCGAGGGCTCAGTCGAAGAGAGGATCAAGAACTTCAAATTCTTGGGCGTCAACATCTCCGAGGATCTCTCCCAGAGTCTCCCTGTTGATGCAATCACAAAGAAGGCTCGCCAGCGGCGATACTTTGTGAGGTGACTGAGGAAATTCAGTCTGTCACTGAGGATTCGTGTAAACTTCTACAGGTGTATCGTGGAGAGCATTCCGGCTGGTTGCATCACTGCCTGGTATGGAGGCACAAACTCTCAGGACAAGAATAAACTCCAGAGGGTTGTTAACTGAAACATCACAGGCACCAGACTTCACTCCATCAAGGACATCTACATGAGGCAGTGCCTTAAAAAAGCAGCCTCTTTCCTCAAAGACCCCCCACCACTCAGGCCACGCCCTCTTCATTCTGCTGCCATCGGGGGAAAGGTACAGGAGCCTAAAGATGAAAACTCAAAGGCACAAGGACAGTTTCTTCCCCGCTGCCATCAGATTCCTGAATGATCAGTGAACCACAGACACTGCCTTACTTTTTGTGCTCTATTATTTTTTTTATATATAGTAATGGTGTAAGATGGTTATAATATGAATGTTTACATTATGATGCTGCCACAAAGCCCTGAATTTTATGACAATAAATTCTGATAGTCCCTGAAAGCAGGGATTATGGAGTCCAAAGGGTTAAAATTACAGCTGAAGAGCAGAACATCCGACACTGCAACATTTCTACACACTCTTCTGTCAACCTACCTCATACCCCTCAAGTTCAAGAATGGGGCTTGAATGCCCAATAACCCTCAAGTTATTTCTGTCCACAACAATCCAAAATCACCTGCTGATAATTCACCAAAGGAACTGAATGAGTGAACAGAATGATTTGCATCCAGAGGCACAATGAACAGGACAAAACCTCACAGTAAACATTGAAGATGGACAGATTAAACATTTGAAAAGAAACTGCAACAGCCCCAAAACTCAATCCTTTTTAAGAATACCCGTGGAAACACAGGTCTTTCTTTACGGCATTCATAAGTGCCGACAATTTCAATACAAACTGGCTACAAACCTCTTTGGATAACTAGGACCTGTTGCCGTGGAGATGCCAGTGTTACTCAGCAGAGTGTCATTGAGGTCTTTATCCCTTCTGTTGGTCTCCAGCTCCATCTGTCTACGTGTGTAGGAAGAGCTGCGGGCCATGCTGCCCAATGGATTTGCAGAATCATCCTCTCGCTGCCTGGTGTAGGAAGCAGTGCGAGACAACGAAGCTGCAGAATCACTGCAAGAAGAAGCAAGGATCACATAAAGGAAGCAGGCAGCCCCAGAGAAAGATCTGAAAAACGGTTTTACGATACTTTCAGCCAATATCAAAGCACACTGCGGTTGTAGGTCAATTGGGTGGCACAGACTTGTGGGCGGGAAGGGCCTGTAATCGTGCTGTAAGCTTAAATTAAAAAAAATTAAATTGAATAAATTTAAAAAGAATGTTCCAATTCAAAATGAAGTTGCTCAGAGCAAATAATATCAAGTTGTTAATAAAAGTGATTTCAAATTTGTCAATTATTTGGACACGAGCATAAATTTGGCATCAGAAATACAAAACTCAGAGTTTGCTGAGGATCCTTCATTTACACAGAGTGAGAGAGGATGTGGAACTGATTGTCCCTAGCCACAGTAAGGTGCTTCAGAAACAAGTTTGAACGAAATAAACATTTATGGGATACCGAAAAATCATTTTGGGATTCAGGAAGTATTTTCAGACACTGAATCAATTAGAAGGAAGATATCTGCCCCTGTACCAGGCAGCCTACCACTCCCTGACATGCCAAATTGTAAGTTCCACCAATTCTCACTAACTCATCCTGTGATAAACTTTGGGCCTATCAGTTTCCCTGTAATTCCCTCAAACCAACCTTCTGCAGTAAATGTTGCCAGGTTTTTCAATATGCCTTCGCAGTCATCAGGTCCAAGCCTGATTGTACCTGATGTGCACATAAACATTGAACAATGCACACATGCACTGAAATTTGTTCATGCTGCAACTAAACAGGTACTTTGTAAAACTATAAAAACAACTGCAATAGTTGAAAGTTTTCCAGATGGAATGAGTGAGAATTTTCCGAACGTCTTTAATTTCCTTATCCTGCCAGATTTAAAATCAATGAGACTAGCTAACTCAGCCTGGAATCCAACTGAGTACAGTCTGGTGTTTAAGATCTTGTTTTACTTTGGATTAAAAATTTAGATCAATAATCGCACTTCCAATCTACAAATTGTTGGAAGTGGACAGCTTCAACCTGTCAATTCCAGTCCCCATATGCAAAGTTCAAACCTTTAATGTTGTAATCCTTTTGAAGCCACAGATCAAGCTCTTTTAGAGTCTCCAAAATTGTGAAATATCTTTCTAAACTACAAACAACTACTACACACAACTGACAACAATAATATCTGATGTTGTCAAATAGTAGTTGGGAGACATATTGCACATCCTTAGCCTTTGACAACTGCTAGACAATTGACAGTCCTAGTGGATTCCTGTATTAATTCTTTCTTAGAGTATCCTGCATTGCCAAAGTGCATTTTGGTAATGTTTGAACGCAGGCTTAAATCACACCAGTCTTTAATTCAGATTCTATGGCCTCATTGATATTGTGGTGTCAGCGATTATAAGATCACATAGGGTATTAACATTTGGTGGCAGCATTTTGCTGATCATCATTTCAGAAAGCAAACAACAAAAAAAAATTTGTCCAAGCTCCTGCAGCTTGTTTTCCTACCGAGATTTGTCCTCATTGGCATCTCCAATAGTGAAGAGTTTCCTTGTTGGAGTGGGTGGAACACGAGCTAACCGAGGTTCCTTCTCCTGTAAGCAACCAAATTAAAGATCGAATTCAAAACGCAGTCTACATTCAACACAACAGAGCTCCCTGCTGAACAATGGATTCAATTCTAATTGAGGCTCAGATAAAAGGTATTCGATGGACAAATGTGTCCTTGCACTACAAAAGAAATGCCTAGCAAATCTACAAGAAGACATGGATAGGCTGGTTGAAAGGGCATAACAAGTGGCAGGTGAAAAATTAATACAAAGACACGTAAAGAGATACACATTGGAGGAAAAGCTAAGGAGAGAGGACAGCTAAATTGAACAGTTCCATAAGGTATGCAGGGACAAACAGATTTGGTTGACTGTACATCCTGAAAGTGAAAGGGCATATTGAACCCAGAAAACTAGTTAGCATGCATAAATGATCATTACAATTGAGGAAGAACGTAAAGGGAGTGGAGAAAGCATTGATTATGATATTTGCTGGCATGAAAAATTTCAGTGCAAGATTAGAGGGAGAAGACAGATTCACTCTTTTAGGGCACTGATTCTCTAGGCCATCAGTGCTGTTTGATTAGTGAGGGATGGCTTAAGGTGGTATGTGAGTGGGAAGGGAAGATTGAGAATCACTGCTCTAGACCCAATGGTTACTGAAACATTTTGCTTGAGAAAAATTGTCATTGGCCCACTTCCTTTGGAGTTAGGAAACCCTGCACTTAACGAGTCAATGAGGTATGAGGAAAACAGTGGTTTTCAAACTTTTTCTTTCCACCCACGCACCACCTTAAACCATCCCTTACTAATCACAGACCACCTATGGAAGAGGGAATACTTAAAGTGGTATGTGAGTGGAAGGAAAAAGGTTGGGAACCACTGTTTTAGAGCAAAGGGAAAATGTATGTGGGAGATGGTCAAGAATGGGTAAATAGAGGCAAGGTGTTGATAATTCAAGGTCCGTGGGACACAGATTCAAATTTTTGGACAAAATATACAAAAGGTATGTGAGGTGAAGCTTTTCCATTCTAACAGGGTAATTATGATTTGCAGGACCATTGGCAAGATGTAGGCATGTAGAAATGAGAGGATTTCTCTATTCATTGACATCTTGGACTTGATGGGCCAGATGAATCCTTCAAATTCTGTAACAAGACGTCAGACAACAGGTTTTCAACTTGAAACATCAACTCTATTTCTCTTTCAACAGATGCCCTCTGACCTGCTGAATGTTCTTCTAGTTTTTTTTTGCTCTTATTTCAGATTTCCATTACCTGCATTTTTTTAAAAAACTCAACCCCTATAATTTTATAGCTCTTCATACTTCTTCTGGCTATTTGAAAGAACATATTTATCTTAAATATAATCCATTTACCTATTGCATGCATGTCTACCATTAGATGGTAAATTTCAGATTATCTTGGGTCAATGCTGTGTGTTTAAAAAAAAAATTCCCAAAATTAAAACAGGAAATGCTCGGATTTTCCCTGTGCTTGGCTCTTTTTGCCTATGAGCCAACACCTATTCTGGCTGGTCCGTGACCTACTACCAGTACCAAGAGCAGAAGTGATTAAACTTCCCTGAACAATGTTCCAAAACATTCCTTTCACAAACCTTTTCCTTGGATTCGGCCAGAGTCAGTTTGGGACTAGATGCTGACCGGACAATTCCTGGCTCTTTCCCTTTCTGCTCCTCCTGCGGTGGTTGCAAGTTGTTGAGGGCTCCGTAGCTCCCCGTCTTGCGGAGGGCGGTGCGCCAGGCCGCTGGGAACTGCTGCTCTTTCTTTTCCTCTTCATGGGCTGCCACTTTGGCTGAAGAGCCTGAAAACTGGCCATGCAAAAGAGACACTTCACCAAGTGATGGGATCCATTCACATGCAATTGAAATGTCTCAATCTGAAGGTGTGATCAATGGAACAGAAAATAACCTGCCGAAGCATTGCAGTAAAATAAAAAGCCACTAGGGTTAGGGGACTCATCTTTCATTGACATCAAAGATGGAAGAGACTGAGTTTAGTCTAATAACAGCACAGGAACATAACAAAATAAGCTGCAAAAATAAGTCTAACAGGTTCTTGTTCTTGCTTCATCTTTCAGGAAAATCATGGCTGATCTCAACCAACTCCACTTACCTGCTCCATTCCTCAACTCCCTGAATCATTTAAAATTGAAAAATCTGTCCATCCCCATCATTTGGTCTACCTCTCATAGCTCTCATATATTGTACCATCACACCTGATTCTACAGTCTCCACACAGAAGAAACAACCACAGTGTTCATCCTGATTCTAGACACCTATGAATTTTAAGTTTCAATCAATAAACTCCAAAGGCTATATGTCCATCCCAATGTCCACAGGGAATAAGCACTTCGTCTGAGGAGTCAATCTACTGAACCTTTGTCTCTATAATTCTAAGGTGCAGAAATCTAAACCGTACACAACACATGCAAACCCTTCTACAAGCATATCAAGATTTTTTTTGTACAATCCATCTGGTCGTTTAATAATATTTGGCCAATGTTAGAAGAGGGTTACCATGACTGTCTCTGCAGAAACCACAAGTGTGTGTCATTGAAATATTTTTGTCTGCCAGATTTACTTCCTTCAATGTACACAGTACTTTTTCTATAATAATTACATTAAGTCTGCACTCTCATTTATCCCTTGCATCTATACTTTTTTGGAATATCTTCCAGTGTAAAGTCAGATACAAAACATTTTCTTTTATAGTTTCAACTTCCTTCTGTTAAGGTTTCTCCTCTCCTAATCTCTAAGCATGGTTTTATTGCTCATTTTCTCACATCTTTGCAAAAACTCTCACACTGTTATAAAAAAATGCCTTGCAATTGTTGCCTCCTTGAATCTTGTTTCCCTCTTAATTACCTCTTGACCCCACCAAGAATCATCAGGCCACTGTCTCCCACACCATCACTGACCTCATCACTTCCAGTAATTCCCCCTTCCACAGCCTCTAACCTAATTTTTTCCCAACTCCGCCAGATTCTACCTCCTACCGAAGATCCACAAACTCAGTTGCCCTGGTAGACATGGTCTCTGCGTGCTCTTGCCCCACTCAACTCCATTTTGTCTCCTTGGTCCATTCCCTTCCCACCTACATTAAGCACTTGTAACATGCTCTCTATCACTTTGAAAATCCTTGGGCTTGACCGCTCATTTTCACTATGGAAGTTCAGTCTCTATGCACTTCCATCCCCCATATAAAACGTCTCAAGGCTCTCTTCTTCCTTAATAACAGACCTAATCAGTCCCCCTCCATCATCACCCTCTTCTGCCTGAAAGGACTTGTACTCACCTTCAATAACAACTTCTTTGACTCATTCCACTTTCTCCTTTGTTTTTGGTACATATACATAACATCGAGGGCCAAAGAAACCTGTAATGTACTCTACAATTCTGCGTACTAACCCTGTCTTTTCGCTGGATGAGCTGCAAGCCTACACAGGTAAGGCTCCTTAACTCTTCCATCATAACATTTAGAACTACATGGGTACTGCCTCCTGCACCCATGATAAGTCCATTCACTTTACCCACTTTGTGGTTAACTTCCACCCTGACCTCAAATTCACTTGGTCCATCTATGGAAATATGGAAACTCTCGCCACTTTCTCGATCTCTCAGTCTTCATTTCAGGGAAAAAATTACCCACAGATAACTTTTACAACTAATTTCCAAACTTAACGACACATCTTCTCACCATCTCCTGTCAGGTTCCAATTCCTTTCTTTCAATTCCTCTGCCGCAACTCTTCCCATCATAAGGCTTTCCATTCCAGGTTATCCGAGATGTCCTTCTATATACGCGCCTTCCCCCTCTACTTCCTTAACTCAGCCCTCACCCACATCTTCCTCCCTTTCCCGCACAATTGCTCTGGCTCCTTCCCCTCATCCTGGATCCGACATTTTATTCTCTGCAATTCTGCCACCTACAATGGATCCCACCATCAGATACATTTTCCCCTCTTTGCTTTCTCTATTACGCCCTCATCCCTTCCTATCCATCACCCCCTTGGTACTGGCTCCTGTGACTGCAAGATGGGCTATACTTGCACCTACACCTCCTCCCTCACCACTATTCAGGCCTCAAACAGTCCTTCCAAGTGAAGCAATTTCATTTGTGAATATGTAGGGGTCATCTACTGTGTCCAGTGCTCCCAGTAAGGCCTCCTCTACATCATGGAGCCAGGGCACATAATGGGAGATTGAGTGTGTTCATTCTGTCCACTGTAACAGTAAGGCCAACAACTTCAATTCCACACCCATTGCCACACTGACATGTCTGTCCATGGCCTCACATGGCCAACCACAAATTGGATCAACAATACCTCAGCCATCTCCAACCAGATGGTATCAATCAGAATTAGAATTTATTGTCATGAACATATCACAAAATTTGTTGTTTTGCACTAGTATCACAGTGCAAACATTTCCATAAACCACATTTCAAAATAAATGAATAAAAATAGTGGAAGACAAAAAAAGACAAAGTAAGGCAGGTTTATTTATCATTCAGGAATCTGATGGCAGTGGGGAAGAAGCTGTCTTTGTGCCAGTGAGAACCTCATCTTCAGGCTCCTGCACCCTTTTCCTGATGGTAGCAGAGTGAAGAGGGCATGGCCTGGGTTGAGGTGGTCTTTGAGGATAGAGGTTGCTTTCTTAAGACACGAACTCTTGCAGATGACCTCGACGAAGTGAAGACTAGTGCCCGTGGTGTCACTGGCTGAGTTAACAACCCTCTGGGGTTTTTTCCTTGTTCTGCGTATTGGCATCTCCATACCAGACAGTGATACAACCAGACAGAATGCTCTCCATGGTAGAAGATATCGAGTATCTTTGGTGACATACGGAATCTCCTCAAAAACCTCCCAAAATACAGCTGCTGGCGAGCCTTTTTTGAGATTGCATCGACGTGGAAGTTCCAGAACAGATCCCCAGAGATGTTAGCACCCAGAAATTTGAAATTCTTGACTCTCTCCGCTACTGATCCCTCAATGAGGACTGATTTGTGTTCCTCTGATATCTGCCTGAAGTCCACAATCATCTCCTTGGCTTTGTTACGTTGAGTACAAGTTGTTATTGTGAAACCACTCAACGAGCTGATCTATCTCCCTCCTGTATGCTTCCTCTTTTCCATCTGTGATTCTTCCAACAACAATGGTATCATCGGCAAATTTGCAGATACCATTTGAATTGTGCCTGGCCACACAGTCATGGGTTTAGGTCAATATCAGCTTCTTCATTTTCTGTTACTTTCCTCATCCCTTTGTCCCCTTTCCTCCTCTTCCCCAACCCCTCTGTCCCCTTTCCTCCTCTTCCCCAACCCCTTCCCTTTCTCCTATCAGAGAGCTATTTTTCTTGGCCCTCTGACTCCTCCCCCAACACATCTTACCTTCTTTCTCTATTATCGCTCACCCATTTGCCTGTGCTCCTGATCTTTTAAATTCAGATGCCACACTGACATGTCTGTCCATGGCCTCGCATGGCCAACCACAAATTGGATCAACAATACCTCAGCCATCTCCAACCAGATGGTATCAATCAGAATTAGAATTTATTGTCATTAACATATCACAAAATTTGTTGTTTTGCACCAGTATCACAGTGCAAACATTTCCATAAACCACATTTCAAAATAAATAAATAAAAATAGTGCAAGACAAAAAAAGACAAAGTAAGGCAGGTTTATTTATCATTCAGGAATCTGATGGCAGTGGGGAAGAAGCTGTCTTTGTGCCACTGAGAACCTCATCTTTAGACTCCTGCACCCTTTTCCTGATGGTAGCAGAGTGAAGAGGGGATGGCCTGGGTCGAGGTGGTCTTTCAGCACTTCCAAAGTAGGCCTCAGGCCTGTTGACTTCCAAGGGATGCTGCATGACCTGCTGACTTTCTCCAGGTCTTGTGTGTTGCACGGCCCTCCTGCATCTGCACATTACTTTTCTCTATCAAATTTTTTAGGGTAATTTTCTGCTGGTTTCTAAAATGCTCCCAAATTTCAATCTTACTGACATTACATGACTCTTAATCCAAAATTGGTCATTTTCTTCCATTTTTTTGCCAATGATTAGACGTTTCTACCTTTTAAGTTTTATTTATTTGTGAGGTTCTACATTCAGTTGAAAAGCTGGACTCTTGGGCTTTATCCACAAAATCTTCTTTCTTGTTTTGGAAACATTGCCTGCTCCTATACAGATCTTTTTTCTTAGAGTTCAAACCACAAGACATTCTTTATTAAAGAAGGGGGGAAAATATAACTGTTCAGACTCCCAGTTGTAATTGCAGAAAACATACTATGGCTGTACTCTTTATGCATACTACAGAATATATGACTGCTAAACTCTTTCTACATTGTACCCCACAAGTGCCACTTTTTTTGCCCAAAGCTAAAAAGCCTCCTGTATCTTTAAGCCACAGCCAGACTGCCCATCTCCCTTCAGTTCTTGCTTTGGTCCAAACAAACAATTAGCATCCCTTACCTGTTGGTCAAGGTCAACTGTAAGAGCCCTCATCTCTCGTGCTGTTTCCTAGTAGGATCTCATAACTGAACTACCTCGCAGACATGCAGCTGGACCAACTAAAAGAGAAGCTAACTGGCAGAGGAGGGGTTTCCCTTCCTCCCTGACAATGGTGGGGGTAAGTCTAAAATATCCTCTGCCATAACAGCAGAAATTTGTGGGAGAATATCTCAGCAGGCCAGGCAGAGGTATTTTCTTTGCAGAGAGAGAAACAAAGTTAACAGTTCAGGTTAATGACAGTTCTTAAGAAAGGCCATTGACATGAAATCTGACCCCGTCTGTGACCAGAACTGCTAAATGTTTCCATCTTTTGTTTTTTTCCCCATTTTTATGAATTTCCATGGTTGTTCTCTGCCAGCCTTTCCATTTTGAAAGAACAGCAAACTGATGGCAATCTCAAGAAATCAACCAGAAAAATGGAGCCAAAATCTCCAGAATGCTGCAGCCAACCCTAAAACACAAATACATTCTTGCCATGAAATTTAAGCACTGAATAGATTCTGTAAGTTCTCCTCTAGTAAAACTGTGCTAATAACATCATGGGCTATGTCGGAAACATAATTTAACAGTTCCAACGAAATCAATAGATTGACCTTTCAGTAGGGCTCCACAAAGCATGGCTGCAAGGAGAAATCTTGCCCCAATTATTTGTGTTTGTTACCGATGATCTTCTTGTATCTAACCTGCTCTCTTACAGAAATTACAGCAACTTACTTCACATTCGGAATTGGCAAAACCCCATGGAGACGCTATGCAAATATAGCTAAACATCTGAATGTAAAAAATAAAATTGTTTGGAAATCTGAAGTCTTGGAGTAAGGACAAAGAAATTGGAGTTTCTCTAGAGAGAAACCAGAGAGAGAGAGACATAGAGAAAGAGAGAGAGATAGAAAGAAAGAGTGAGAGAAAAAAGAGAGAAAAAGAAATAGAGAGAAAAAGAGAGAGAAAGAGAGAGAGAACAAAGAAACAAAGAAAAAGAGAGAGAGAGAACAAATTAGAAATTCCATTCAGAACAGAAAAGGATGATGCACCAATCAGGAAGCAGAGAAGGAACAGAAATGTCTGAATGGCGAGAGAATGCACACCAATCAGGGACTCAACCAATTATGGACCTCCAAGGAACACATACCAATCACAAGATTGAGTGGATCATGTGCCAATCCGAAATTAAGTGGAAACGTAGACCAAAAGTAGACAAAGGGAGAATGTGTGCCAAATTTGGGGCTGAAAAGGAAAACAGTCAGGGGAATAAAAGGAATAAACAATCAAGGTGGCATTAACGAATTTTAACTGTAGGCAATCAGTTAAAGGCAAAGAACACAAATATTTCTACTCAAAGTTCAAATGTTTTTTTGAGAATTGCAGTTGGTAAAGTTAAGCACAAGTTCCCCACTGGTCTTGGACATATCTGAATGCAATTAACTTTCATTACAGCTGGATTATTTCAACTGGTAAGGTATTACTGACGTGCCTGAGATGTGTGTTGGAGTCACGGCTGCTCACCACGTTCATGAAGGATTTGAAATTTGGACTAGAATCAAAATTGTGCAACCTTTGTTATAATAACAGATCTCTTGAGCAAACATAAATACAGAATGAAAGATATATGGATAATTTATGAAGTTGGTCCAAGTTGTGACAGATGCCTAGAATGGCCAAGTGGAAGATAATAAGAAATCTGAAGGATAAACAATGTGGGGATATGATGCACAGTAGTTGATTATAGGGCAGACAAAGGAAATTGACAGGTATGGGAGTGGGACAAGGGAAAAGGGAAAAGGATGGGATGGTACCCAGTTCTGGTGATTAACCATCAGCAATTAATCAATTGTAGAGGGAGAACAGATCTCAGGAGTTAACAATGACTTCACACAGAGCGCAAGGTTCAACTGGAATTTAGAGTACAATCCAGACCATCACGTTCCAGAAGGGACATCTTCAATAATGTCAATTGATATTTTGTAACCCAATTAAAGAAAATACAGAAGCCGGAAATAATTCTACTAGAATGCAGACTGCAATGGCTCAGAAGAAATTCTAAGGAAACCTCATGACATTTTTTGGCAATCACCATCCCTGCAAGAAAGTTTTTAATTTTTTTTTTAATTTTAGGCATACAGCGCGGCAACAGGCCCTTTCAGCTCACAAGTCCTTGCCACCCAATTAACCTACAACCTGGTAGGTGGGAAGAAACCAGAGGAAACCCATGCTGATGCAGGGAGAGCATTCAAAGTGACAGGGAATTATTTTTAGAATAGGGAAGGTGAACAGTTTAAGATTCAACTTTTTTACAGAGCAGCAAGAAAACCCATGAACCAGCATAGATATCGAACGGATAGAGTGAGCTGGGAGCACAAGTAATAACTTTCCAAATCCTGGGACCAGGCTACAATGGACACTTATTCTTTCAAACATTTTGATGTCCAAAATAAAATACTACCATCCAATGTCCTCATCATACATTTCAATTTAATTAAAAAGTCAGTGTGGCTTTTAGCCCTTTCCCCATTCATAAACAACACAAACAATTTGTGCATTCATTAAGGTCAGATCCTCTCTCTTTTCAACAATGCAATGTTTGCCTGAAAGGACACAAGTGAGACAGAAGGCACTGAATACTTGCCTCTCCATCCCCAACCACTCCCTGAGAAGATCTGTGTCTAAAGGACCACTTTGGATCAAATTTTGAGCAGTAACAATTGCAGAGGTTTTGTGAGAACTTGCAACATGAACATATTGCATTTTAGATTGCTGGACTACCTATTGCCCAACAAAATCTAGTGTGTCTCTGAAATAGCTTGTCTATATCTTGTGAGGTTGAGAACAGAGAGGAAGGCTGAGGGATGAATGCAAGGCAAACCAGGTGTTCATGCCGCACACCAAAAGCCCCAGCGAGAATGGAAATCTACACAGACAAGAAGCTCACCGCTGCTTTATGACCTCTTTGAGGGACCAAGACAATGCCAGTTTTGCGTAGGCCCCGTCGCCATGACTTTGGGTCACGTGGCTGACAAAAAGGTAAGAAAGGAGTAATGAAGTCAAACTGTAGTCAGAGGAAGAGCAAGAGGAGAAATAGTGAGATGCGGTACATGTGAGAGTGAGGGATAAAGAATGGGATGCAAGATAGGGCACAGAGGAAAGATATCCTCATTCCACAAGATCTTAATAATCAAGAATAATCATGATATCAGTAAGTTAAACCTTCTATATCACTATATAATTCATCAGTCAATGTCTTAAATAAACCAGGGAGTTGATACAGATGAGATAATATTCAATAGAGCTATGACTCTCACTATAATTACATGATTTCAATCAAAATTTGACTACAGGAAATATAAAGTTTTTCTACCTAGACTATCATTCGTAGACAGAGGCAAAAAGAAGGGATACATCCAAAAGCATCAATACTCGAACTCCAGCCATCCACTGGCTAGAACTACTACATTTTTCACCAGGGGAGAGATTGCTGTCATACAACAGTGTTAGATGCGGAGGTGAGTCAGTCAGGGCTTTCTTCCACATATTGGATAGGATCATAGCATAGAAGAGCTCGGAGTATAATGCAGAAAAATCAGGGCACTTGGTGAAGATTGGCAAGAGTGGAGGTGGATAATGCAATGTTGGTGGGGGAGATGGTTTGCAGTGATGGTGGGGCAAAGAAGTGAAGTAGCAAGACCCTGTGGTGGTGAGGCAGAACCCCAGTGGAACATTAAGTGGTCTGAGGAAACTCTTTCTACTTGGTCAATTTCAGTGCAGCTCCTTTTGGCTGCCAAGTTTTCCAAGTCCTGGGAAATCAGCTCATAAATGCAAAATACAAGAGGTCTGAGGAATGAAGATCCATTTAAATATTGCATGGATGCTTGTAGGCATACAATTTAAATTCAGAGGAGACTGGGACAAAGATTGGCTCACAAACCCAATTTTTAAAAGTCCCTCTCAGTAGTCTTAAAATTACCCGACATATGATCCTGCATAAAGCAGCCCCGTTCACAAAAAAATTGGGCTGAATTCTTTTGAAATCCAATGCAGCATTCTTTAAATCATGAATTAACAGAGCACTATTCACAAATAATATGGCAGTTCTCATTTCAAAACCTAAGCAACATTCTTTACATTGAGTTATGATAATAACCTTCATAATAACCTTGGCAATTTTCTTCACCAGAAACAACACAACACTTATAACTATAGACAACACCACTCCTCACAAGAAACAAAGCAGAATTCTTCGTTAAATTCAATGCAGCATTCTTCATTGGAAAGGACACTGCACTCTTCAAAAAAGGAATGCAGGGCTCTTCATAAGGTTCAATGGTGCACTTCTCATACAATTTGGTGCCGCAAGCTAGAAAAGATCTTCAATGAGATGATATTCAGCATTCTTCACTGGAGACAAAGCATAAATCTTTACGAAAATCAAGAGTTCCTTGACTGAAAGCAACCCAACAATCGGAGGTAAATAAGGTAGCACACTTGACAATATCCAGAAATAACACAGCAAAACAATCAGTGCAGTACCCTTAATCAGAATCAATCCAATAATCTGCATCAGAATGGCACAGTAATTTTCAGAAAACAAAGTTAAGCATCATTGAACATGTAACTTCCCCTGGAAATATCACAGAATTTTGCACCAGCATTTGTCCAAAAAAAACCCCAGCCATCCTGACAAGTGACATAGCATACTTCAGCAGAGTGTAGAACTCTTCACCAAAAAAACCCAGCAATTACCAGAGCAAACCACATCACATTCCAGATGAAAAAAAATCTGCAATTGTCACTGCAGCAGTTGTTGCAGGAAGCAACTCAATATTTATCCCAACGAGACAATGAAATCATGCAATGGCCGACACAAGAACCAGTGCCACAGTTGGCTCGCTGCATCATTCTTTTCATTGGGAATTAATGTGGGACATCATTGGGTATCAACACCACACTCTCCAGAAGTGAAATCACTGCAATGTTCTCAAGAAACCAAACTCCAAAATCTCCAATGTGGCATGCTTCACAAGAAGCAACACAGCAGAGAACAGAGAACCACACTGCACAGGAACAGGCTCTTTCACCCTCCCAATGATGCACTGAACAGGTTGCCAAATGAAACCAAATCTATGCTGTTTGCACATAATATGTATCCTTCTAGTCCCTGCATAGTCATGTGTCAATCTGAAAGCCTCAGGAACACTCTCACATCTGCACAGCCCATTCCAGATACTGACTATTCTATAACATGCCCTGAACATTTTTCAATTTTCCTTCTTTTCCTTCCTTCCTCCATGCCCTCTAGCATGTGATACTTTTATCCTGGGGAAAAAGATTCTGACTGTATAAACTGACTGCCTCTCATGCATTAAACTTCTTTCAAGTCTCCCCTCTGCCTCAAATGTTCAAGAGAAAACTAGCCAAGTTTGTCTAATCTCTCCCTATCGCTCATACCTTCAAATCCATGCATCCTTTTCAGGGACTCTACGTCATTCCTGGAAGGTGGGTCACAAGAATTGAACACAAAACACAATTGCAGCCTAACAATTATTTTATATGGCTGCAACATGTATACTCGATGCTTCAACCTACGAAGGTAAGCAGGCTGTGCATCTTCTTTAACACAGGATCAACTTGCATGGCCACTTTCAGAGAGTTATGGACTCAGATCCCTCTGCCCATCAAACCTGTAAGATTCCAGCAATTTATACTTTTCCGTTACATCTGACCTTCCAACTTGCAACACCTCACACTTGTCCAGATTAAACTCCATCTATCAGTTCTCTGCTATCGTTATTAATTTATATCCTGCCGTAACCTTTCATAGCCCTCTGCACTATCCGCTCTTTGAGCTATAAGCAAACCTATTCACCCAGTCACCAACTTTTTCATCAAACTCATATATATGTATGTCACAAATGAAAAGTGTTCCAACAAAACACCATTGATCACAGAAGTCCAAAATACCATTTTTCCACCATTATCCTCCATCTTCTCTGGGCAAACTAATTCCAAATCCAAATTATCCATCAATCTTTATCTTCTGGATTGGTCAAATCCACTCTTCATAGAACTATTAAACCACATTATAAACAAACAAGACTGCAGTTGGCAACAGAAATGACTCTTCATCCAAAAGAGGATACGCTTTGAAAACGCTGCAATGTAAAGGACACAACATCAAACTTACAAGAGTCAACGCCAAACTCTTCACATCCAAAATAATGCTGCATTGCTTTGATTGGGAGCATTGCTTCAAATGCAGCACCCTCACAAGAAGCATAAGAAATGAGAACCCAGTTTGTGGCCCAGATTAAATAGAGCATTAATTGTGGCTTTGCTGTGTTGCTTCCTGATATTTGCAAGACATTGTGCAGAAGGAAGCAGTGGCATTCCTTGCAAAAGTGCCATTCAATATCCATGAGGAAAAGGTGGCTTTAGCTCTTTGTATTAGGAACCAGTGCATAAAATCAAAAATTAAAACACTACATTTAACACAAACCAATGCAACACGGAAAAAGGTAACAAACTTCCCACCAGAAAACGTCCCTGTAGGTTTTTTTAAAAACAGCAGAAGCAGTTATGCAGCATTAACAATGCACCTAATGAGGCATTTCTTGAAATGTGAAACAACAAATTTGAAAAAGATAAATTGCTCACCTCGAGTAAATAGTGCAGCATTCCAAAGAGGAAACAATACAGTAAGAACAGGAAGAAAAGTCTGCAACAGTCAGAGCAGGAAATAGTTCAGTAGTATGGCAGGAGAATGAAGCACTGCATCCCTCACAGGACGACTGAATACAATAATAATAATCATTACAGGTCACATTTATACAATACCAGGCTTCAGCTTTTGATCATTTTTACTCAAAAGAGAGCAATCTTTAAGTAAATGAGCTTACCATAAAATCAAAAAGCATTCAAGGCCACTAACCTAAACTAATGTTTAATTAAACACTGTCAGTGATGAGACTGAACTTGCTATTTACCCTCAACTCGCAGAAACCATTTGGTTTTATCGCTGCTACAATCATTACAGATCTGGCTTCAGTTGGGTCAAATGCAAAGTTGGTTGAATCCTGGGATTGCAGGCTTGATTGACAGGTCTGCAAATCATGTCCTCATTTTGAAGAAAAATAAAAGTCAAGGTTTTCTTCCTGAGTTTCTTGCAGCCTTGCAAGTACTTGCCAACACAGGGCTGAGCTTGCAGTTTTTACAGCTAAGGGTGAAAAGGAAATCTGTTGGTGCTATTCTGTACTGAGGGGAATAACAAGCTTCTTGATTTTTATAATGATTTTACTTCATCTTTTCTACCCACCACGTTCTGAAAAATGCTTCTGAGATGACTAGAAAAGTGCAACTCCCATGTCGGAATGGAAAAGTACTGCCCAATGATACTCCTTGAGGTGCAGATACATATTGGGAAACTAGTGACATCACAGGCAGAAGACTGTCGACAGCAAAACCTTCCCATTGCCAGGGAAAACACTGGAACATCAAGGTCACAAAATCAAGCAGTAGTCCTCAAAGGGCAGCCTTCTTCATGAGCCGGAAGGGCTTGTGACCGCGCTGTATCTCTAACTTCAAAAAAATTAAATAGTGCACCCTACCACAAACAATGGCCCAGAGTTTCCTCAGCAGTAGCTTCATTGAGAGATACCTTTTGCCCAAGACACACCTGGCCAAAAGGTATCTCTCACAAAAGGCTTACTCATCCACAAAGTCATGAGCATGGGATCCATGGAAGCATGGTTGGCTCACAGGAGTCAGAGGGTAGTAGTGGACGGAGCGTGTTCTGACTGTAGATTAGTGGCCAGAGATGTGCCTCAGGGATCTGTTATGGGACCCTGCTCTGTGATTTTTGTAAATGACATAGACAGTTAAATGGAGGGGTTTGCAGTTGACATAAAGGTAGAAGGTGCTATGGATAGTGTAAAAGGTTGTTGGAGGTTACAGCAGGACGTAGACAGAGTGCAGAGTTGGGTGGAAAAGTGGCAGATGGAATTCAATCAGGGAAAGTGTGAAATTATATGCTTTGGAAGATCAAACCAAGGTTGAATACATTCTTAATGGTAGGATTCATAACAATGTGGAAAAACAGAGGGATCTTGAGGTCCACCTCCATGGATTCCTCAAGGTTGCTGCTCAAGTTGGCAGGGTGGTTAAGAAGGCATATAGTATGCTGGTCTTCATGACTCATGGGATTGAGGTCAAGAACTGCAAGATAATATTGCAACTCTATAAAACTCTGATTGGAACACTCTTAAGAGTACTGTGCTCAGTTCTGGTTGCCTCATTACGGAAAGGATGTAGAAGCTTCTGAATGGGTGCAAATGAAATGTATAAGGATGTTGTCTGGTTTGGAGAATATGTTTTATGAAGGCAGGCTGAGCAAGCTAGGATTTTTCTATTTGGAGCAATGGAGGATAATAATGTAAAAAATGATGAGAGGCATAGATGGTGTGGAGAGCCAGCATCTTTTTCCAGGGCAGCAATGGCCAATAACAGACGACCTCCATTTAAGGTTAGTAGAAGAAAGTTGAGGGAGACATCAGCGATAGCTTTTTTTAAATTTTCAGAGAATAATGGGTGCCTGAAATGCATTGCCCAGGTGACGGTAGAGGCCAACTCCATAGGGACACTTAAAAGAATCTTAGCCAATGGATGTAAGATATGTGGGCTGTGAGGGAGGGAAGGGTTGATTGATGTGGAGTGAGTTTACAGAAGTTGGCACAACATCGTGGGCCGAGGTTGTTCTAATGAAACACAGTACTACACTTCTTGCAAAAAGTGCTACCCATCATGCAACACAAAACAATGCATTAACTGCAGCAGCAAATAAAGCATCAATCCTTGCAAGAATAAACATGCGGAATCATAAACATAAATGGAATCATTCTGAAGACCTCATCACTGAACAGCAAAATGCAGCACCTGGTACAAAAAGGAGCCAATACGTGGTCTTTTCTTGCCACAGCAAATCTGCAGCAGCTACACAGCATTATCTGTACTCGAACCCAGAAGTAAAAAATGACAGGCAATGACAAAAACACAGCAAACAATGCAGCATTTTTTTAAAAAAATAAAATCCAACCAGGCTCAAAAGGTAAACAACACATGATTCAAATACCACAGCCTCCCTCGGTCATCAACAGTACAGCACACTTTGCGGCAAAAACCTTACACCCCCTCCAACAGAAAATCAGCATTTGCAGTAATTCCAAATTTTTGTTTGATCTGGAAGGAAAGGAAACATGTTCAATGAGAGAGTCAAAGCAGTTTCTCTTCCACTGGACCCTAACTTCACTCAGAGTTTCCAAAGATAGTTCAGGAAGTGGTGCGACAGATTCAAATTCAAAAATCAATCAGATTCTCTCCTTGCCTGTTACATACCCTCTTGTTACTTGTGGTAGTAGATGAAAGGATGGAGTCAGCTGTCATGCTTTTTTTGGCGAGATTATTCGTGTTGAGTCGGACTTTGGCCTTCTCTGTCAAACCAAGGGACACAATCAATGGTCAATAAAGAGAGTTTGGCAAATCTAAGTTTCCGATTACGATCCCCAATGAAATGTAGGATGATCCCTTGAGTATCACAGTCACCAATGACACTCTCAACATCAAAGAGAGAACAAAATGCAGATTTTTTAAAAAATTATCAAAAAAAATCACAGCTGAATTTTTCTGAAAGATATTGATCATGAAATGTTTTGCCAATCTGTCTGATTACTGGAACCCATCCATGTAGCTGCCTGTGACTGCCAGTATTGGCCAGTCCTGCAGGCTCTCTTTGAAAACCACTGGTGGCAAACTACTTTTCTTTTCCTGTAAAGCCACATTAATCAACACATCCCAATAGTAATAACCAGTCAATTAAAAAAAGATCCATTTGCAGGTGCAATCAAACCTCTTCCGTTAAACTTTAAATGGCAGTGTAATGACATAACGATATTGCATGAACATTTCACAGCTCCATGCCACTTGCACAGGCAGGTTTTGACTAAATGGGCAGAGGCAGAATGTGCAGATCTATGGTCTGACATGTCCCTATGGAATGGTGAGCAGGATGGCCACTTTGTTTTTAATGCTATTTCTTTCAATATATTTTCCTCACATAAAGCTTCCAAAGGGTCATTATTTGGTTAAATTGTTGGGGTACTCAATACAGTGTATTCAAATAAATAATTATATTGGAGCACAGGCTAGATGCCCACCTCCTAGAGATGATCAAAGTCCAGCTCTATGATGGAACTTACCAGCCTCTGATGTCACGTCATGAGGCATCTCCTCCTCAGAACTTGAGCCATTCAATTTCTTCCTGTCCTCCTCCTCATCATTAACATGCTCCATCATTACAGACTCCAGTGTCTTGCGCTCCTTGTCATGCATTGAGATTTTATCTTTGCTGCTCATACGGGAAATAGAAGTCCTGGTGGGATAACGGATTAGCACTAATTGGCTGTTAGTGTGATGCGTGCAGGCCCAAGACTTGATAAGCAAATTCCATCTCTGAGAGTTAGACACAAAACTCCAACAGGGTATAAAGGAGCCATTCTCCAGCGTAATGCAAATGGGATTCTGATAGCAAACAATAAAACATTGCGCAGAACATTCTGTTCTTCTCCTATGTTGACGTGCAATAATTCCTCTACTTCTTACCCATCAGTAAAGAACTTTCAGCTCTGCCATTTACTGCTAACATTTGCTTTGTGAATCACTCCCAAATCTCTTTCATCACAGAATGTATTTCTGGGTCATACGAAAGGCATGCTGCCATCTATTCTAAAAGGAATATGCTCTGGTCACTAATACCACCTGTAACACTTCAGTTGAATGTACAATGTCCTGCAATGAATTCTTGTGCAATACATTCTAGTAATGCTCTGTTATGAAACACATCTCTTTCCTAAGTCCATTTCACCTTGTTATTTTCCAACAGATCTGTAATGGTGTGAGCTCCCTTCTATTGTAAAATATACTCCCAGCACTGATATTATATCAAATACACTTCCAGCTCTATTACCCCATTTCACTCTTGACTTAACAGATTTATGTGATGTTCTACCATAATTAACCAATGCGGCAAAGCATTTCGGTCTCTGAGTTGAAGCTATTATTTAGCAAATGCTGGAGTTGTTCTTTTGTACCCTGCTGGAAATCAAAAACATAAACCCATCACTGAACCTCTGGCAGACCTCAGAGGCAAAACCTCACACAGCATTATATTTGGTGAGGCATCACACCTGGTCCAGTGACAAAGCCAATGCAGTGCAGCCAAATCTCATTCTAACATGTACGAGGTCAAGCCTCAACATAGCATCTTCCTCATTATTAGAAGTGAACTACAACACTCATTGCTTTACAGCATTCCCCTCCCTTCCCTTGCAGAAATATGTCTGGAGCATATACTTAGCCTTCATTTCTTGTACATTTTTAACAATGAGATATAAAAACAGCTGGATGAAAAATGCCATCTATCATCTTGGTCAATACATGATAAATGATCCTTGTTAACTAATCACGTTACACAGTATTGTTAAATCTTTTGAAAGATATAAAGAATGAAAAGCAGAGGTATGGGGCATGCGCAAGAGTCCGGAATGAGCAACTACCATGAGAGGGGATTTATCTTCTACTGGTTGGGAGCAGGAAACATAGAATATCAGTGCACAGAGACCAAAAGAAAAAAATCCAAAGAGCAGTGAGGACTTGCAGCAATAAAATATACTGTCTTAGAAATCTGCTAGAATTCCTTGTGGAGTTTTCAGATGATGTTTGACAACTTTACATCCACAATTGAGAGAAGTCGCCAGTGTATGCGGATGAATGGAATGGATTAGAAAGTGGGCCAAAAATAGGGAATGTGTGATGGATGGAAAAATATTCCAAGGGCTTCAAGTGATGCAACGTTTCTTCTGAATTCCTTGTTATTTCAATGACTAATAAAATTGTGACAATTATTTAGTATTAATATATAATCATGCATCATGCATGATGCACTAACCCTCTTTACTATCTTCTTCAGCATGATTCTGAAACAAGCCATGAAAGACCTCAACAATGAAGACGCTGTTTACATCCGGTACCGCACGGATGGCAGTCTCTTCAATCTGAGGCGCCTGCAAGCTCACACCAAGACACAAGAGCAACTTGTCCGTGAACTACTCTTTGCAGACGATGCGCTTCAGTTGCCCGTCCAGAGCCAGCTCTCCAGCGCATGACGTCCTGTTTTGCGGAAACTGCCAAAATGTTTGGCCTGGAAGTCAGCCTGAAGAAAACTGAGGTCCTCCATCAGCCAGCTCCCCACCATGACTACCAGCCCCCCCACATCTCCATCGGGCACACAGAACTCAAAACGGTCAACCAGTTTACCTACCTCGGCTGCACCATTTCATCTGATGCAAGGATTGACAAAGAGATAGACAATAGACTCGCCAAGGCAAATAGCTCCTTTGGAAGACTACACAAAGACTCTGGAAAAACCATCATTTGAAGAAACACATAAAGATCAGCGTGTACAGAGCCGTTGTCATACCCACGCTCTTGTTTGGCTCCGAATCATGGGTGCTCTACCGGCATCTCCTACGGCTCCTAGAACGCTTCCATCAGCGCTGTCTCCACTCCATCCTCAACATTCATTGGAATGACTTCATCACCAACATCAAAGTACTCGAGCTGGCAGAATCCGCAAGCATCGAATCCACGCTGCTGAAGACCAACTGCGCTGGGTGGGTCACGTCTGCAGAATGGAGTACCATCGCCTTCCCAAGATCGTGTTCTATGGCGAGCTCTCCACTGGCCACCGAGACAGAGGTGCACCAAAGAAGAGGTACAAGGACTGCTTAAAGAAATCTCCTGGTGCCTGCCACATTGACCACCACCAGTGGGCTGATCTCGCCTCTAACCGTGCATCTTGGCACCTCACAGTTCGGCGGGCAGCAACCTCCTTTGAAGAAGACTGACAAAAGACAAAGGAGGAAAATCGCAACCCCCAACCCCAACCCACCAATTTTCCCCTGCAACCGCTGCAACCGTGCCTGCCCGTCCCGCATCGGACTTGTCAGTCACCAACGAGCCTGCAGCAGACGTGGTCATTTACCCCCTCCATAAATCTTGGTCCGCGAAGCCAAGCCAAAGAATATATAATAGTAAAAGTTCTTTTCAGTTAGAGATTTGATTAAGTGAGCTAATACTTTTTCAGGAGATTACGCAGATGTCTTGATCTAGATCACTTAAGTGGATTGCTTTTAATGTTAATAAATGTATTGTAATGCATGTTTAAACCTTGATCATTAGCGAAAATTCTGCCCTATGATTAAGAATGGACCTACACTCACTGGGGTTTAGAGGAGCCAAAGCGAGATATTGATTTAGAAAGATGAAAATGAATTTGGGGAAGACTACTGGCCATTCACTAAAATCTTCAACTATTTCAACATTTACAACTTTTGCAGTCTCTTCATGCTCCTTTCTTCAATTTCACAATTTAGTGTACACGAATAATAACATATCCCTTTAATTGCTACCTCTATCACTACAAAAGCCAATACTTAAATTATTCATTACGTTCATGGTTCGTCCATAGCCCACTCACTCGTATGGTTGTTGCCACTGGACACAGATGGATGTTTCTTCTAGAATAGATCAACCTTCATTCTTTGACATCCACATTCATTTTGACAAATCTGATTCCACATACTTTTAAAGAATAATCATACTTGGAATTCCTAGAACTGAAGTTATGGTAAGGGATGCCTAATTTTGTATCGGATGATATCAGTGGTTAGTTATGATACATTTTCTATACACAGAGACTGTATCTATTCTTAGATCGTTGTTTCTACATCTTCACACATGTTCTCCAACCCAATCCTTTCCGGAGGATTCCATTAGACATCCATTAATTTCTGTGGAACTATCTTTTCTTAGCCGTCCCAATTTTCACTGTACAAAAACTGAATCAAGACAGTCTTGCAAAATGTCTGAATGCAGCTCTTTCCAGAGCTGGTTCTGAATGATAACTCTTCTTCCACTGCTGCACTCCAAGCTCTTTCCCATTACGATGTCTTTATTTAATTGATCTTTCCATTTTTGTTCTTCCTCCACTCCAATCTTAGATTCATTTAGTTCCCTTTTACACTAAATTCTCACCATTTGGCAAGATTCATCAACAATCTTTTCTAAATTCATGTTTTCTCAAAACCTCCAAACTGTGAAATCCTTGACATGATTTAATTATGTGATTTTTCTCAAACTCAAGCTTTAACAACAATCTATTTCTCTCCAGTTTGCCTCTCAGTTCTTTTTAACCTTCATGGCTCTTCAACCCTTCTCTGGTTCTCCATATTTTAAAACCCACTCAGTGCGTAGTGGATCTGCGTCAAGGTAGACTAACCAAGCTCCAGGTAGGTTTTTGTTTCTGCACAAGTGACTGCCTGACCGACATGCTGACTTTACACAAAAGTGCTGGAGAAACTCAGCAACCTCTCCACATTCTTTATGGAATACATAACCATGGTTTCGGGCCTCATCCGATCATCAAGGCATGAGCAAAAACAAATAGGCAGGTGGCTAAACAAAATGGCGAGGGAGCACTGGCCCACAGGTAAACTACTGTCACAGCACCTACAGACTTTTTTGTTTAACTGACACTAGGACTGTTGTTTTCTGATGCAAGCAGCATCTTCAAATGGCCAAATGAACATATTAGAAATCCTAGAGTCATTTGGGGTGTTGGATTTATTGTAGCAACTTACCTGGAAGAAAATGATTCACATTTCAAAGAATGAAGGCAAATACCAGGTATTTCTGTGAGCACAGCATCAGAGAAATAATTAACGAAGGTCAGACAATAAATTATGCTGAATTTCACTGTAAAGTCATGAGGTAAAGAATTAACTATGGCTAAGTGATGTTATTTCAATAAACAAAAGAACTCCAAAAAGGTTTCTCTCCAACGCTCAGATGGTTGAAGAAATGAGTATTTGTGGCAGGGAGAGTGGAGCATTGGTGAAGGAGCTGAATGAATAGTTAAAGGATCCAGCAAACATGGTAGCTCAGAACCTGATGGTTCAACGATTACAGTAAATATTATCCACGCTCTTGCTAATGTTCAGAGTGGGCATGCTGGTACTTGATGGGACAGGAAGAAACAATAGGTGGAAAGCTTAAAGCACTAAGGCCTTATCGACAGCAAATAGAAAAAGGTATGCACTTACAGAACATCTTAAATCTCGCAGATACACAGGTTTCAAGTATGATGAATTATTTGGAAATTAAATGACTGTCATTTGGCATAAGCTTCAGTAGGTTGGACTGAAAGGATCTGTTTAAAATCACATTCTGAGAGAAATAATTCTGAAGTTCACAACTTTTTCAATAAAATACCCAAGTGTCAATGTAGATTATGCGATCAAGTTCTAGAGTGGAGATTGAATACACAACTATTTGGGAAAAGGCCAAGGTGTCATTGAAACAGTTGATTGTATATGGTGTGTTTTCGGGAGATCTTGCTGGCACTTGGGAGTTCTTTTGCCCTTATTTGCACAGCTCTTGGACTGAGGAACTAATGCAGTACCTGAACCTGCCTCTGGAGGTTATTAGCACACTTGTGGATGGAGAGGAGATTTTGAGCATTTTATAAACCCTGCATTTCCACCAGGATGAAAATAATCAATGATTTTATTTTCTAATATGGCACAAGTGTGATGGTAATCAGCTGAACTCAAGACAATGGAACAGCAAGACACTCACACAAAAGATGTGCAGTACACCTCCCATTCATCTATAAGATGCAGAGGTATTTGGGTGCCTGGTATGATTCACAAAGCATTGGTATAGCAAGTATATAGTGAAACTAACAAAATTTTATTGTTTAATGTGAAGGGAATTGAATACACAAGGAGAGAATTTACACCAGGTGCTGGTGAGATGCAATCTGAAATATTGTAATCAGTATTGGTTCCCTTGTTCAAGTAGTTAAACCAACTGAAAGCAGTTCAGAACAGGTTTACTAAGCTAATACCTAGAATTTGAGGGTTGTCAAAGTTGGACAAGTTAGATTTTATTTAGAAGAGTGAGACTTAACTTGATCCTGAAGGATCTCCAAGGGAGAATGTAGAGAGGATGCTTCCTCTTGTCGGAGAACAAAGAATTTGTAGTTATTGTATAAAAATACAAGGTTGCTCATTTAAGACTGGGATATAAAGAAGTGAGTGTCTTTTTCTGAGGGTCATCGATCTTTGGAACTCTTTTCTTCAGTGTCGTGCAAGCCAGAATCTGAATTTGTTAACGCAGAAGTAGATAGATGTGTTTTTGATCGCGATAAAAAAGTGAAAGGGGGCAAGCAGGAATACAGAGCTGAGTTCACAATTAGACCAGCCATGATCTTATTGAATGATGGACTGGCTTGAGTTTCCAACTCCTACTCCTAATTTTAAAACTTGATGTATCTGGTGCACACTGAAACAGGATCGTGTCATGGGTGGAGGAAATGAATGTTCAAGATTATGGACAGCGTGCCAAACACCTTCCTTGACTTTGGAAGAAAAACTATTGAGCAGATGCACAGCAATTTACCATAAATCATGAGTCTTCCCCTTATTTTGTTCATAGAATAAAATCCTATTTTTTTCCCTCACACAAAACACTACCATCCAACCCCTATCCAGCCTCCCAAATACCTCTCAAGCAAAAAATTTAACTGGATACCAAATGTAAATGAGAGGATAGAGTCAACTCATTTGTTCCTCTTTATTTATCCACATCTCCAATTCGAGATCAGGAAGGAGGCTGGCAATGAAGATGAATGCGTAACCTTGATTTTTTTTAAATTTTAAATGGCCATGTCTTTGTGTATTGTGCTCCAGTTGTTTCAGTGAATTATATATGCCAGACAAGTGTTTGGAGAGACTGAAAGTGAACCAGTCAAGTCCTAGAGTGAGGTGTGATACACCAGTGACTGGCTCATGGAAGCATAACACAAAAAACCTTAGGGAATAGGAGAAACATACAAAAAATGAATAAAAATCAGATCTGACCATTCAATATCATGGTTATAACATTGTTTCTACAACATGAAATCCAGTGGGTCTGATCCTCTCAATCTGTCACCTTCCAAATGCAGGTGTCAAAAAAAGCACCTCAAATTTACCTTCATCTGAAGTGGTTCCATTCAAAGTGACCATCATCAAGGGAAGGTACCCCCATGCACTACTCCTCTTACAGCAACTTAATCAAGAGACAACGAATCATTCTTATTTCACAAACATATTTAACAAAGGAATTCAATTGATTTTTTTAAAATCAAAAATGATTTTCTATTGCACTAATGCTTCCTCTTTCAGTGGGCAAAGAAGGGGAAAAAGCAAATTCTTGGTGTTTCTTTTAGCATTGGCTCAGTCTTTCAAGTGCGAGATGGTGCCCCCAGTTAAAATCTAATCAAGTGGTGTTAGGGTGGGAAACGCAGTTGGCATCACCACTCATCAAACAGTGAGTCTACATGCTGCAGGACGATCACCAGAACAAACCAAGGCACAACTTACCTCCTGCTCCTGGATGGTACCTGCTGTGAGGCATTTGACAGTTCTATGAGGGTGGCCTCCTTCTTGGCTTGCTTCTCTTTCTCAATCCTCAACTGCTTATTTTTCCAAGAAAAAAAAGGAAAGAAAATAAATATTCCAACAACTAGAAATGGTGAAGAGCATGTGGTGGAGTGGGGGCTGGGGGGGGGGGGGGGGCGGGGAGGGAAATACCATTTGGAGAAGAATGTACTATTCTGTAACCTGACAAAAGATTCCTCAATCTTATCCCAGTGCATTGTCCCTTGGGCAGTTAAAATAAACACACACATCTCTGGAGTGGAAAACATCTTACTAGATTGCCTGCCCTTTGAGGAGAAAGCAGTGCATGGAATTGGACCAAGCTTTAAAAAGGTACCATTCCTTTAACCCGCTTGTTCTTAAAAAGAAACATATCAATTTCTGCCCACTTTTGTCTCCTCCTACATTATGAATTTTGACCCTATATTTTAAGAGGTATTTAGATTTCCCCAAAAAGAGTCACACCATGGAACAGAACCTTTGAGCCAACACACCCATGTTGACCAAGTTAGTATGCTGGGCTTGATTCATTTGTCTTCATTTGTTCCATATCCTTCTGAACCTATCCTTTCCACGTATCTGTCCAAATCCATTTTGGATTTCACAATCGTAACTGCTTTTAGTTTCCTTTGGCAGCTCATTCCAGATATGGAGTGAAAACGTTTCCCCTGAGGTCTCTCTTAAATCTCCCCCTATTCACTTTATACATACCCCTCATAATTTAATTTCTTATTCCAAGCGAGTGAGGAAGGGGGTCCCTAGAAAAAGGTTCATTTGAAATCACTTGTGATACTGATTTGTGTTATCATAGATTATCTAATGATGTTTTGTGAATTAATTCATGACAAAAAAAACAGCAAGAAAGATCTGTCATTATCCTCAGTTCCACTCCATGACAAACCAAATGATCATCTTAAGAGATTTAGTACTTTATTTTCACTCATATAATGCGCACAACATATAAAATGAAGGACATCTTAAAGCTATGTAAAATATTCCCATATATGCGCACATGCATATATCGCGTGGGTGTAGTATTCGACATTCCAACTCACAAGAGCAAGTTGCATTTACTTGGAACAGGAGACAATACACACACCATAGTCCCACTTTCTGCCACAGTTACAACCCATTCAACTTCCCCCAGAGGTGTAAATAGCTGATATCCTCCGGCAAAGTCTGAGACCGTTGTCTCAGAGGTAATTAATACATTAATCTTCTTCCTCAGGGGGTGGGTCTGGGCAAGTAACATTGATAAGATGCAGTGCCCTATCCAGAATATCCTGTTTCTCAGAATACCATGGCATTCAGGCCAAAGAGATAGTCACGAGATTGCTAAGATCCAAATTTTGAATTTTGCCTTTTTACATATATCCAATTCCCACGTTAATTTGTAAATTGTATGCGTGATGTTTCATCGCCACTATTACTTTCCCATGCCCACTATAAATTGTGTGTGATGTTTCATTGCCACTACTGCTTTCCCACGCCTGCTATAAAGTGTGCATGATATTTCATTGCTGCTACTACTTTCCCACACCCAGAATAAATTCTGCATGTTGTTTCAACATGTAAACAAAATTCTTGTATAGCGCGCACATGCATATAATGCATGGTGCATTATGCAAGCGCATATAACACATGGTATATGCATAAAAATACGGTAATTGGTCTCATCACTTTGGCCTGGTGTTAGTGTTGTGCATTCAGATAGTTCAGAAACAATTGCCTATCCATCTTTGTACTTACAACAGTCTGTTTCTTCTGTAGCTCCTCCAGCAGTTCAAAAAGGCTTTCATCTGCAACATCGAATGCTGTTTGACCCTATGATTCAGGAAAAGCATGTCAGTGATCATTGTTCCTGGTGGCAAGCAATCAATTCCCTCCACTTAACACTCATTTCAGAAACAGTAAAGCTGTAACCTGTCTGCACAGTTCAACTAAACAGTCCACACCTTTCCTGCAGCAAAATTTCTATCAAAACAAGAGAAAAAGAAATGCTTATACCATTCAGTAAACATCTAAATTGCATCCAAGAATAAAGCTTTCAGATTGTGCTTTTCAAATAGCCCCAATCACAATTCATCAGTGGGAAACATTATTTCTGGTATTCCAGACTTGGAAATGTAGTTAGTTTGGTCAGGAACCAAGGTTCAGGAAAACCTGCACTGGGTTTCTGGTTGGGCTACTTCTTTTCTTCAACCAACCATGGTAGACATTTCAGACACTGCAGTTATGTCCTACCTCCTGATGGAGCACTTCTGACATTATCCTGACATCGTTGAGCAAATATCACTTAGAAATATTTAAAATGTACTAATGCAAGAATGTATCAGCATTTTGTATAAATAAGCCCATAACGAAGATAGCATCCCATACAATAACCATTCTCTATTTCTTATGGCAGACACAAGTCCGGATTCTGACACCAACTAGTGTCGTATAATCAGTTCCCTACAACTAACTTACCCAAAAGAAACAGAGTGGATTCCTACGAAGTACAGGAAAGTCAAGCAACACTAACCGGTGAGGCACTGAGATTTTACGCCATTTGAAACCATATGAAATAGAAACTGATTATCTAAATTCATCATAAAACATTAATCTACAAGATAAATCAGTGAAAATCATACGCTTTAATTGAGGATTTTTTTCCACTTTTTTTGACTTTTTCCAGTATTTCATAATAACATGAAAGAGGGCAATACAGTGTAAAATATGATTCAATTAGAACAACAAACAGAGCTAGACAGTGAAACACATGGCAAAGAATAAATGCAATTTGGAGCAACAATGATTATAGGCACTGCAAAATAACAGTGTATAAAGTAAAATCACATTGTGCAAACCAATTCATTTAAATAGTATTAGCCATCAGAATGGCGTAAGCACCTTACATTGCTTTATATTTGAATGAAATGTCAAACAGTATTGAAAAGAATGACATGAAATATAAAGTAATAGAACATCAGAAAAAGTGCAAGAAAATTTGATGCAGCTCATATAGAATACAAATTAAAATGAGTGGCAATTTATCCAAGATGGCGCCTCTTCATACTGAGGTTCCAAAAAGGAATGCAATTAATGACTCGTTTGGGCTGTGTGCGCCAAAAAGGCAAACTGGCCACCAGATACTGAACAATATATCAGAACAGGGCAAAAAGGAGTTGTATAGTCACCTTGTAGCACAATAATCATGGAAAGAATCAAAAAAGACCTTGCAATATCATTCCCAGTGTACCCAGTAGATACAGTTTCACTGCTCTCCTTTGCCTTCCAGCCACCAACATTACCTAGTGATTTCTAACTTAAAATAGCAGGTTACATTTTCTCCCTATTTTTTTTTAAACCCTAACAGCTCCTAACAAAAACCAAACAGGTACACAGATTTTTCTTTGTCATTCATTGCAATGGCTTTAAAATTTCTCTGCTGTTCTCCCCACCCAAATTATTAACATGGTGTTATTATTCTTATACATTGCACAATACTCATATGCACTCAATTTCTTACTTGATGAAGTTCAACACTGGAACTCCTGAACAGCAAAGATGCATTCATCAGGATGCTCTTTATCGACTACAGTTCGGCATTTAACACCATCATCCCCTCAAATTTGATCAGCAAACTCCAAGTTCATGGACTCAATATCCCGCAGTGTAATTGGATCCTGGATTTCCTCACCTCCAGACCCCAACATGGTAAGAACATCTCCTCCATAATCTCCATGAGTACCAGAGCACCACAGAACTGTGTTCTTAGCCCTCTTCTCTACTCCCTTTACACCTATGGCTGTGTAGCTTGGTGCAACAACACCACCATTTAAAAATTCAACCATAGTGGGCTGTATAAAAAAGGGTGATGGGTCAATGTACAGGAGGGAGATTGAAAAATTGGCTGAATGGTGCATCAACAAGAACCTCACATTCAATGTCATCCAAACCATGGAGATGTTTGTTGACTTCAGGAAGGGAAAACCAGAGGTGTACGATTCAGTGATCATTGGGGGAAATGGTGAACAAATTTAAGTTTTTGGTAGTCACCATCTTGAAGGATCTCTTCTGGCCCCAACGCACTAATACCATAATGAAGAAAGCACATCAGTGCCTCTACTTCCTCAGGAGTTTGCGGAGGTTTGGTATGACACCTGGCAAATTTCTACAGATGTGTGGTGGAAAATGTGTTGACTAGCTGCACCACAGTCTGGTGTGGGGACACCAATACCTCTGAGGAGAAAGCCCTGCAAAAAGTAATGGGCACAGCCCAGGACATCTCAGATAAAACCCTCCCCACAATCAAGAACATCTACAGGGAATGCTGCCATCAGGAAAGAGGTACAGGTGTCATAAGATTTTCACCACCAGGTTCAGGAACAGCTGCTACCCCTCCACCATCAGACTCCTCAACAATAAACTTAATCAGGGACTCATTTAAGGACTCTGACTTTTGCACTTCATTGATTTTTTTTCTCTCTGTATTGCACAATTTGTTTACATTTCTTGTTTGTTTACATGCGTATGTATCTTCTTGAGTAGTTTTTTTGCACTATGAATAAGAGGTAATTCTGGCTGACCCGCAGGAAAAAGGATGTCATGCATATACTCTGACAATAAATCTGAACTTTGAACAGGTAATTTGTGGGGGGGGAGGGGGGAGAATCTACAATAGTATATATAATTGTATTGAAAAGAGACAATAAATACAAAAAGATAATATTCAGTATCCTCCTGTTGATACATCAAGGACATGTCAAACAAATACATGTACAGGCATCTTCACTCTGCACATCAACGGAATAAAGGCCATCATTCGCAACTATGAGGGATAGCCATGACGACGACCGATTCAGTAAAAAAAAATCCTTAGCACAGAAATAGGTTTCTTTTTCTTCTAATTTCACCTGTTCCCTCCCTCACAAAGTTATCAATGTTTGGGCAACAATTGTGATTGGCAGCAAGGAACTACCCTAACTGAAAATTGATGATACATTTCAATTTCCTCTAGTTAGCCTAACTGTTAGTGCAACGACTTTACAGCACCAGCGATCGGGACTGAGTTTGAACATTCTCCCCACGTCTGCGTGTTTGTTTTTTCTCCAGGGGTTCTGGCTTACTTCCACCCTTTAAAAACAAGTAGGTTAATGGGGTGTAAATTGCGCGGCATGGACTCATAGGGCTGAACTGGCCTGTAACACTGTGGTATGTCCAAATATAAAAAATATATTAAAAAAAATACATAACATCCCTGCTACGAATTCTCTTGAAAAACCTCTCAACACTTACGACTAATTGGCATCAATTTTCATCTCTATATTATTCAGAATTCTTGTTTAACATAAATGTGTGTTTATGCCTTGGAATATTATGTCATGAAAACGTATGATAAAATACAATTGTGTACTGTTTATTTTTTTCCCCAAACTTTATTTATTTGAAAAATTATTGGTAATCATACAAAATACGGACAATAACAAAATTTATATATATATTATATATATATATATACACACACACACACACACACACACACACACACACACACATATATATATATATAAATTAAGAATAAAAAAGAAAAAAAAATAAATTTTTCAAAATTAAATTCCCATCCCCCTCCCCCACCCCTTCAGCCAGCTCACTTAAGGAGAGCCAAAAAAAATAAAGAAAAACTAAAAATAAATGCATATAATCCAAATATGGTAACCACTTATTAACAAAAAAAAAATTATCATGCAAAACATAAGTAATTTTTTCCATAACAATACAAGCTTTCATTTCATTATGCCATCGCATTATATTAATCACTGTATTGTCTTTCCATGTACTTGCTATACATTTTAGAGCTACGGACAATGCTAAATATACAAATGCAATTTAAATGCAACCCCAATCCCTTTAAAGGAATCACATAACCCAATAAAAAAATGGATGGATCTAATGGTAACTTAAACTTATACAATTTTTCCAAAATTAACTTATTTTCTTCCCAAAATGATTGTACACACATACAGGACCAAACAGCATGTAAAAAAGTTCCAACACATGAACCACATATAAAACAGGAATCTGAATTACTAAAGTAACTTTTTTTCAATTTCTCAGGAGTTAAATATAACTGATGCAAGAAATTATAATTAACCATTCTATATCGTGCATTTGTCAATCTAGTAACACTATCATGACACGTATCCATCCAGTAATCTTCAGGAAAAACAAAAATTAAATCATTTTCCCATTTAAGCTTAGATTTCTCCCATTCCGGCTTATCCATATTATCTTGTAGTACTTGATACATAACAGAAATGTAGACCTTTTTTGGTATAGAAGAAATCAAAGACTCGAATTTCGACAATGCAGGTAAAATCATCTCTCTACCATACATATTTTTTTTACCAATGATCAAAATTGATAGGAAACAAACAAATAATTTTCCGCGATATCAAAACATTCTTTCAATTGATTAAAAGAACAAAATTGTCTTTCTACAAAGCAATCCTGTAATGTTTTTATACCCTTAAAATCCCAATTCTTTAAATGACTATTAAATAATGAAAAAGGAATAAACTGATTATTATATAATGGCGTTAAAATAGATAATTTACTTTTTTATCCTATAATCTTATTCTTTTTTGTCCATAACATCAATAAATGTTTTAATATCAGCATTTTATACTCCCGTAATAAATTTATATTCCACCGAAATATAAATTGATATATTGCAGTTTCAGAAATATATGCCATCTCAACTTTAGCCCAACATGGAGGCCGATCCAAATCCATCAAACCACTAATAAATTTAAGTTGGGCTGCTTCATAATAGTTCTGAAAGGGAGTTAATTGTAATCCACCTAATGCATACTTCCAGGTAAGTTTTTTTAATGCTACCCTTGGTAGTTTACCTTTCCATAAAAATTCCCTAGTGATTTTATTTAAGTCCTGAAAAAAGTTATTTGTAAGAAAACATGGTATTGATTGAAACAAATATTGAATACGTGAAAAATTATTCATTTTAATACAATTAACCATCCAATTAGTGTTAACGGAAGGTCTTTCCACTTAATTAAATCTGCTTTAATCTTTTTCAATAATGGAACATAATTTAATTTATATAAAGACTGATACTCAGTATTCTCAATTATTCCTAAATATTTAATTTTATCCGAGCATTTCAAATTAGCAGCATTTTTATAAATTGAATATACTCCTTTACCAACCGGCAAAATTTCACTTTTATCCCAGATAACTTTATATCCAGATAATGATCCGTACTGTAATAAACATTCCTGTAAGTGTGGCAAGGATTGTTCTGGGTTTTTAAATATATCAAAACATCGTCTGCAAATAAATTAATCTTATACTTTTCATCCAGAACTCTCATCCTTTGTATCTGTTCATTTTGCCTTATTAATTGAGCTAATGCTTCAATGGCCAATGCAAACAGGGATGGTGACAATGGACAACCTTGTTGGGTGGAACGTGTCCATTTAAACGATGACGAAACTTGTCCATTTGTCATCACCCTAGCAGTCGGGTTTGTATATAAAGCTTTAACCCATCCAATAAAAAAAGGGCCAAATTTAAACTTTTCCAAAACCTTAAATAAAAAAAATCACATTTGACCCTATCAAAAGCTTTTTCCACATCAAGTGCAACCACTATTGGATGGTTGGGTTGCTGCCGATATGCATTGACCAAGCTAATTAATCGAAGAATATTATCTGAAGCATGTCTATTTTTAATAAAACCCATTTGATCTACATGTATCAATTTAGGCAAATATTTAGCAAGTCAATTTGCTAATATTTTAGCTATTATTTTATAGTCCACTTTCAATAAAGAAATAGGTCTATACGAAGACACCTTTAATGGATCTCTATATTTCTTTGGATTACAGTAATTAAAGCACTCGAACAAGATTCTGGTAACTCATAACGTTCAGTCACTTGCTATTTCTAACACCAAGGATAAATCCTCATTCAAAACTTTATAAAATTCCACCGAAAACCCGTCATCACCTTGTGACTTACCATTAGGCATTTCCAACATAGCAGTCTTAATTTCTAGATCTGTAAACGGAGCTTCCAAATCTATAATATCCTCTTCTTCTAATGCTGATAACTTTAATGTAAATAAAAAAGAATCAATAGATCCATTATCCCATCTCCCCTCAGAAGTATATAATTTTTTATAAAATGAATAAAACTGGTCATTGATTTCCCGAGGTTTATAGGTAACTATTGAATTCTTTTTAATAGCATTAATAACCCTTGAGGTCTGTTCCTTCTTTAACTGCCATGCAAGTACTTTGTGTGCCTTCTCACCCCACTCATAATATCGTTGCTTAGACCGATTAAGTAAACATTCAAATTGATAAGTCTGTAACATATTATATCGCAGTTTTAATTTAGTCAAAGCTATTTTCTGATCTTCTGTCACTCTCTTCTGAAATTCCTTCTCCAGTTCATCAATTTGCTTTTCTAATTTAAGACTTTCAGCCATATATCCTTTCTTAACTTTAGTAGTATAACTAATTATTTGCCCTCTTAAATAAACTTTTAACACATCCCATAATACAAAACAACTTTTAACTGAATTAGCATTTTCATTTAAGAAAAAAATCAATCTGTTCTTTAACAAAAGTAACAAACTCAGGTTTTTTCAACAATATTGCATTAAATCTCCATCTATCGGATGAACATACTACCTCTGAACTTTCATAAGAAAAAAATAATAAAGAATGATCTGATATAACTCTACTCTTATATTCTGCCTGCAATACCTTTCCTTGCAAATGTGCTGATATTAAAAAAAATCTAGTCTAGAAAAGGAATCACGTCGAGAAGAATGAAAAGAAAAATCTTTCTCTATAGGATTAATCCTTCTCCAAATATCTACCCAATTTAAATCTTTCATTAAAGCCCCAATTTGTATCGCCATCTTTGATTTTCTAATACATTTTGGGGATTTATCCATCAAAGGATCCAAAACACAATTAAAATTCCCCCCAACTAAAATATTTTCATTAGTTTGACTTAATAACAAAAAAACTCTGAAATAAAACACTCATCATCTACATTAGGTGCCTAGATATTAAGTAAAGTCCAAAGTTCATTAAGGATTTTACAGTCCACTTTCAAAACCCTTCCAGCATTCCCCTCTACAGTATGCAACTCATAAGATAAATTCTTATGAACTAAAATCGCTACGCCTTAGAATTAAATGAAGAAAAAAAACACATGACCAACCCAATCTCTTTTCAATTTCAAATGCCCTGTTTTGGTCAAATGTGTTTCTTGTAAAAAAGCAATATCAATTTTCTATTTTTTTGATACAAGTTAAAACTCGCTTTTGCTTAATTGGATTATTTAATCCCTGAATATTAAAAGCTGAAAATTTCAAACTAGACATTTTAACAAATTAACAATATAAAATACAAAAAATTGCTCTCCTACTTATCAATGAAATCCACTCTCCCTCCCCTATTATAGAAAAAGTTTATATAAAAAGGAATACAATTAATTCCCCCCCAAAGGGGGGGGGGAGTTACATCCAAAGGTAGTAACTCCCTAAAAAACTGGGTGTGGTAAACCCCACCAGTGGCAGATGACTATCAAAGATATCAGTGCCATCCACCTCCCCCCAGCCCGAAATACAATATATATAATAATGTAATTCAACGTCATAGAAATATTCAGCCCAGCGACTCCAGTCTCAATGACTGGTTCGAATCTTCAATATCAATAAGACTGTGTGTCAAAACCTCCTTCTTTCCATCTTTCCCATTCTTTCCCATTCTGTCCATTTCCATTTCTATTAGCCCTACTTTTAGGTGACAATGGCGAGACTCTTCCCTGACCACGTAAATCCGTTAACAAATTAGCAAAAACCAATGCATCATGATCATTCTCAAAAAATTGAGACTGATAGTTTCCATAAAAAACCTTCAACACAGCAAGAAATCAAAAAGCAAATTTATATCCTTTCTGCCACAACACATCTTTGGCCGAATTGAATTCCCGTCGACATCTAATAATTTCTTGACTCAAATCAGCATAGAAAAAAACTCTATTATTCTGACTTATCATTGGAGCTTGACTTTATCCTACCTTCTGTACCGCCAACCGTAGAATAATTTCTCTACCCTGATAATTCAAGCACCGAATTAAAACTCCTCATGATGGCTGTCCCGGTAACAGTTTCTTCCCTAGCGCTCTATGTGCCCTCTCCAATACTAAACCACCCGGAAAGAATTCTTTACCCAACATCTCGGGGATCCAGTCTTTAAAATTTTTTATTGGATCTGATCCTTCAATATCTTCTGGAAGGCCCACAATTTTTACATTATTTCTCCGACTTTGATTTTCCAATGAATCAATCTTTTTCAATAAATCTCTCTTCTGAATTCCCCAATCCATGAACGAATCTTTCACTTTCTTTATTTTATCCTTATTACGTACGACTTGCTCTTTACATTCAGAGAAAGCTGTCTCGAGTTTTTAAAAAATTTTCCTGTACTACATCCACTGAAGTAAGGCATTTATTAACATCTCTCTTAAGTGTAGATAGATCTTCAGACACATTAAACATTGTAGTTTGCATTTGGGTCATTTGGTGAGACATATTATCCATATGGCAGGCAATCACTTCCAAAACAGTAAAAATAGAGTTCAATCCAGATTCCAGTACCACATCTTGGGTCCCACCTTCTATAAGGTTGTTCCTGTGAACTGGACATTAAAGGTAAGTCTTCTTCTTCTTGTTCCACCATTGTCAGGCCTTTTCCCGTGCAGCTGCGGGTCTGCACAACCGACGACGGCACCCTGACCACATTGGGGCGCCGCCGCTCGGGCCCCCCCCAGAGCCCACACATGCTCCAATAAGTCGCGGACCCTGGAGGCACCATGCGTGCTCAGCAGGGCCACAGGCCACGCAGGGGCAATATCCACTGCCCTCCTGCACATCCCCGTCTCCCCCAATTGCAGCGCGGACTCAAAGGCTCTTTGTTCAGTCAGGTCGCCCGCGCGCCCGACATCACGAACATGCGGGTCAATGTCGGCCGATTTCATCAACAAACCGGCGCCATCTTGCGGAGACAAGACCGGTGCCAGCGTAATAATCAACCTGCATAATAATCTCTGTGGCTTGGAAGTTCCCGATGGCAACTCCGTGGTTCCAGCTAGACAGGTAGGTCTCAGTTCTTCAGCACTTTTGAAGAGTAGTCTTTTCTGTAGTTGAGTCTTAGCTTTTTTAATATTAGCCGCCATTATAGACAAATGATGTATTTAGAAGTAGAAATAAAACATTTATATACTTAGATTAAAGTTTAAAAACGGATGTTTAAAAAAACTGGCTGGGGAGGAGTTGGACGCCATGCCTGTCCTCTACGCCATCTTGCCACGCCCACCCCCACCCCCAGTTGTGTACTGTTGTTAACAGTAAAGCACCCAATTTCACGAGCAAATCTTGTATCCATAATGCATCATTAAAGTGCAAATAAATTCAGAGACTGTGAGTTGTTCATCTTCAAAGCCTCATCCACTGCTTACACTACACAACTGGCCTCAACCTCACTGTTAACTGTCATACATTAGCTGGATTTGTAAATGTATCTATTAAGCAGTTGGTTGTCTTTTACACATTGTGATTGTCAGTTTCATTCCAGTATGATGGGAATTCTTAGAAATTTCAAAGTTGATATTGAATTCCACTTATTCTTTTACTTTTCTTTGTCTTTTTGCTAACAATCTCTCCTATTATTTCTCTTCCTGTGCTTGATTGGTCTTGAGTTCAGCATCTTTCTCCATTGTTTCTCTGCTTCTTTCGCCATCCGAATACTCCACTGCTCTCCTTCCACCACTGTCATACTGCAACTCGGGCAAACTTGCAGTGAAAGATACTTTAAATATTACAAATCTAGAATATCTATCTCCTTTTATCTGATAACACATACACATTGGAATTCTGTGCATTTTTAATGAAAATATGAATTATATATATATTTTAAAAATTAAATGTTGGCATACAGCAGAGTAACTGGCCACTTCGGCCCATGAGCTGGGGGAGGAAACCGGAGCACTTGGGGAAAACCCATGCAGACACACAGAGAATGTACAAACTCTTTACAGACAGCGCAGGATTCAAACCCCAGTCCTGATCGCTGGCTTTGTAATGGCGTTACACTAACCATGCCACCAAACATAATATCACATAAGATATCAGAATAGCAAAGGTAGTGCAAAGCTTTTGAATAGCTGTTTAATATTAATCCTGAAGCAATTAATAAAAGATAGGTCCCTTGCAAAATGAAGTAATGAATCCTGGCGATGCAAAGATTTGAATCTAAAAAAAGGACGATGATCAGGAATGGGAATCAAATCCAACTTCTTAAGCCTCTAGTCCAGGAAATCATGGTTAACCACAATAGTTTAGCCATTGTCTCAGTATACACTGGAATATAACACAAGAATTTGTGGTCTAAGTCTCAGCACCAGACTATTGGTATGTCAGTGCTTTTCGCTTTGAAACATGACAACTTCAACACTGGAAGCTCAAGGAAATGTATCGCTGTAACATGGAAATCTGATGTATCATTAACATTAGAACGATGGCATCCAGAGATTCAAAGTTGTATTCCTTTAGAAAAAAAAACATAATTTAAGGGGTAAATATTCCTTATTTCTACAAATTTGGAGCCCATATGCTAGAATTTTGGGATTAAAATTAGAACATTTTTTTAAAATCCACCTGTCCAGTGAAGCTTGCCCTGAATGAATAATAACTTTGATTTTTTGGGATCCTCAAGTGTCATCTGATGTAATTCAAATCAATATGTAGTACTATGCAATTTGCATATGCAATATGCAGTACTGTTATTGTGTATTTTAGTTATGGGATGAGATTAGGTTTGGGGGAGGGTTTTAAGGGTGTTTTTAGTTTAATTTCTTTTTAGTTTTTATTCTACTTTTATATATTTTCAGCATATATCTGTTAACAATGTAATATTGTGATTTATTATTGTTTGTTATATTATCTTATATATGTTGATTAAATAAAATATTCAAAAAAAAACCACTGGGAGCTCACAATCATTGAGAAATTTGCAAGAGTGTTGGAGCTCTTAACCAATTGCTTAATGTTTGTAATGGTTAAAACGATTTCAAATCTGCAAGTGTTACGGAGTCCAGAGGACCCCAAACACCAGCAGCAATAGATATGCACCACAACAGAGGGTTACTTAAACAAAAGTAGTTTTTAATCATATTTGAACAAGAAAACAAAATTAAACTTTAACTTATTACTTAACCTACCTAACTACTTAATCCCCTAAGTGCAGGTGTGTGTAATGTATATTTAAGATTAGAAAAGTTCTTTGGATCACAGTCCAATCTCACTGGTTGCAGACAATTCTTGTTCTGTGCACAGAAGTTAGCATTAACAAAGTTCACCAATCTTTGGTGCTTAACAGGCAAATGGTTACCACTCAGGAGGGTTCTTGCTGGTTTTCAGAGATTCCTTTTCCAGGACATCCGCAACTGATTCCTTTTCAATCAGTCTTGTTGACGAAACTTTCCCCCTTCATAGTTCTCCAGATGATCCTCTTTCTTTCAGGTAATCTTTCAGACTGCCAATCTTCTCCTTTGCCCAGGTAGCCTTCCAAAGTTTGCCAACTTGTCCTTCTGGAACTGATTTCTGTGTCCTCTCTCTCTCTCTGTTTCACACTCTCCCTCTCTGAGAGCAAAACTCTTCTCTTCAGCCTGCAAAGATCTCACGGTCTCTCAGGCAAGCTGCTGTCGATACTTTGTTGCCTTCTGCAAAAGTCTTGCAAATATTCTGTGTTTTAAAATGTGTGTGTGTAAGCTGCTCTAACAATTCCTCCCAAACCACCTCCAAATATTCTGTCACACAAGCAGTTCTCTTTATGGCTTTCAAGATGTTATTTACATATTCTTTGAGTGTCTCCTTGCAACATCTTCAACCCAAGGTCTTATGGCTTGTTAGAGATATTACACATTAGTTTTAGTTGCTTTGTTCTACAAATTGGTAAGGAATTACAATGTCTGACAATTTTTATTGACTATTTAACAAACATTTAGCACCATCTAACAGCTTATAATGATGTATGGCAACTGAATTGTTACAATTCCTTTGGTGGCCTGATGGAGAACATGGTAGAATACAGAATGACAGGGCATCTATTTGGGGTAACTTCATCACCAAGTTGTGCTAATTTTGCCCTTAGTTAGTGTGATGAGGACAATATGGAACAAATTAGCTCTCAAGCTAATAAGCACCATCAGGAATAACTTCTTTGGGGATGATTGTCTCATTTATGCAGCTACAGTAAAAAAAAAAGCAATAGCTTTTTATCACGAGTTGAGAACGATCTCAGAGGAGGCTTTCAACTTACCAAATGGATCAGTAATAGTCACCAAGTATTGGCTGTCATACTTGAAAGAGAGAGGGCAAAATAAATGACAACCTTTCTGTGGAGAGGGTATTGAGTGCGAAGTTTTTAAGTTCAAAATCATTTTGAAGGACTGTGATAGGACAGATCTATCACCAATGTATATAGTGTATATAGTTACAGTATCTAGACTGTGCTTACAGCGATTGGCTGAGAGCTAAGCCACGCCTACTGCCTGGGCCTTAAAGGGTTGTGTCCCTAGCCAGGTCGGATCATTCCGGACTGGTCGGCCACCTGTGAAGAGCTCCTGTTTTTTGCTAATAAAAGCCTTGGTTTGGATCAACAAGTCTTTGATTCTTTCGACGAGCTCTACAAGGACGACCTCTCACAAGAAGGGGGATTCTATCAACGGTCAGTTCGATGCATGATCCTCTAGGAATATTGACACCAGTTGTCCTGACTGCCAAGAAGATCCTGCAAGCTATGTGTCGGAAGAGGATTGGTTTGGATGATGAGATACCAGAATCCATTGTACAGGAATGTACGTGTGGGAAGACTTCAAGATTGACAGATGCTTGAAACCCACAAATTTTGGAACTGCGACATCTGCTCAATTGCATCATTTTACTGACGCGTGTGAAGACGGTCATGGAACTGTTAGTTACCTGCTACTGCATGATAACAAGGATAAGGTACATCATGGATTTGCAATGAGAAAGGCCAGATTGGCTCCATTGAAACCAGTCACCATCCCACAAATGGAGTTAACGGCTATTACATGGTGAGTAGAATGGACACAATGTTAAAAAGGGAGTCGCAGATGAAACTAACAGATTCCATATTTTGGACTGATAGCCCTCTGTCTCAAATACATCAACAATGAAACCACAAGCTTTCGAACTTTCGTGGCTAACAGAACCACTGAAATACAGTGGAGATATGATAACACAGTTAGCAATCCCAAGGTTTGAAAGTCAAGTCTTTTCTGAAGAATGAAATGCGGGTGTTAGGGCCTCAATTTCTTCTCCAGCCTCAAAAGGAATGGCCTCAAAATCTTGATAAATTAAAAGAAATTTTACCAGAGGACCCTGAAATCAGGATTATGACTGCAAATGCTGTTGAGGTAATGTGTGAAGGAATGGACATAGTATGATTTGAAAAAGGCAACAGCATGGATGCTTAGATTTAAAAGATGGTTTCTGAATTGTAGCAGAAAGAACAAACAAACAAGCGACGTTCCTGCTCAGTTTCAATCGGACCAAAAAGATTTACCACAAAGAGACAGGTGACCTTGAGACTCAAGAAAAAGGAGGTCTCACAGTTGAAGAATTTATTAATGCTGAGATGGAGATAATCTGCTTTTGCCACAGTAAGAGATTTGCAGATGAAATTTCAAGTCTAAGAAAGGGAATTAATATTCTTAAGATTAATCCTTCATTGCACCAGGGCAGTTTCAGAAAGAAGACATATATGCTCGCTGCAGGTGGAAGCAGGTACAATTTATATCAGATTTGTTCTGGAAAAGATGGGTGAAAGAATATCTTCCACTGTTGTATAAGCAACAGAAATGGTTTAAAATCAGGCGCAATTTCACAGCTGGGGATGTCGTGATTATTGTGGACAATTCAGCACCTCGAAATTCCTGGTTGATGGGGAAGATTGTTGATACCATCCAGAACAAAAGAAGACTTGTACATCAAGTTCAGATCAGAACTAAAATTGGCTTTCTGAACAATTACAAAGATCTGTCTTTTACAAGAGGCAGAAAGCTTTAACAATAGATTTTATTTTATTTTGAAATTTAATCGTTATATACTACTATGTACTATGTTTGATTTTTTTTCTTTGTGATGGTAATTTTTTTTTTAGACATAATAGTTATGGGCTGTATTGTAAGGGTTAAAATGTATTGCAAATTTGCAAGCAATTCAGTTTCTGGCTTTCAAGATGTTGTTTATATATTCTTTGAGTGTCTCTTCGAGCCAAGGTCTTATAGCTTGTTGAAGACATTACACGCTTGTTTTAGTTCCTTTGCTCGACAAAATGATAAGGAATTAGAAAGTCCAACAATTTTTATTGACCATCTCACAAAGATATAGCATGGCTTGTAACAATGTATGGCAACTGATAATAATGTTAACAATGTTTAATAAACTTCAGAAAACTCAACTCAACTTTAGTATAGATTTGTTTGAATGAGTTATAGACAACAACAACAACATTCTGTTATCCTCCAAGCGACTATAAAGGAAAATAATCGCTACAATGTTAGTCGGACTCACCACTTTATTCACAGCATCCATGTTGCACAAGTTCTCCACCAACAATCTGCAGACTTCTTCTTTTCCCCAGTGTGAAGCTGCATGTAATGGAGTCCAACCATCATTGTCTCGACTGTTCACATCAAAGCCAGCCTGAATCAACAACCTGGAACACAAAGGCTTCTTGCAGAATAGGATACTGATGCAAATATTTTCATTGCAAAGGCCACAGTCTTAGAATTAATAATCACTGTTGATTTTGGATATTTGGATCAGCAAATATAATGTTGGAGAGTGCTGCCAATTCATGTGGAGAGTGAAAACGATGGAGATAACAAAATTTACTGCAATTCTTTATTTAGCTTATCCTTTCAGCAATCATCTTGTAGTGAGATTCATACTGAAGAACTTCCCTCCTCTGTCTCAAACCCCTCCTCATCTCATCAGCTTCTCATTGTTCTCAATATTATAACAAGCATAGCTTAATCCCACAGCAGGAAGCAGCAATCTCTTTGTAGACAAAACACAGTCAACCTAACTGCAATCAACTTTTCTACATTCCTTAATGAGATTTTGTTATTAATAGTAACCCAGGACAACTTTCCTTTTATCATCAAATCCACACCGTCCGCCTACTCACTTCATGACCTCCAAGTAGCCTTTGGCTGCAGCAACGTGAAGAGCACTTGCTCCAGTTTTTGGGTGCCGAACATCTTCCAACCTCCCTCGATTCAGCCACTGCCTGGCATCCTGAATCATTCGCTGCTCCTCCTCTTTCCTGGCCACCTCCACATCGATCCCTGGAAGCAAGATGCACGAAATTTGTTGCTGTCACTTTTCCTGCTAGCCGTTCCTCAATGCGCCAGCAAACATACTTTTTCTCTGTGACAGCAGTTGATTCACACGCTGCCATTTGTGGAAGTTTATTCACTTTCTCTCATCTGTCCCTGACTAACTGACAAAGATGAAGATTCCTTTACAAACTGCGCAGGTGTGCTAAAGTGGCCAGGTTCATGAAGTATCAATAGTAGATCAGGGGTAGTACTCTCACTTGGAAATATTGCAAAGTGTACTACATTCTGGTAGCTTAGTGAAGAGGAGGTTGTCATGCAGGAAGGAATAGACAAACATTACCTTTAGCGTTCGCACTCTTTTAATGGGTAGAATTTTCACCTCTGTCAGTTCTGATGATTTTCAATTATATCAGTAGAGGCAAGACTGTGTCTCCAACCTGGAGGTCTTGGGTTGCGCAAAGTCCACCAGCATCGAGTCAGATACAGTGGGTGGGACACGTCATCAGAATGGATGACCTTGCCAACTGCTCTATAGTGAACTGAAGACCAGAATGAGATTTCATGCGCTATAAAGATGCTGTAAAGGAAACCCTACACTACTGTGGCATTCAGCTAAGAGAACTAGAAGCTGCGACTGTTGACAGATCCCATTGGCGAGCCTACACCAGTTTTGAAGACAGGAGCTGCCAAAAAACGGATGGAAAACAGTGAAGGGCATCACAAAGCAGCAGCCACAGTGATTACAAAAACGGACTTCCAGTGCCCTCATTGTGCTAGACTCTGCACTTCCAGACTGGGACTGCAAAGTCAACTTCGTGTCCACAGATAAATTGCACAACAATGTGTCTTCTTCAAACCAAAGAATGATCAGTATAATAGTGGAGGATTAATACCGACCAGGACACCAATTTTCCTGCCTTTTTCATAACAATTAGTTCTTTCAAGACAAGCAAGTCAAGAAAACAGGAGCTGCTTAATATCTCTACAGCACCCTGTCAGTCCAGTCCTGAAATGGCTGCCTCGTCTTTTTGTTTTTTTGATGTTCGTGGAGTGCAACTTACATCAACTACCTTACAGCTCAAAGCAGAGGTAGTACCACCTTCAAACAGTGGGCCCAGAATGACAAACAGAGAGAAATTAAGAGATAAACACAAGGTAAGGTAAAGAACACAATGCTCAGAACCAGTAAATGTGCAAACACGCTTCCAAATCTCAGAATCAGCCCTGTCAAAGTACACTGATGCCTGTATGTAAATTAAAGGCTGTCAACATACCAACCACTGGCTGATGGAACCAGCTGGCATGAATGCTCCAGTATCCACAGCAGAATCAGGTGATCGACTAATTCCTGCAGCTTACATGCACCTGTGCAGACAGACTATCCACAGACAATAGAGCAAATCAAAACTTGGAAACTATCCCAAATAATCAGTGGAGTGCCGCAGGGATCTGTTCGGGGACCCCTGCTCTTTGTGATTTTTATAACTGACCTGGATGAAGAGGTGGAAGGATGGGCCAGTAAGTTTGCAGATGACACGAAGGTTGGAGGAGTTGTGAATGGAGCTGAAGGTTGTCAAAGGTTATAAGAGGATATAGACAGGATGTAGAGTTGGACAGAAAAATGGCAGATGGATTTCAATCCAGATAAGTGTGAGGTGATGCATTCTGGAAGGACAAATAAGAAGGCCGAATACAGGGTTAATGGTCGGTTACTTAAGAGTGTGGATGAACAAAGGGACCTTGGGGTGCAAATCCATACATCCCTCAAGGTCGCCGCACAGGTTGATAGGCTAGTTAAGAAGGCCTATGGGATGCTGGGCTTCATTAATGGGGCATTGGATTCAGGAGTAAGAGAGGTCATGTTGCAACTCTATAAATCTTTGGTGAGTCCACATTTGGAGTATTGTGTTCAGTTCTGTTCACCCCATTACAGGAAGGATGTGAAAGCTATGGAGAAGGTAGAGAGGAGATTTATCAGGATTTTGCCTGGATTGGAAAACAAGTTTTATGAGGCAAGGTTAGCAGAGCTATGAGTTTTCTCTTTGGAGTGTAAAAGAGACTTGAAAGAGGTCTACAAAATTATGAGAGGCATAGAGAGGGTGGACAGCCAGCAACTGTTTCCCAGGACAGGATCAGCAAAGGACAAAGGGAGAGAAGTTTAGGGGAGACTTTAGGGGTAAGTTTTGTTTTTTTATAGAGTTGTGGGTGCCTGGAATGCCTTGCTGGGGATGGTGGTGGAAGCTGAACCACTGGGGGCATTTAAGAGGCTCTTAGACAGACACATGGATGAAAGGAAAATAGAGGGTCATGAGGTAGGGACGGTTGGCACAACATTCAGGGCCAAAGGGCTTGTACTATGCTGTATTATTCTATGTTCTAATAGTCTGATATTAATGCACATCAATAAATAAGGAGATAGTAAATAAATGGGCAGCACAGTTAGCGCAACGCCCTAACAGTGCCAAAGTTCAAATCTCACGCTGTCTGTAAGGGGTTTGTGTGTACGCCCTGTGTCTTTGTGGGTTTTCCTCAGAGGCTCTGGTTTCCTCCCACCATTCAAAATGTACCAGGGGTGGAGGTTAATTGGGTGTAAACTGCATGGCATGGACTTGTGGGCCGAAATGGCCTGTTACCATGCTGTATGTCTAAATTTAAATACAATTATTTCACTTTTATCCAATCCAAGTCATTACAGCTCCCGTGACACTCCCTCGAACTTGGCTTGAAGTAAGTTTGGCTCAGATACTAGTTCATTAGATTATTAATTATGCACCATTCATTGGAATCTCACACTTAGCCATGCAATTTATTAGGATAAAATTCCAAAAGCCCGAAATTCAATCATTTGGAAATCCTGATGGTTTGACCATCTCGTTCACTCATTTACCATGAATGTCAGCTAGAGATCCAGAGTGCAAGTGGCTTTAGAGCAAGACTTCTGGAGACAACCAGTGGCGGGCTCTGAACCGTGGCCTACGTGTGCAGCTGGAGCTGAGGTTGGGGTCTAGAACACGAGGCAGCAGAACGCGAGTAGGTTTGCACCGGAGTGAGATCTGGAGCCCCTGCACCTTTCCCACTCCGTCGAAACTCAGAGTTCAATGGAAAAGGTGTTTTACCACAAAGCAACATCTTGTCATCCATTTTTTCCCTGAAATGCTAATGAACTAACCTTTCCCTTTGGGTGAGAGACATTGGCACATGGCAGTGCAACAAATGGCCTAGGCAGCATCTACCAATAGGGATGAACTAGAAACATGTGTTCCTTGTGGCTCTTTCCCATAATGTGCTGCTTCCTTGCAACTCGTTACATGCATTGTAGCTTTTTCATGATACAGACCGTTTCCTAACTGGGACACCGAACGCTTTCACACTTGCAAGGAGCAAGGACTGTTCAACCGGTGACATCATGATGTGTCAAGTGATGGTGGGCCAGCCCTAAATCCTGATCAATATATTATGATCTTATATTTGAACAAAATTAACCACGCCTAATGTACAACACAGTATGAGCCCTTCAGCCCATTGTTGTTGTCCTGACCTATATAAACCTTTATAACGGAAAATGCTAGCAATAAATAGCAATAGCGGTCAATTTTTAAACAGCATGGAAAAGTTGGTAGTGCTATCGCATACAATTTATAAATACTGTGTGGAAAAAATGATGGTGGACCTGCCCTCCCAGCATTCCAGGTGGCAGAGAAAGTGCTGTATGCGTGGCTACATGTACGGATCTTTCATGGAGGGGTTTCTCTTCCGCACAGCATTCTAGGAAGTCAGATCCGCCATTGCTTTTTCCGACGGTCTTTATAAATAGTGCGTTATAGTACTACCAACTTTCCCCCGTTGTTTAAAAATTGTCCACTTTTGCTATTTATTTCCTTTCTCTCCCGCTGCGACTTACCCACTGCAAAGTTTATACCTTCGTTTTAATCTTTTCTTCTTTCACGTTCCTGCACTCGCGCAAAAACTTGAGTCCTTTCAATCCCACAATTCAATTGCCCATTTCACACTTGGACTGCTTGCAACGCCGGTGTCTGGAGACACCAGGGATTGTACGAGAGGTCGAGGCCGTCAATCCCCAGCATGAGACGATGTCTTCTGACACTGGCCTTAAGCTGATTTTGCTTTCACACTAGATACTTTAAAGGCCAATTGACCGTTAATTCCTGGGATCACTTGATAAAATAAGTTAAGCAGCACGATTGTAAAAGATGTGCAGATGGAAGGAGCTGGACACGTGTGCATAAATCTTTGGAAGAGGAATTAATAAAAGAACATAGGATCCTAGATTCATAAATTGAAGTATGGAGTACAAAAGCATTGAGGTTATGTTAAACCTGAATAAAACAAAATTAGGCTACTAATCCATCCAATTCTGTTTATCATATTTTGAAGATATAAAAATCTTTCAGAGAATGTCGAATATATTTACTAGCATTGTTCGAAAAGAGGGGTTCCCAAACTTTTTAGACTATTGACTCCTCATGAAATACTTGATCCCTCATCAACCCCCAAGCAGGAATCCCAGTGATGGACAGAGTGGGGGAGGCGGGGGTTGCAGCGCTAGATGAAAAGGGAGGGTAGTGGTGGCACTGGACAGGATAGAGTGGTGGTGATGGCGCAGAACAGGGTGGGGGGGGGGGTGTTAGCACTGGACAGGGGTGGGGGAGGGCTACCAAAGGTTCAAAGAACACATATATCTTTCTTCTATGCTCAGTCCGTCCTCCTCTTCGCTCTCAACGTATTCAACTCCGAAGCCAAATACCACATGGGGACCATGAGAGATTGGCCACCACTGGCATAGGCACCATTTTCTGTTGATCCACCCCTGCTTTCCACCGCCCCCACCACCCCAGCATTAGCGACTCCCTGACACATTGATGCCTTGGATAGTCCCATCGACCTTCAGGGGTCGATATCAACCACTTTGGAGACCTGTTCTAGAATGAAATTAAAGTTCTCCTTGAAAAGTAGAAGTAGATTGAAGGGGGATTTTATGGAGGTGTCAGAGATCATGACAGGTTTAGAAAGGCAAAGGAGAGAAGCAGAGCCCAGGAGCACATGGCTGGAGGACCAGGGGATGACTATTGAGAGTTGTAGCCTTGAGGCAAGGAGAAGCTTTTCTGTACAGAGTGCAGTTAAGATTTGAGAGTCATTGAGAAAACATTTTCCATCAAATATCTTCTAAATTAAATTTGCCTTTGGGAAATAACTTAATTAAAACTGGAAATGTACTTTGTCAGCAATACTCAAGTTAATAAAATGCTTACACAAGGTGCAAACAAAAACATCCTATTCTTCCCTCTTCCATATGTATAAATTGAAAAATTTATATTTGTCTTCAAAGCTCACTTCAAACAGCTAAAGAAATATAATCCAGCAATTCAGCTGACTAAATGGGAATGATGCATTGTGGGAAACTCTACAGTCTTCAAGGTCAAATATATCTATTGGGAAATTGAACTACATGAGGCTGACTCTTTTGTCACAGAATTATTCAAGCAAATTTTTTTTCGCACCACTTGGAAAAGGTGACTGAGTAATTCCAGTCAGGTCGCAGCCTTGTGATCCAAACACAATGTCTTTGTTTGGTTTGGAAGAGGCAGCATCATTTCCCTTGTGGGATCATTACAGTGAAACCTAGACCACGTCTGCTCAGGGTTTCCTGGAAGAATGTAGTGTCATTCCTACAGCATTTATGTGGGAAATTAACAAATAAATCATCCAAAATCCTTTATTCCTACTGGCTTCCACACCAAGACTGAAACAAACTCCAGTCTCCATGTGATGTGATTGACGTACATTTCTGCAGGTCTCCCACCCACAGCACTAGCTGCTCTCCCCACTACCCCTCCTTCTGACTACACTCGCCACTCGCACACAATATCATGCATGTGCACACAGACTTGAAAAGAATCAAAGACAAATGTGATCACATGCAAAGGAGGATCTCAGCAGGTCAAGCTGCATCAGTGGAACAAAAAAAAGGTCATCAGGTTAATATTTTAGGTCTGAGCCCTTTATCAAGACTGATGGTCCTCATTCCGCTGAGTTCCAACAGCTAATTGATTAATGCTCTAGATTCCAGCATCAGCTCTCTCTTGTGCATCTCAAATTTAATCTTATGTTTGAGAAAACTCCTGTCAATTTCTTCTGTCTGGGGATAGACTTCACAACACAAAGAACAACTTCTATGAGGCATCTTTAAAATTACAGACATCAAGTGGCTTTGTTGAGCATAAGGAAAGCAAATTTTTTAAAGATCCAAAGATGCTAAACCACCAAAAATAGAGGCAGTTGGTTAAAGATAAATGTTTTAAGATCCATTTAACAGAGGGGTTGAAAAGTGGAGAATATTTCGTCAAGAGTCCAGAGTGTGCACACTGTGACTTTGTTGGCCCGCTGCCTCTGGGAGTAGCAAGTCAGGTTCCACGAACTGCAACTGAATTTCATTGATTGATTCTGGCTAAAGTAAATGCCACTATTGTAGCTAGAACTAGCTGCTCTTTTACAATGAAGTCAATCTTTCCCCCAAGTAGGAGTGTCCTGAACAATTTGATGAAGATTTAAAAAATCTTTACAAATGAAGTGTTGGCCGATTACATGGAATTCTTACCTTGCTTCTTAATGACCTCTTTCAGCATTTTCTCCATAGGTTCACCCTGAGCAATGTCAATGGGCAGCTCGCCCTCACTGTTCACAGCTGCAACGTTGGCTCGCTGCTTAATGAGGTACCTACACATGAAATTAAAAGATACATTCACAATTGACTGGACATCAGCTATTATCATGCCCTAAACTCTGTACAATGGACAGCATTGGTCTCAAATGAACCATGTGGGGCAAGTGCTTACAACAGTCTGAATCATTGCAGATGAAAATATCTCGCACATGGAAGCCAGAGAATTTAGATCCATAACAAAAGCCTGCAGGCCTTTGTTTCACTGGTCACAGAGTTGTACTACAGATAAGCTGGCCTTATACCAATCCCATTTACCTCCATTAACACTATATCCTTCTATGCAATGGCTATTTTAAATGTCTGTCAAAATACCTTGTAAATGTTGTAATTTATCCGATTTCATTATCTCCTCTGTAAGCGTTCCAGATATCAACTCCTCACTTTGTAAAAAGGTTCCCCTCAGATCTTCTTTATAACTCATACCTCTTCCCTTAAATCTAGGTCCTTGGTTTTGGAAAAAGATCATCGACCTACCTATATCTCTCATAATCTTGTATACTTCTAACAGCTCACCCCTTAGCCTCCTTCGCACCAGAGAAAACAGGCCAAGCCTATCAAATCTCTCTTCATTGTCAAGTCCTCTGATCTCGACCATATCCTAGTGAATCACCTCCACACACTTTCCAGCGCAATCACATCCTTCTGATAGTGTGGTCACCAGAACTGCACATAATACTCCAAGTGCAGCCAAACTGCAAGTTTCAACACAACGTCCCACCCAATGAAGGCAAACAGGCCATCTCTCTTCTATCCCATTAACCTTCAGGGAACTATGCACTTGGATCCTGAGCTACTTCTGTTCGTCACTATCATTTACTATACATGTTCACCACCTATCTGGTCTGAATCCTGCTATAACTGTGCTCAACACAGCATTTTTTGTGACATCAACAATTTTACTAATCATATCTCATACCACATTTTCATTGGTAATAATCTAGATTTTATATATTCTAGGAGCTCATCTATTTTTCCGCTTTCGTCACTTAATTAGCCTTTCAAACCTCTGGCTTGCACTTTCATTTCTTGACTATAACTTTGAATTTCATCCAAGCTGAACTGTGGTTACATTTTAAATGTTGATATACAGCACGGCAACAGGCCATTTCGACTCAGGAGCCCATGCCGCCCAATTATACCCAATTGACTTACACCCCAGTGTGTTTTTGAACAGTGGAAGGAAACCGGAGGCCCCCCCCCTCAACCAGGGAAAACCCATGCAGAATGTAGAAATTCCTTATAGACAGAGCAGGATTCGAACCCGGGTCCCGATCACTGTGTGTTGCGCTAACCACTACACCAACCATACCGCCCCAGCTAAGGTTACTTTCTGTGTTGCCATCCTGGTAGAGGCTTGCATTCTGTGAATATTTATGTCCTACAAGACGAAGTTTAACCATCTCCCCGATCCACCAGAAAATCATTGAGGTTCACTAACAGACTGGCAGAAAAACCCTGGTAAGACTGCTTTTGGATTCTAGGTACAGGTTCAGTCTCCCTCAAGGAGGGAGGCATGTGAGAAAGTGAAAAAGTTTTGGGAAGATCTAAATCAGTTATTAAATAAAATCACAAAAAACAACATACCAAAAAATCCAGAGATCTTTCTTCTAAGTAATATAAGAAGTAAAGAATTAGGCCTCAAAAAAGATTTATTATGATAGCCTTAGCTGTAGCAAAAAAATGTATAATGTCAACTTGGAAATCAGAAGAGAGCCTGAGAATACAGCAATGGCACATGGAAATGAATAAATGTATTCCATTGGAAAAAATAACATATAATTAAAAAAAATAAAGTCACATTATTTGAACAAATTTGGGAATTATACATGGAACACAACAGAGAGGACTTACCTCAGACCTCCACCCCCTAAAATGATAAGACAAAATGAACTGACCCAGTGTGTAACAGTAGATGACACAATTTTCTTGTTTATTTTCATTGTGCGATTACATTGTTTAATGGGTTTATTGTATTGTATATGTTGAACGTTTAATGGGTTTGGAGGGGGTTGGGAAGGAGGGAGGGAAGGGAGGGGGGGGAAAAAAGGGGAGAAAATGCCATTGTGTATATTCAAGAGGGAAATGTTTGTGTGTATTTTGATTGATATGGTTCATAGTCTGAAAAATTTTTAAAAATTAAAAAAAGGAGGGAGATTCTGACAAAGGGAAAGAAAACGATGAAGGGGCCACCAGATGATTCCTTTCATGAAAGGATTATCATTATGTGTTTAAAATATTTAATTTTTTTAAAAATGTCTTGAAAAAAAATGGGGGTCAGCCTTAAAATAACGTACTGAGATGAGAAGTAACTTCCACATCTACAGGTTGAAGGAGAGGAGTGGAGGTTTGTCTGTTCAAGGCATCACAAAATACAGGGTTGATGCAGGAAAGAGGCATTTCTGTAAAAATTCAGCCATTAACTTTTTGAACGAAGTAGGTACAATGGCTTACTCCCAGCTTCTTAATAAGCACAGAAGAATTGTTTGAACTTTGTTTAATAATAAGCAAACTGAATTCATCACCCCTAGTAGGGGAGAGAGGGAGAAGTGGACTGCCGCATGACATCAGAGCGAGACAACAACCACCCTGGTTCCCTCTGCTGAGACGGAGAAGCCTGGGAGAGAACCCCACAGGCTTGTGAGGGTCTCAGTGACTGAAGGATTGAGACAAGGCTGCAGGCTGTTGTGGGAACCTGGATTCACGAGGATGCTTACGGTGAGCAAGGCTTCTGAAACGTATCGTGGGTTCGGAACCAGAGGCTGAAGAGGGTGACTTGAATGCATGGAGCTGGGGTTCACTGCCAGAACAGACAAGAGGGTGCATGGTTAGAGAGGTTACGAGAGCACCGGAGGCAGTGGCATCAGTGGTGGGCACTGGTTTCGTGGACGTTGGAGTTTTCCGAGGGGACTCTCTTCTGCTTTTCCTTCCCTTGGTGGTCAGGGTACTCCTCTATTTGTGTGACTTTCAGGGCAAACAAAAGAAAACAAATTTTATTGAATAAAGGAATCTTGAACCTTAATTTGTGTCCCTCTACTAATGTGTGAAGAAAGAAAATAACTCCCACTTGTTAAAATGAGCAGATCAATGATCTCAATTCTGCACATACTTGTGTTCCTATGGTGGGACGTCAGGCCAAGCATTCTTATTAATCTGTCTACTGGGAAACAAGCCAGTGATACACAGCAAATAGCATCTGAAATGATCAGTCTTTTGGCCCACTGGCCCACCTGCCCAGCCAAAGATATCTTGGGCCAATCTGACCCAACTTCCTGCCTTAAGCTCAGTTCATTCAGCGTTCAGCCAATGGCAAATATTAGCTGAAGAGGACTGTAACAAAAACTAGGAGAAAGACTTGCCTAAGTTTAACTCATGATTGGATTGAATTGTCGGAGATAAAGTGAGAACAGAGGGGAAAATGCAATTCTGAGCACAGGCTGAACCTCTTTCAACCTGTCATATTTAGTACTTATTCACTGACTACAAATATGGGAGGCCATTTAGCCTATTAGGGCCATGCCAGCTCTCAGTAAAGCTTTCTCATCATTAACGTGCTTCATATTTTCCCTGCAGCACTGTAAATTAAATCACACATCAACTTCCCCTCAACCACCTACCTTCACTAACTAGTAAAACGTGTTAATCTGTGGACACCTGTGGTTGGAATAAAAACACACAATGCTGGAGAAACTCAACATTGGTGGGATGGAAGGGGCCAGAAGCTAGTGTGGACTGATAATCCCTGCTTGAACCAGATGGGCCTGGATATGGAAAAAAAAAGTGCCAAAATGGCAAAACACACAAATTAGAAGGGTTGAACAGAGATAAATTGCTTGTGCAGAAAAAGGTTAAAAAAAAAGCTGTTCAGGAAATGTAGTTTAATTACCCAAAATTTCTCTATTTCTTTTCACTTTTGAATTAAATTGTATTCATTGTGAACAATGTAAAACTGCATATTGAACTTCTAAACATTAAAAAAATGGTCCTTGCAAATATACTCATGCCTGCCACCCACCCCCCCCCCCCCCAACAAATGAAATGCATTAGAAGTTCATTCATTGAAGGGAGGACAACACCACAATTTGACAAACCCTGCAGGAAACTTTCACCGCAATGGTCCCAGCAACACTGAGCAGCTATTTTAATTCCAAAGCAGATCATGAACTGTTCTGTGAGGGAGACACTGTAAAGTATAAACAAAAGATTGATTTCCCAAATGACAGATAGTAGTTTTCCATGGAATATTTGCAATTTTCCTTCCCTGACTCAAAGAAGAATCATGATGTCAACGTGCATTGCGGATTCTGAAATGCTGGAAAAACACCAAATATTGTCAAAGTTCAACGCTTTTTTTGTGGGTTCTGCCACCAGAACATCCTAGAAAATTAATGGTCTCCCACAAATTCCTGAATCTCTTTCATTCTGTCATATTTAGTACTTATTCACTGACTATAAATATGGGAGGCCATTCAGCCTATTGGGCCATGCCAGCTCTCAGTAAAGCTTTCTCATTATTAACCTGCTTCATATTTTCCCTGCACTCATCAACTTCCCCTTGACCACCTACCTTCACTAACTAGTAAAACGCGTTAATCTGTGGACACGTGGTTGAAATAAAAACACACAATGCTGGAGAAACTCAACAGGTCAAATGGTGTCCTTTAATATTGCAAAGGTAAAAATTCCTAACCGATGTTTCTGGCTTGAGCTCTTCATCAAGGTTTGGAAAAATGTCAGCAGGAATCCGAGCAAAAGAGTAAGGGGGAGGAGGTGTGGTCGCAAAGGGAGGTGGTGATAGGTGGAGAAGGAAGGGAGGGGACAGCAGCAATCAAGGGGAGGAGGGAGGGTAGGTGAAGGGGGGAAGGGAGGGAGGAGAATTAGAAAGGAGAAAAGAAGGAGGAGAAGAGGAGAGGAGGCTAGCATAAACCAATAAAGTTGATGTTAATGCCACCTGGCCAGAGAGTCCCCAGACAGGAAAATCAGGTGTTGTTCCTCCAATTGGTCTTGGTGAGACAGTGAAAACGGCCATGAACAGACATGCACGTGTGGGAGGGCGACACAGAACTGAAATGGTTGGCTGCTGGGAGGTCTCTGTTGCTGCAGCAGACGGAGCAAAGGTGCTTCACGAACTGATCATTTAGAGTTATCTATGATCCAACCAATCTCCAGGAAAAGCCCACATTCCCATACAAGGGAAGTATCATCTTTTTACAAGGCAGCACTTGAGATCAGAACCATACTTAGGACAGCTGAGACAGTGAATAAATTCTGCTTCACCTCTCACCTTGAACATAAACTAAGAACTTTTAGAGGATGTACAGCTGTCTGAGCAAAAAAAAAAGTTCATCTCAGAATTCTAAATCTGTTTTGTTCTTTTTTCTCCTCTAGTACGAGTGAGACAACATTGGAAAATGGAGATGCGAGTCAAGTTCATGTTTGTTGAGAAATCTGCTCATCAGGATCAATCTGCTCCATACTTACTGTGTGATCTCCATGAAGCCGCAGGAGGCTGCTGCATGTAACGCCGTCCAGCCCTCATTGTCGGGTTGATTGACATTGGCACCGTGATCCAACAGAAAGGTAACCATGTTCAGGTTTTCGTCAATGCAGGCCTGTCAGGGAGCAAGAGGTAACAATGAATGCACAATCTCCATTCTCTGGAAGATACTCTCTCCTAAATCTTTACTTCCTGCTCTGTCAAACAACACCATTCAAAACCAGTCACACATCTCCGACAGTCCTGGCGTTATGCACTTTAAATTACAACTTAACTCGGCACATCACTGCTACCTTTCCAAAGGTGCTGCTTGCACCACTTTGGAGAAACTAAAGGTGGAATTCCAGGCCAAAAAATAAGGCAAAGTTTTACTTTTCAAGTTAATGAAAATAATAAACAAAGGACAGTGCATAAGAGAGCCACCAGGGCACATCATGCTTTCTCAGACATGAACTCACTTTAATGGAGAAAGGAATGAAACTGGAAGAGACAGGTATCTATTAACTGAAACAATATGCATTGATTTAGCAGAGCAGGAGCCAAGGCTAAGAGAGCACTGGGACCCATTTAATTTTATTATATAAAATGGCTTGTTCAGGCATCTACAGTAGTTGAAAAGGCAATTTAATAATACTGAATGGCAGTTTTATTTAATAAATTTCAACAAATGATAGTTAGCAACCAGGCCCCCTAAAAGTGCCAAAAGATCACATTTTTATTTTCCAGACAGGGTTGAGAGGAGACCTGAATGGTTTTGGAGGAGAAGCTGAAAACAAATTTTTAAAGTTTATTACGTTACCCCAAAAAGGAACAGTTGCAGCGCCGGGGTGCAAGTTTCATTAAAGAACCACAGTGAGAGGGCTTCAGCAGCAGGCCAAGGACAGCAGGAATAGGAAGACACAGGCTGCAGGTTCGACTTAGGAGAAGAGGTTGCCAAGTCTGATTTGGCACAACCCTGGAAACTTGGGTGACCTGATATTGAAGCACATGCTATCATTCCACTGCTTGCAAATGATACTGCATTTACTTTGGTTGAGTGCCTTAGTATCACCAAACTCCAAATAAAACAGATTTTGTTTAAAAGTTGAGATAAATCAAAAGAATATAAAAGAAAGCTTTCTAATTTATGTTGTTTAAGAATCAGCAATGTTTAAATAAAAATTACTCTGCAATGTTTCTACAATATTGACTAGAATGAGAGCACCCAGGCACCACTGATTCAACAAAATGATTAACTCAAAGGAAATTGTCTGGTTACTCATCTTTCCTTCTCTTCTAAGTGTGGCTTTATGACAGGACACAAACTTGTCATCAGATTTCAGATTTATTGTCAGACTACATACATGACATCACATACAACCGATATTCTTTTCCCTGTGGGTGAGGCAGAATTACCAATTATTAGAACATAGAACAATATAGCACAGTACAGGCCCTTAGGCCCTTGATGTTGTCCCTTCCTAAAAAAAAAGTACGAAACCCTCCCTACCCCATAAACCCTCTATTTTTCTTTCATCCATGTCTCTTAAATGTCCCCAATGTTTCAGCCTCCACCACCATCCCCAGCAAGGCATTCCAGCCACCCACAACTCTCTGTGTTAAAAAAAGACTTCTGATGTTTCCCTCAACTTTGTACACATGTCCTCTGGTGTTTGCTGATCTTTCGCTGGGAAACAGGTCCTGGATGAACACACTATCTATATCTCTCATAATCTTATGGACCTCTTTCAAGTTTCAACCTTCTCCGCTCCAAAGAGAAATGTCCCAGCTCTGCTCACCTTGCCTCATAAGACTTGTTTCCCAATCCAGGTAACATCCTGGTAAATCTCTTCTGCACTCGCTCCAATAGCTTCCACATCCTTCCTATAATGAGCTGACCAAAAGCAAATACAATACTCTAAGCGCGGTCTTAGCAAAGATTTGTAGAGTTGTATCATGACCTTTCTACTGAATTCTATCCCCCTATTTTAATGAAGCCCAGCATCCCATAGGCCTTCTTAACTATCCTATCAACCTGTGCAGCAACCTTGTGGGATGTATGGATGTGCACCAAGGACCCTCTGTTCATCCACACTTTTAATCAATCAGCCATTAACCCTATACTCAGCCTTTTGGTTTGTCCTTCCAAAATACAGCACCTCCCACTTAACAAGATATCTACATATCAGTTACATAACTTTTATAGAATATTAATCATAAGTGATTTTTGCTTCATCTTATATCCAATGATCGAATAAAATGGAAATTCCCTTATGAAAACTTCACCTCATGTTCTAATATTATGACATATTCATTGTTGGTTATCTAATTGAACTAATCTCTTCTACTTACAAGGGAAAAGAAAAAGGAAAACCTCCTTTAATCCTACCCCTCCCACTAAACACAGTCACCAGCAAATAATATGTAAAGCATTGAGTCTCAGCTCCCAGTCATCGGACAGGAAACCCCCCAGAGCACCCCCACCTATGTATTCAAATTATGATCGTAGTCCATTAATGGGCCCTGTATCTTGTCAAATTCAATCTTGATCTCTTTAATGTTATACCTAATTTTCTCCAAACTCAAGCAATACATCATATCCTGTCCCCATCGCATGCGAGTTGGTGCCGAGCTCTCTTTCCATTTCATCAAAATTGCTCGTCTAGCTATCAAAGAGGTAAAATCTACTATTCTTTTTTGAATTAAGATCAAGGAAATATTCTCCTCTTGAGAATAACCAAACAAAGTGATAAAAGGGTACGGTTCCAATTTAATCCTAATAAACTTTGATGAAGTTTGGAAAAATTGTTTCCAAAATTCTTTTAGTTTTGGACACTCCCAAAACATATGAATTAGAGAGGCCTCAAAGATTTTACATATATCACATAGTGGATAAACATTAGAATAAAAAAAGAGATAGTTTAACTTTGAACATATGTATTCTATGTACCAGTTTAAATTGTAATAAACAATATTGTGCACAGAATGAAGTATTATCAATCAGAGCAAGCATGGTGTATATCATCACGTAACCTTCAACAACCTTCAGCTCCATCCACAACTCCTCCAACCTTCGTTTAGTGCAAAAAACTGTCACAACATACACATATAACAAATTAAAGAAAAATAGATAATGAATGTAAACAAACTGACTGCAACAGAGAGGATATTTTTTTTTAAATCAATAAAATGCACAACTATGAGTCTTTAAATGAGTCCCTGATTGAGTTTGTTGTTGAGGAGTCTGATGGTGGAGGGGTAGCAGCTGTTCCTGAGCCTGGTGGTACGAGTCTTCTGGGACCTATACCTCTTTCCTGATGGCAGCAGTGAGAACAGAACATGTGCTGGGTAGTGTGGATCCTTGATGATTGCTGCTGCTCTCCAACAGCAGCACCCCTTGCAGATGTTATCGACAGTGGAGAGGGTTTTGCCTGTGTCCATTACCTTTTTCAGGGCTTTATACTCATGGGTATTGGTGTCCCTGTACCAGACTGTGATGCAGCCAGTCAGCACACTTTCCATCATATATCTGTAGATATTAGCCAGGGTTGGTATCATACTAAACCTCTGCAAACTCCTGAAGAAATAGAAGAACTGATATGCTTTCTACATGATGCCATTAGTGTGTTGGGCCCAGGAAAGATCCTCCAAGACAGTGACTTCCAAAAACTTAAATTTGCTCAGCCCTGCAATCCTCTGCTATTTATGGAGATTGTGGAGCAGATGTTTTAACCAATCTTTACTGATTGTGGTCTGGAGGTGAGGAAATCCATGATACAATTATATATTGGAGTACTACTGTGTACATCTCTTTGCCTCCCAAACCTCCAGCTCCCTTCTAATGTGGTGTTTCATTCTTCCTATCTCACCCAGCATATTTTTCTCTATTCCTTGGTGTTTCGATTGTGCAGAAGATACAGGAAATATAGACAGATTGGGTGAAGGGAAAAGTTAGCATGAAAATATGGTACATGATTAACACAGGAAATTAAATGTTTTAATTTTTGTTCTTTTAATGTAAACTGACAGATTATAGATATGTTTTTGGGAGAGAAATTGGGGGAAGTTTTTTTTTAGTGTAGGTCACATACAAATGCTTTAAAACAGACCTTATTTCAAATACTGAACCTCTACTCATGCTAGACAGGCCGGCTGCAAGAACATTTGCAAAAGCTTTGGAGAGTGCCCAAGAGACTTCACCAATGGATTGGTGTTTACAAAAAGGCAACAAATGAAAGAACTCATAGGAGCCACAGGCTTTCTGGAGTGGAACTTGCTGTTCTAAGAGGCTCATGTGGTTTTGCAAGCAGAGAGAGAAAGACAGGTTTTTTTCTGTGTGTGTGTGTGTGTGTGTGTGTGTGTGTGTGTGTGTGTGTGTGTGTGTGTGTGTGTGTGTGTGTGTGTGAGGGAGGGGTGGAGAGAGAGAGAGAATTCAGTTCTGCAGTGCTATAGCAGGAACTGGAACAGGACAAGCTGCAAAGATTGTGGAAAAACCCCATTTGGAAGACAGGTTGTGAATGCTTAGTTCAGCCTGGACAAAGCCCTTGTGGTTCATGCAAGAAGAGAGGACTGGCTGCCAATGTTTCACTTGGAATAAGGGAAACAAAAAGGAACTGTGGTGACCTAAAAGCAAGAGGTTATCATCTGGAAAACCCTGAGGGGTCAAGTTTCTTCAGCAAGACACTAAAGTGGCTGGATACAAGGAATCAGTGTCCAGCGAACAACAAATCTCTCAGAAAACTGACCAGAACCTTCCTGAGCGGTAACCATTTACCTTTCAAGCACCAAAGCTTGGTGAACTTCATAAATGTTAAATTCTGTGCACAGTATAACAATTGCCTGCAACCAGTGAACTGAGAAGTGAGATTGTACTGTGAATCAAGGAACTTTTCTGAACTTACATACACATTACATACATGTGCGCTTAGAATTAGAAGGGGAGGTTAAGTTAGGTTAGTTAAGTTAATAGTGTTAAGTTAATGTTTGATCCTGTTTTCATGTTAAAGATAATTAAAAGCAACTTTTGTTTAAGTAACCATTTGTCTTGGTGAATATCTATTGTTGCTGGGTTTTGGGGTCCTGTGCGCTTAGAATTAGAAGGGGAGGTTAAGTTAGGTTAGTTAAGTTAATAGTGTTAAGTTAATGTTTGATCCTGTTTTCATGTTAAAGATAATTAAAAGCAACTTTTGTTTAAGTAACCATTTGTCTTGGTGAATATCTATTGTTGCTGGGTTTTGGGGTCCTCTGGGCTCATATCAAGGCATACCGCACAGTAACAGGGCATTTTGGCCCACGAGCCTATGGAGCTCAATTACTACCCAATTGACCTTCACAGTAACAGGGCATTTTGGCCCACGAGCCTATGGAGCTCAATTACTACCCAACTGACCTTCAACCCCTGGAACGTTTCGAATGGTGTGAGAAAACTGAAGCCCCCGTAGGAAATCCGAACAGACATCATACAAACTCCTCACAGACAGTGCAGGGTTCGAACACACGCCCTGATCGCTGGTGCTGTTAAAAGCATTGCACTGACTGAGCCGAAGAATGAATGCCTATGTGCAACCATACCTGTTGGACTGTGAAGAGATTTGGTCTTATTTACAGAAGGATAAATCTGCCTTCAGCGACAATCCACAGAAAGTTCACCAGTTTCTGAGATAGGAAGATTGTCTCACGAATTCCCCCCAGGGGACTATAAAGCCTGAATGACTGAACAAACCTAAGGCCAAAATAGACCTCTAGACTATCTGTAAAGGAATCAAGGGTAATGGAGAACAAGTGTGGAACCTGGAAGACAAGATTAGCCATGTCAATGCTCAAAGCAGTAAGCTCAAGGTGTCACATAGCCTAGGCTGTCCCTTGGTCTCTATACGTATACTTTTTTTTGAATATTTTATTTATAATTTTTTATAAACCTAGACAGTTCCAATAATTCACAATACAACAATCACATTCATCAAATATATATACATTTCTTCTGCTGCGTCTGGTTTTTTACCCCCCTCCCCAACTCAACAGAAAATAACCAAAAAGACACATTTAAATAAAGAAACTTACATGAAAAGGCAAAAAAGCTTAGTTAACATAAAAAAAACAATATGCCACTAACCGAAGACAAGCACCAAATTAAAAAGGGAAAAGAAGGGAAAAAACACATTAACCACAAGGTCTGTCGGAGCTCAACGCCCATCCTCCAGGTCTCTAACATTCATCTCGACTTAGCCTGATTGGAATGGACCCCCTGTCCACTCCCCCCCAGAAAAGGAAGGGCAAAGTTGTGGAGTTGGGGGGGGGGGGGGAGTCAGGGGCCGCACTATATCCTCACACCTATGTAATGCAGGTAGGGTTGCCAGATTTTAAGAAAAGTTTCATATTTTTTCCTGAGGCTATAGATTATTTTCTCCAAGGGAACACAGCTCTGCATTTTCATATTCCAACGCACAATGCCCAAATGAGAGTGCAACTTCCAGGTAACCAAAATGCACATGATTGTGGTAACCTGGAAGTTGCACTCTCATCTGGGCATTGATTGCCGCCATTGCAATCAACACAAATTGGATTTGAAATTTGGACAGCTTCATCGTTAAGTCTTATGTCCATGATGTTTCCCAACAGGAATAACTCTAGGTCCTGTGGAAATTCTTTACCTATGATTTTCTACAGGATTTGGCCTAGCTCTACCCAAAAGGGCCTCACCTTGGAGTATGACCAGGTTGAGTTTCTGTCTCTATGCTGCACCTGAAACATTGATCTATACATATACGTCTTCTTCACCATTGAAGGTGCTGTATCCTGCTGGATTAGCAAAGATGAAAGTTAAATCCTAATATGAATATTGACTGGTTTATTCATCTTTCAAGATCAACAAAGATCATTTCAATCACTGCCTTGATGTTTATGCTTCCTCAAACAAACCATGACCCCCTCCCATTTTGACTGCTACACTTGACCAGAGGAACTGAGGTTAGATTTAATCCCTCAAATGACATCCCAGTTAGTAGACCAGAGAGTGAAGCTGAGCTCAGCTTGGCTAACACATTCAGCATTGGCTTCATCTTTTAAAGTGAACATAAACAATTAAATATCACATAATCAAAGGGGGGGGGGGAGAGAGAGAGAGAGTAGTGAATGGAGGACAAGGAGAGCTGGAGAAGTCAGCGATAAATCACATTAGACATTCAAAGCAGCAAACGTATACACTAATTATGAGCAGTATCCAAGGCAATCCAACAAATCAAAATAAATCCTCTACTATCAAGAATCAACATCTAAACAGGATCCCCCAAATCAATATCAACCTGAAAAAATCTCAACAGTTCCAAGTGACTGTGTGTCTTTGTTTATCGGAGCAGTGAGTTGGGATGAAAACAACACCAGTACAGGCTGACGGGGAACAGTACCAAATGGATCCAGGAAATAACTAGTTTCCTGCTGCAATTATGTAAGATTCTGAATGAAACTACAATCAGGATACTGTTTCTTTTTCTCTCTCGTTATCAAAAGGGAGAATATCCTTGCATTGGAGACCATCTGATGCTGCTGATCTCCCCACAGTTAGGGCATCCAATTTATCAATGGCTGTCTGGATGACAGACAGCATCAACATTAATGACCAGGGGAGTCACGTGATGGAGTAGTGGCCGGTCGGGGAACTCCAGCCCTCTCCGGAAAAGTTTAAAAAAAACACAGAAAACACAAAGGCACAAACATAAAAATTAAAATAAAGTGAAAGTAAAGGTGGGAAGAAAATCGCAGTGAAGAAAGAAAAGTCAAAAGCAACAGGAAGAAGAGAAGAAGAAAAGACATCGGAAGAAGAAGGTGAAGGCCTTACCTGTCCGAGGAGGCCTGCCGCGGAGAGAGAAGGCCGCTCCCTCAGGTCAGTCGAAGTCCCGAGCTCAGGACTACAAAAATGGCTGACGGAGTCAAGCAAAAGTGCGCAACCGCGCATGCGCGATGCGCATGACAAAAAAAAAACACTGACGGGAGGGGGGACCAGCTGAGGAGTCGATCTCCACAGCTGAGAATGACAGCTACAACACAACAACAAGAGAACATAGAAAACAAGGAGAACAAGAAAGAAGAGAGTAAAAAGAAATCAAGGAAACAACAGATGACCAACCCAGAGGAAGAAGAAGAACATAGAGAAATGGAAGAAGAAGGGAAGGGCAAAACAATGGATATTTTTTTTTAAAGAATATATGGAATCAGTAAAAGAATGGAAATCACAAGAATTTAGTGAAATAAAAAGAAGAATTAAAAGTACAGAAGAAAAAATGAATAGATTAGAGATGGTCATGTCAGATATAGGAAAAAGAGTGGACAATGTGGAAGAACGAGAAACAGCCGTAAAAATAGAAGTAGAGGACTTAAAAAAGAAATTAGAAGAATCTAATAAAAAAGTTAAAGAGACACAAGAGCTGTTAGCTCAGAAGATAGATATAATGGAAAATTATAATAGAAGAAATAATATAAAGATAGTGGGCCTTAAGGAAGATGAAGAAGGCAAGAATATGAGAATTTATAAAAGATTGGATCCCCAGGGTCCTTAGAAGACCAGAATTACAGGAAGAAATGGAAATAGAAAGGGCTCATAGAACATTAGCCCCTAAACCACAGCCACAACAAAAACCAAGATCCATTTTAGTAAAATTCCGAAGATATACAAGAGAATATATATTGGAGAAGGCAATGAAGAAAATAAGAGAAGACAAAAAGCCACTGGAATACAAAGGTCAGAAAATTTTTTTCTATCCAGACATAAGTTTTGAACTCCTGAAGAAGAGAAAGGAGTTTAATACAGCAAAAGTGATCCTATGGAAAAATGATATAAATTTATGCTAAAGTACCCAGCGGTACTTAAAATAGTTATTCCAGGGCAGCAAAACAGACTATTCTCAGATCCAGAGGAAGCACGAAAATTTGCAGAACAACTACAAAACAGTCAGAGAGATGAAGACATGTAACGAGAGCAAAAATGACCAAGCACTATATGTATGTGTGTATATGGGTATATATATATATATATATATATATATGGCTTGGTTCAGCATCATGCTGAAGAAGATTGAAAAGAGGGTTGGTGCGAGAACACAGCCTTGCTTCACGCCATTGTTAATGGAGAAGGGTTCAGAGAGCTCATTGCTGTATCTGACCCGACCTTGTTGGTTTTCGTGCAGTTGGATAATCATGTTGAGGAACTTTGGGGGACATCCGATGCGCTCTAGTATTTGCCAAAGCCCTTTCCTGCTCACGGTGTCGAAGGCTTTGGTGAGGTCAACAAAGGTGATGTAGAGTCCTTTGTTTTGTTCTCTGCACTTTTCTTGGAGCTGTCTGAGGGCAAAGACCATGTCAGTGGTTCCTCTGTTTGCGCGAAAGCCGCACTGTGATTCTGGGAGAATATTCTCGGCGACATTAGGTATTATTCTATTTAGTAGAATCCTAGCGAAGATTTTGCCTGCAATGGAGAGCAACGTGATTCCCCTGTAGTTTGAGCAGTCTGATTTCTCGCCTTTGTTTTTGTACAGGGTGATGATGGTGGCATCACGAAGATCCTGAGGCAGTTTACCTTGGTCCCAACAAAGCTTGAAAAACTCATGCAGTTTGGCATGCAGAGTTTTGCCGCCAGCCTTCCAGACTTCTGGGGGGATTCCATCCATACCTGCTGCTTTGCCACTTTTCAGTTGTTCGATTGCCTTATATGTCTCATCCAGGGTGGGAACCTCATCCAGCTCTAGCCTTAGGGGCTGTTGAGGGAGCTGGAGCAGGGCGGAATCTTGGACTGAGCGGTTGGTACTGAAAAGAGATTGGAAGTGTTCTGACCATCGGTTGAGGATGGAGATCTTGTCGCTGAGGAGGACTTTGCCGTCTGAGCTGCGCAGCGGGCTTTGGACTTGGGGTGAGGGGCCGTACACAGCCTTTAGAGCCTCGTAGAAACCCCTGAAGTCGCCAATGTCCGCGCTGAGCTGTGTTCGTTTGGCGAGGCTAGTCCACCACTCATTTTGGATCTCCCGGAGTTTGCGCTGAAGATGGCTGCATGCGCGACGGAAGGCTTGTTTCTTCTCTGGACAGGACGGCTTTGTAAGGTGAGCCTGGTGGGCAGCTCGCTTCTTTGCCAGCAGCTCCTGGATTTCCTGGCTGTTTTCGTCAAACCAGTCCTTGTTTTTCCTGGAGGAGAAGCCCAGTACCTCTTCAGTGGATTGCAGTATGGTAGTCTTCAACTGATCCCAGAGGGTTTCAGGGGACGGGTCTGTGAGGCGGGTTGCAACGTCGAGCTTTGCTTTGAGGTTTGCCTGGAAGTTTCCTCTCGCTTCGTCTGACTGCAGTTTTCCAACATTGAACCTCTTTCTGGGGGCTTTATTGTTCCTGGGCTTTGGCTTGAAGTGAAGGTTGAGCTTGCAGCGAACCAGCCGGTGGTCAGTGTGGCATTCCGCGCTAGGCATGACCCTGGTGTGGAGCACATCTTGTTTGTCACTTTCTCGCACCAGGATGTAGTCCAGGAGGTGCCAGTGTTTGGATCGGGGATGCATCCAGGTGGTCTTAAGGCTGTCCCTCTGCTGAAAAAGGGTGTTTGTAATGACAAGCCGCTGTTCTGCGCAGAGCTCCAACAGGAGGCGCCCATTGTCGTTGCACTTGCCGACGCCAATGAAAAGCCATGAAAGACCCCAACAATGAAGACGCTGTTTACATCCGGTACCGCACGGATGGCAGTCTCTTCAATCTGAGGCGCCTGCAAGCTCACACCAAGACACAAGAGAAACTTGTCCGTGAACTACTCTTTGCAGATGATGCCGCTTTAGTTGCCCATTCAGAGCCAGCTCTTCAGCGCTTGACGTCCTGCTTTGCGGAAACTGCCAAAATGTTTGGCCTGGAAGTCAGCCTGAAGAAAACTGAGGTCCTCCATCAGCCAGCTCCCCACCATGACTACCAGCCCCCCCACATCTCCATCGGGCACACAAAACTCAAAACGGTCAACCAGTTTACCTATCTCGGCTGCACCATTTCATCAGATGCAAGGATCGACAATGAGATAGACAACAGACTCGCCAAGGCAAATAGCGCCTTTGGAAGACTACACAAAAGAGTCTGGAAAAACAACCAACTGAAAAACCTCACAAAGATAAGCGTATACAGAGCCGTTGTCATACCCACACTCCTGTTCGGCTCCGAATCATGGGTCCTCTACCGGCACCACCTACGGCTCCTAGAACGCTTCCACCAGCGTTGTCTCCGCTCCATCCTCAACATCCATTGGAGCGCTCACACCCCTAACGTCGAGGTACTCGAGATGGCAGAGGTCGACAGCATCGAGTCCACGCTGCTGAAGATCCAGCTGCGCTGGATGGGTCACGTCTCCAGAATGGAGGACCATCGCCTTCCCAAGATCGTATTATATGGCGAGCTCTCCACTGGCCACCGTGACAGAGGTGCACCAAAGAAAAGGTACAAGGACTGCCTAAAGAAATCTCTTGGTGCCTGCCACATTGACCACCGCCAGTGGGCTGATAACGCCTCAAACCGTGCATCTTGGCGCCTCACAGTTTGGCGGGCAGCAGCCTCCTTTGAAGAAGACCGCAGAGCCCACCTCACTGACAAAAGGCAAAGGAGGAAAAACCCAACACCCAACCCCAACCAACCAATTTTCCCTTGCAACCGCTGCAATCGTGTCTGCCTGTCCCGCATCGGACTGGTCAGCCACAAACGAGCCTGCAGCTGACGTGGACTTTTTACCCCCTCCATAAATCTTCGTCCGCGAAGCCAAGCCAAAGAAGAAAGAAAAGAAGAAGAAAAAAAAAATATATATATATATATATATATATATGTGTATATATGTATGTGTGTATATGTGTGTACATGAGTGTATCCGTATTTAAAAGAAAATATATAGAGTATAGATAAGAATTAATAAGGGAAAGAAAGGGAAGAGAGGAAGTAAGGAGGGAATTAAGAGAGTGACCTTTGTTATATATGAAAATTAAAATCTTTTGCGGAGGGGGGCTGGGTGGGGAGGAGTTACGGTCACTGCGAAATCAGTTGACACTTGCGAGTGAATTCGCAAATCCAAATGGTGAGGGGAGATGTGGTTGCCCGACAAGGGATAAAGGGCAACTCAGGAAGGGGAGGTTAAAGAAATTTTAGATAGGAGAATAAGGGAAATGTCTGATGTTTTAGAAATGTTGCCTTACAAAGTGTTCAAAACAAGAAAGCAGAAATGGATAAGAAGGAAAGGTGATGATGAGGAAACGGAAAGGAAAGATAAACAAAGTATGAAATGGCTATGTTGAACTATATGACTTTAAATATTAACAGAATACATAACCAAATCAAAAGGAAGAAACTGCTAAATTTACTGAAAAAAGAAAAAATTGATATAGCATTCGTGCAAGAAACACATTTAACTGAAATGGAGCACAAGAAATTAAAGAGAGATTGGATAGGACATGTAACAGCAGCGTCATATAATTCATAAGCTAGAGGAGTAGCTATATTAATCAGTAAAAATGTACCAATTAAAATAGAAGAGGAAATAATAGATCCAGCAGGGAGATATGTAATGATAAAATGTCAGATATATTCGGAGTTTTGGAATTTACTCAATGTATATTCACCTAACGAAGAAGATCAAAAATTTATGCAAGATATTTTTTGAAGATAGCAGACACGCAAGGGAACATATTAATAGGAGGGGATTTCAACCTTAAGTTGGATTCAAACATGGATAAAACTGGGAAAAAAATTAACAGAAAGAACAAAGTAACCAAATTTATAATTAAATCGATGCAAGAAATGCAATTTTTAAATATATGGAGGAAACAACACCCAAAGGAAAAGGAATATTCATATTATTCGGGTAGACATAAAACATACTCGAGAATAGACCTATTCCTGCTATCAGCTCGCATGCAAGACAGAGTTAGAAAAACAGAATATAAAGCTAGAATATTATCGGACCACTCATCCCTGATATTGACAATAGAGTTAGAGGACATCCCTCCAAGAATGTATAGATGGAGATTAAACTCCATGCTACTTAAAAGGCAGGATTTTAGAGAATTCATTGAAAGACAAATTAAAATGTACTTTGAAATAAATACGGAATCAGTGAAAGATAAGTTTATACTATGGGACGCAATGAAAGCGTTCATCAGAGGGCAAATAATAAGTTACATAACCAAGATGAAGAAGGACTACAATCAGGAAACAGAGCAGTTGGAAAGGGATATAGCAAATATAGAAAAAGAATTAGCAATGAAGGAAGATACAACTAAAAGAAGAGAATTGGCGGATAAAAAAATAAAATATGAAACACTACAAACATATAAGGTGAAGAAATATTATGAACTAGGAGAAAAAATGCACAAAATTCTAGCATGGCAGCTTAAGACAGAACAAACTAAGAGAATGGTATTGGCATCAAGGAAGAAAGACAAACAAATCACATATAATCCAACAGAGATTAATGAAAACTTCAGAGAATTCTACGAACAATTATACCAAACTGAAAACGAAGGGAAAGAAAACAAAATAGATGAATTTTTAACTAAAATTGAACTACCGAAATTACAAATAGAGAAACAAAATAAATTAACAGAACCATTTGAGATAGTAGAAATACAAGAGATAATAAAAAAAACTACCGAATAATAAAACACCAAGAGAGGATGGATTCCCAATAGAATTCTATAAAACATTTAAAGATTTATTAATTCCTCCCCTCCTGGAAGTAATCAACCAGATTGATAAAACACAAAGCTTACCAGATTCATGCAAAACAGCAATAATTACAGTAATACTAAAGATAAGGAAAGATCCACTCACACCAGCATCATATAGACCAATATCTTTACTTAACACAGATTATAAGAAATTTATTAACTTAATTCATGCAGTAGAAGGAAATAAAACTCCAACAGTAGCGGTGGCTTTAGACGCGGAGAAGGCCTTTGACAGAGTGGAATGGAATTATTTATTCAAAGTACTACAAAAATTCAGTTTACCAGAGAAATATATTAATTGGATTAAAGGATTATATAAGGGGCCATTGGCGAAAGTGACAGTAAATGGATATATATCAAAACAATTTAAATTAAGCAGATCAACAAGGCAGGGATGCCCACTATCGCCCTTATTGTTCGCGTTAGCCATAGAACCACTAGCAGAACAGATAAGAACAGAAAATAAAATAAAAGGGATAAAAATAAAAGACAAGGAATATAAAATCAGTTTATTTGCAGATGACGTTATAGTATACTTAACAGAACCAGAAATATCAATAAAAGAATTACATAAGAAATTGAAGGAATATGGAGAAGGGTCGGGATACAAGGTTAACGCAAATAAAAGTGAAGCAATGCCAATGAATAATGCGGATTTCTCAAAATTTAAGAATCACCATTCAGATGGCAAATGCAAGCAATACGATACCTAGGTATACAAATAAATAAAAACCTCGGCCATCTATATAAACTCAATTATTATCCACTAATGAAAAAAATTACAGGACGACTTAGAGCATTGGAAAGATTTACCACTAACACTAATAGGAAGGATAAACTGTATTAAAATGAACATTTTCCCAAGGATACAATACCTATTTCAGGCATTGCCAATACACTTGACGGAGAAATTCTTCAAGGAGTTAAAGAAAATAATAAGGAAATTTTTATGGAAAGGGGGGACACCGAGGATAGCACTAGATAAATTAACAGAATGGAATAAAAAGGAGGCTTACAACTGCCAAACTTTAAAAATTATTAGAGCCGCACAATTAAGATACCTATCAGATTTTTATCAAACAAGGGAAAAGCCAGATTGGACTAGATTAGAACTAGATAAAATAGGGGAGAAGATACCCGAACATATTATATAAATGGGATGAAAAATTGGTACAACGTAGGAATTCTCCAGTATTACATCATCTGCTCAATATTTGGAAGAAGATTCATGTAGAAAGGAATAAAACAAATTACCAACTACCAAAACTAATACTGATGCAAAATCAGCTAATCCCTTTTACAATAGATAACCTTTCCTTTAGAGAATGGGAGAAAAAAGGGATCAAAAGAACAGAAAATTGCTTTTCAGGAAATAAATTATTATCCTTTGAACAAATGAAGGATAAATATAATATAACTCACGATACAGTGTTGGCATACTACCAACTGAAATCCTACTTGAAGGACAAATTGGGAAGCAGTCTGAGGTTACCAGAGGGAAGTAATTTTGAATATGTGATTACAGACACAATGATAATCAAAAAAATTTATAACAAACATGTATATTAAACTACAAGAAAAGGAGAACGAGGAAACAAATAGTAAAACTAAACATAAATGGGAGCAAGATTTAAACATAAAGATAAAGAATGAAACATGGGAGAAGTTATGCTCAGGATCTATGAGAAATACAATAAACACGAGGTTACGTATGATACAATATAACTGGATACACAGGGTATATTATTACACCTCAAAAGTTAAATAAATGGGACCCAACAGTATCTGACAGATGTTTTCGCTGTAAAAAGGAAACGCGAACAACAATTCATGCAATCTGGACATGTGAGAAAGTGGAAAAATTTTGGGAAGATCTAAACCAGATATTAAATAAAATCACAAAAAGTAATATACCAAAAAACCCAGAGATCTTCCTTCTAAGTAACATAAAAAAAAAAGAATTTGGACTTGATTTGGATGGTGCACAAAAAAGATTTGTTAAGATAGTTCTATCTGTAGCAAAAAAATGTATTATGTCAACCTGGAAATTAGAAGATAACTTGAGAATACAACAATGGTATATAGAAATGAATAAAGGTATTCCACTAGAAAAAATAACATATAATTTAAGAAATAATATTACAATATTTGAACAAATATGGGAGCCATACATGAAACACAATAGAGAAAACCTACCGGGGACATCTATCACCTAAAATGACAGAAGGAGAAGGGAATGAAAAGAATTGACTCAGTGGAATTTCTTGTTTGTTTTTATTGAGTGACAACATTGTTTGACGGGTTTAATGTATCTTAGAGTCTGAACTTTAAATGAATGGGAAGGGAGGTAGGGAGGGTGGGATGGGAAGAGGGAGGTGGGGGGAGAAAACGACACTGTATATATTTGAAAAGGAAAATGTATGTATCTTGATCAATGTGGTTTATAGTGTGAAAAATAAAAAAAAATAAAAAAACATTAAGGACCATCACCTAGAAACTGAGAGGGCATGAGCAGCGGGATGTGAGGATCGAGGGAGATCAATCGGAAGTGGGGGCGAAGATGGTACCAAAATAAACAGGAAGCAAATGTATTAATTTGCTGGCTAAGATTTAAAAAAAAAACAAAAGCTGAAGATAAAATTCGTATTGATGTTTTGTTGAATCAGTGGAGTTTACTTGAAAGGAAACACTAGTGGAGGAATTTTTCCCATAATAACAACCAATCCTTTAGTCTTAGTATTCTTTTCATTGATAGAGTAAAGGGGCTGTTCAATGGAGAAAATAAGTGGAATGAACCTGCAGATTCTCCAAGTTTCAGTCATCAGGGGGTGTAGAGAGAGAGCAAATGGTGAGAATGCTCCGGCGCTCTGTCCTTGGGCGAGATCCGAGGGAAGCATAGCTTAAGAATAAGGTGTGCTTTAGATACGCAACATTAATACAAGTCTTCACCTACATCACTGTAATTCTGTACCACAGCAGTTACACAAATTTTCCTCTTGGGGCACAGGAGAATAGACATGAAGCTGAAGTAATGGTTGAAGACTGCCCATTACCTCATCCAATACAGATGCAGGGGAGATGAGCAACATGAACCACACCCTTTCAGATCTCTTTTATTGTAAATTCTCTCTCAATTTCCCAATATTTCTTTCCTATTCTTGCAAAAACATCAAACTTTAACATTTAAAAGTCAGCTCACCTTGATGAACAGTTTAACTCAAGCACAGTGCTCAATCTTTTGTTAAAAGTCAAAGGACGCTACCCCAGGCACTCCAGATAAGGGGATGGCCAACCTTTTAATTTAGACTGACAGCACAGTACCAGGCCATTTCGACCCACGAGTCCGTGCTACCCAATTAACCTACACCCCCGGTCCGTACTTGTGGGCTGAAATGGCCTGTTAACGTGCTGCCTGTCTAAATTAAAAATTAAAAGTTTGGCCACCCCTGTAACTATCACCCAAACCAGAGCTGAGGTGACATGGATGTAGGTGGGTCGGATAAAAATAGAGTTGATATCTACTCTGAGGCCCTTCTGATGGGGAATGGACTTGTAAAGGGATTGTACATCCATGGTGAAGAGGAGATAGTGGAGGCGGGAGAATTGGAATTCCTTAAAAGGTGCAGGACATGAACTGTGTCAAAACATTGGTGAGAGGGGATTAGATGAGGGGGGGAGGGGAACAAGATCTTGTAGAGAAGTGAGAAGATGAGTTTGCGAGGCAGGAACAGTGGAAACAATGGGTTTGCAGGACAGTTTTGGTTATAAATCTTGGGTAGGAGGTAGAAGTGGGCAACATGAGAAAATACAAGGTGAGAGGCAGTGGGGAGGGGGATGGGAATAAATGAGGTCCATGATGGCCTGGAAAATGATATCCTTCCAATAGTTAATGGTGTCCTGATCTAAAGGTAGACAGAAGGTGGTGTCTGAGAGCTGGCATTTGTCCTCTGCTACGTAGAGGTCAGTTCCTCAGAGCATAGCTGTGCTTCCTTTATCTCTGGATTTAATAGTAAAATTGGGGTTAGTAGCAACAAGTTCAGGAGGGTTGGGCTGAGGTCAGAGTGAGTGAGAAGGGTGGACAAGCCTAGGAAGTTCATGACTTGTCCACAATTGGAAGATGAATAGGTCAAGTGCAGGAAAGTTGCTGGGGGAGGGGGGGGTGGTGTCAGAGAGGAGTTTCCTCTTGGCTATTGACTTCAGTCAGGGGAATCACCTTTATAACAATCCCAGCTTCTCCGATCTCTCCACCGCCACGATCTCTCCTGCATCCTCTCCATTGTCTCAGTGATGAGACCTCTCCATTGTCCATTGTCGTGTTCAAGAATAGTCAGAACATTCCTTGTCACACCTCATTCATATGTATCACAAAACTTTTGCATTCTATGGATGTTGTTTTGGGTTAAACTCTTTTCAGGTACTTATACCCATTAATGTCTGCTTCTGTAACCCATTTAAAACTCAGCCATTTATTTCACATCCACTGTCCTCATGAAATGCATCACATGACCTTTCTATCCATTAAACTGAGCCTGCCATGTGTTTTCCCATTTCACCATATCTTTTAGAAATTAATACTTTTCTCAATATTTGTGAAATTTCTAAATTTGATGTCACCAGCAGACTTTGGATTATGTTCAAGCCCAAGTCAGGTCAATAACCTCCCCCTCAATGCCAGCAGGGCTAAGGAGCTGGTCACAGACATATGATCCGCAAAAAGGAGCGAAGTGCACTGCACTGTCCACATCAACTGAGCTGAAGTGGAGAGAGCATACAGCTTTAAATTCTCAGTGTGAGCATGTACAACAACCTAGCCTGCTTCAACTACACTGACAAGATGGCACTAACACCTGAGAAAATTCCAACACATCACCGGTGGTGCAGAGGCGATTCGTCAGAATGGTGCCAGGACTGGAGGACTTGAGTTATTGCAGAAGGTTAGATTTCTTTGGTCTTTATTCACTGGAGCAAAGAGGCTTAGGGGTGACCTTATAGAGGTTTATAGAAACAACGATGGGCATGGATAACATGAATGCTCACAGACTATTTCCGAGGATATTCTAGAACAAGAGGCGTAGGTTTAAGATAAGAAGGAAAAATTTAAGAGGGACCTGAGGGGTAACCTTATTCATTCAGAAAATAGTCTGTATCTGGAACAAGCTGCCAGTGGAAGCTATAGAAGGGGTTACACAGGATATTTGGACAGATAGATATCTGGATAGGAGAAGGTCAAGAAGGAATGAAAGCAAATTAAAGCAAATGAGTCTGGTCCAGAATGTCAAACTGGTTAGCATGCACAAATTCAGCCATAGGTCCTGGTTGTTGTGGACAAGTTAAGCCAAAGGTCCTAGTTGGCGTGGATAAGCTAAGCCAAGATCCCAGTTGGCATGGATAAGTTAAGCCAAAGTCCTGGTCCGTGGAATGCAACTATAACTCCATTCCACTGTCTCAGAAAAGCAGCCACCATATGAAAAGACTCATCCCAAGCCAGTCACGCTCGCTTCTCCCTCCTGACTGGAAGAAGATTCACAGGTGTGAGATCACACCTTACCAGATTCAAGGCATTTCTTTCCCACCATTATCAGCATCTTGTTGATGCAATTATGAAGCAGGCTTGTCAACGGCTATACTTTGAGGAGATTCGGTATGGCACCAAAGACTCTTGAAAACTTCTACAGGTTTCCCATGGAGAGTATTGCTGCTGATGGATCACTGTCTGGTACGGAAGTGCCAATGCTCAGGACAGGAAAATACTCCAGAGGGTTGTTGACTAGGCCTGCGACATTACAGGCACCAGACTTCACTCCATCGAGGACATCTACATGAGGTGATGTCTCTATCCTCAATGACCCCCACCACCCAGGCCACGCCCTCTTCATTCTGCTACCATTGGGGAAAAAGGTCCAGGAGCTGAAGATGAGCACTCAGTGGCACAAGGACAGCTTCTTCCTCCTCTGCCATCAGATTCCTGAATGAACAACGAACCAAAGACACAACCCTAGTCTTTTTCTTTATCTTGCACTATTTTTATTTATTTTGTTAGGTGGTTTATATAAATACTTGCACTTTGATGCTGCCACAAAACAAAGAATTTTGTGACATGTTTGTGACAATAAATTCTAATTCTGAATTAAATCCACTCCAGTAAAATTATGTCCTAACTGACTCCCTTTGTATTATGCACTCTGACCTCTCTTTTTTTTTAATTGTTGTACTATGTATGGGTTGACTTGTTGGATTACGTACATCATGAACTTACTCACTGAACCTCAGTTTATGTGACAATTAACTTGAACATGAAGAATATATATCATGACTTGAACTTCTCTATGTGTAGTCCAAGAAGAGTACAAGTCCCAACGTCATGTCCTTGGGAATGCCATAGCATATTTCCTTCCCATTTTCCCTTCTTCCTTATCCTGCAGCCAATTAATTTGTGCCTACACTAGCTCCAATTCTGCTAACATCAATCAGGCAGTTATTTGCAAATACTTTCTGACAGTTGATGTGCACTTTGTTTTTTTTTCCAATCAAATTTTGTCATACAGCACGATAACAGGCCCTTTCAGACTACAAGCCTGCGCCGCCCAATTAGACCCAATTGACCTATACCCCCGATAAGTTTCGAACTGGGAGGGAACTGGAGTACACGGAGGAAACCCGCTCAGTCACGGGGAAAAATGTACAAACTCTTTTACAGGCAGTGCCTGATTCAAACCCGAGTCACTGGCACCATTAGAGCATTGCACTAACCATCCCACCTTATTGGGTGCCCAATTAACCTGCATGTGGTGGGATACCTTGTGGTGGGGCAATCTGCAGCCATTGACAGTGGAGCCAGTACTGGCATTGGAATGATTGCACAGCTTCCTGCAGGGGTAGAGGGGAAATAGATCATGTGGAAGGCTTGCTCTAACCTTTTATTTTATTAATTCAATGATTATCCATCCCTGATTGACTGAACCAAGGGAATTAATCATGAGTTGGTCTGACATCACAGATTTTAAGGTAGCATGGTGAAATGGTAGTATACTATAAAGGTTCAAGCTTGCTTTATTACCTTATAGATAAATACACAACTAAGGCACACAAAGAGGTGCCAATAGTATGGTGCCCCGACGAAGATGAGAAAGAAAATCCTTCAGAGGCATTGGGTATCCATGAATCCTATGAGCTCCCCCAATGCCACTGCCTCCTGCACACCCACAATCTCCGTAGCTGCACAGCTTCCTTTCTATTTCGGCGACAAACCTGAACTCCAGGCATCCAAGTCACCCCCGCCTTGGCCACATCTTCTGAATCAATGGCACCCTCATGAATCCTCTTTCCCATACCTGGTTTCCAGAACCAGTCTCTTTCTGCAGGCAGCAGCAGACCAGTGCGAGTCCTTTGCCCTCTGAGCCCCTAGCTGGACCACTGCTCTGGTCTCGTAACCTGTCGGATCTTCTCCTTCTCTCTGGGAGGGTGTTCTTCCATCTGGAGCCTGCAACCTTCGGAGTCTGGGCTGCCAAGCATAGACTACAGGTGGTTTAAACCATCAGCATAACATCTGGGTAAGAGGACCCTGCAGAGGAATACTGGAGGATGCAGCAATTGTGATAGTTGGCAGAAAACTTCTTGCTTGCCCTATGTTCAAGGTGAATTGCACATGGTTCAGGATCCATCTAACGTAAAAGCCCACCACAGGAAAGATCTATTCGATCAGAGGATGGACATTAGAAGAATCACAAACTATCCTTATCCATTCACTTCATTACTTCCGTCAGTGAAAAGCATTTTTAATTTTTTTTTTAATTTAGACAAACAGCAAGGTAACAGGCCATTTCAGCCCACAAGTCCGTGCCACCCAATTAACCTACACTCCCGGTACGTTTTTGAACAGTGGGAGGAAACTAGAGACTCCGGGGAATACTCACGCAGACACACCCAGTCCTAATGGCTGGCGCTGTAATGGTGTTGCACTAACTGCTACACCCACTGTGCCACCCACAGGATATTCCACAGGAAGATTATGTAGATAACTCCAGAGGCCAAGCAAAAAGATCATCCTCTGATGGCAGAACAGGGAAAGAGACAAACTAGAGATAATCCAGTTAAATCCAATTAAAAAGGTCTGCAGAAACTGTTCTACAGAGACATGCAAAGGAAAAGGGGTTTTAACTGGCAAAGAACCATTGGAAAGCACAATAATGGTTTACACAAAGAGTGGGGCATAGATTAACTCAGTGGTTTTCAAACTTTTACTTCCCACTCACATACTCACTTTACGTATTCCCTATGCCATCGGTGCTCTGTGACAAGTAAGGGATTGCTTAAGGTGGTATGTGAGTGGGAAGAAAAGGTTGAGAATCACTGCTCTAGGCCCAATTGTTACTGAAAATATTTTACTTGAGAAAAATTGTCATCGGCCCATTTCCTTTGGATTGATGAAACCATGCACATAACAAGTCAATTAGGAACAATTAAATTAGATACTTTAAGTAATCCCTCACTAATCACAGAGCACCTGTGGCATAAGAAATCAGTGGGACGTGTAAAATGTTACTGAATTGGATAAAGATCCTTGAGACACAACAAATGATACCATCCTGCCAAGTAAGGAGATCTGCAAAAATTGTGAGCATATGCACAAATCAGACACAAAGCTAGAGACTGGAAGAGGATGGATGACCTTGACTCAATTGGTACGGCCCTTCAGTACAATCAGATTCTGATACCAATCCATAACACCTCTCTGAATTTCTTCTGCGCCAGACTGGGAGCTGGTGGTGGAGGGGTGAATTCATAATTTCACTCATTTCCATTATGAATATTCTTCAAGATAATCAATAGTGAATCTCCATAATTTATTCGTCATCATGAAGTATTTCATATCCATCCCCTCTATAGTCAGAGCAATAAGTATTGCAGAAGGAGTGGGAAATTAAGGATCTAACACTTTAAACATCATCACTAAAATGAAAGTAACAGATAAATTGAGCAGTCGACAATAAAATCATTTGTATCAAGAAGATGTAAGCAGAGGTAGTCAGTGATAATATTCCAAAATGTCCAAGAGTTTGGAAAGTATTTAGAAAGTAACAAACAGCTGTTCAAAGAGGGAGAAAGAAGGAAACAACAGACCTATCAGCCTGACACAAGTCAATAGGATTCTCATCTGTGCAGTTTGATACCCCATAGAAGCATTGATGCCCAGCTGTTGAATAGATTCAAGGTAGAAGCTATCTAAAGTTCAGATTCTGAAGGAAATCAAAGGATACAAATATCCAACAAAAGAAAATGGATTTAAGGCACAGAATCAAACTTTAGCTGAATGAGTGACAGAGCAGGTTTAGAGAACTGTTTAACCTACTTCAACTTCTAATCCCCACGTTCTTCAGCTACAGAAACTTAAAAATACATACATTTCGGCATACAAGTCGAGTCATGAAAACCAAAAACAATCTCTCAAAAAAATGGGGGTTGACTTATTCGCTGGATGTACTTTTCAGACCTTAAATTCAGCTCAAAATCCAATCCAGGCTGATCTGGCGTAGAAATCAACCCTTGAAATACCCCAAAAAAACCCCAAATGCGAAAGATTTTTATTAAAAATAACAACCCAATTAGCACCCTTCAAAATTGCTATAATTGTCTGAAAACAACACATTTGGAACCCTTCAAAATCACTCTCGCTATTGTCGTCTGAAGCAAAGATGGCAGCCAGCACATCCATATTCTCACTGTTTAAACAGTCATCATATGGGTCTCAGAGACGGTTTCAGCTTCGTCGTCAGTGTCCCACAATAAATCATCTTCTGTTCAATTGCACAAGAGATACTGCACTTTTTAAACGATTTAAACAGTCTCTACTTTCACTTTGTCCCATGCCTTGAGAACGAAGTTACACAGCACATCAAGTGATGGAGCATGCCTCTTGTAAACGACTTTTCTGCCTTCGACATCCATGTATTCCATTCCTCGCGCACATAGTCTTAGAATGGCTTGTTCAAGCAGTCATAGAGAAGTTGCAATATAGACGTCAAACCACCCAGGATAACTGCCATGTAAGTATCATGTAGTGCTAATCTACTTTTAGTGTTCTCAGTTAAGTGGTTACAAAGCATATCCCAGACCAGCAAACTCCGTTCTTTGCGTAAACCGACTGTTCCACACATTATCTATCCGTAGTTTTACACCTTTTTCATCCTTCCATCCTTTTTTATGAAAATGTACAAAAATACCTCCAAGGAATTTCATTTTCGGTTTAATTTGAACATTATGTCCTTTCATAGCCTGTACTTCTGGTTTGCACGGTTTTCACATCTTTACATTCCACTGTTCTATTACCTGTCATGTCAAAATTCATCGGGATTTCATCCAGGTTTCCGATACTTGCCAATGCAAATTGGTGTTTCTGCCGGTTCCATATAATAAACTGGTGAAAACTTACATCTTTATGATCAAGATATTTTAGTGGTTTCTGTGCAATTTTTGTTTTTTTAGCATTATACCAGATTTGTCCTGTTCATGAAACAATTGCACCAGCCGAATGTAGCCTTCAAAATAATTACTGAGGTCTGGGCCCAACTTGGCCCACTGTAGTGCCAATGTACTTATTTTATTTCAGGTGACTGTAGCAATCTTGCCTCTGTTCACGTACCCATTCTGCAATGTGATTTTCCAACTCTGGCCAACGAGTGATTCCTTTTCTCAAAGAACATTGCCTTTTTGGTATCTTTCTTAACGTCCATTCTTTTTCCCTCCAATCACTTGCACATCAAATTTTCTTGCAGCAGCGCATTTGTTGGTTTTCTTGGCCATTTCCATCACTTTCAACTTAGAGCTCGCTTCACATTTTTGTCGTGTGCCGATGGACCCTCCGTGATACCAATCACCTGCAGCCAACACTCAACAGATCAATACGCGTGATCTATTGGGGGGGTGGTGGAATGTCGACGTATATGCCAGTGAATGGCCCATCTCAGGCATCACGAGCTTTGGGGGTTGACTTATACGCCAGACAGCCAGAAAATTGGGATCGACATATGCTAGATATACCATAAAACTCTTAAAATTAGGCTGAAAAAGCAGGCAGGGGGGGAATGTTGACTTATATGCCAAAATATAAGTTTCTATTGTACAGAAACTTTGATGCTCAGTTAAAGTTTTAGAATTTCCTTCCCAGAAACCATTCAGAGAACATGAGTGATAGGCTGACTTCTGGTGACAGTGTGGACTGTACCCCCAGCATGGTTTAATGCCTTGCTTCTGAAGTTGCAGGCCAAACGTGGTTTCTTTCCTAACAAAATAAATCAACAAAACATTGTGATACTAAAGAAACTAATCAAATCATGACCAAAAGCAAATTGAACACTAGTGCACATAATTCACAAAGAGTTTATACAAAATTACTAACTGAAAACAGAAATTGGTTATATATAGAACTACAAGGGGTCGTGGGATACAGACTATTTCCCACAAGTGCCCTCTGACCATTAAATCAAGAATAACAAACACTTTTGGCTAGGGTTCCATCAATCCCTGGAGCAACTAGAAAATCCCTTTGCCTGCATGGTTTAAGATTGTTAAACCACATCTTTTCTATTTAAAAACACATGATTTCTCAGCAACAAATCATTATTCATCTCCAGTCCTTAGAGCAACCAGTGGCTTCATCATAACCAACACTCGGCTTTGCAAATGAAAGACAGGACAACCTCCAATGCTTGGGTTCAGCGCTCACAAATTCCTTCTAGCCAAAGTGGAGGGAAAACCCTAGGAGAAGAAGCAAGCTTGGATTAGATGCATTAATACAAGAGAGCAGGGAAAGAGGAGAAATTACTCATTCATCACTGCTACACCAATGCAAACCACAAACCATTGTGGAATCCAGACCATGCATTTAATCTGCATGAAAACCACTGGTATAAACAAACAACTTAGGAAGCTTGAAGACCACAAATTATTTTTTTAAAATTGCAGTTATTCTCAAATGCAAGCAAGTAAAACTAAATTAAATGAGATTCCACTGCTAGAAAATGGATCTTCCCCTGATTTAGCTTCATGGATCTCGGAAGAGAACACTTCTATGGCCATCCAGATGATCCTCATTCATTCCATTTACTCATATCACACCAACCAATAATTGAACTGAAAACAGTACTCACTAAAAATAAAATCAACACAAGACAAAAAAAATGTACAAGTACAGAATAATTTAGATCTTTAAGAAAGATATTGAGCGGGTGTTCTAGAGGAGGGCGAGTGAACCATATTGAATTTCTTACATAGCTCCTGTTCAAAGTAGCACTATGGTCAAACTGCACTCCTGACTGTCCCTAATCTATAGCATAATAGATGGTGCAGAGTACACTGAAATCGATGCAAATCATTTTGAAAGATGCAATCCGCGTCGCTCTGCAGACACTGTCCTTTCTGTTTAAGCCACAACAGTTGAGAGCTCTCCTCCTTCGTTACTAGATCATAACCAAAGAGAAGGCAGCTAATTCCTTTCAGCTCGCACACTGCAGTAACTTGGATCGTGTTCACATCAGCCAGGAGAGGAGAGCATTTTGCACCAGTTGGGATTGGAGTACCAGGAAACAGACATGGGTGTCCCTCTCTCCCTGCCCTTCCAGTTAATGTTTCAAACTACAAGCACGCCCCGCAGTTCCATTCTTCAGACAATGCTCATGACCTTGCCCAAATACTTCCCTTCTATTCCAAATGTTATTACACAATAATATTCCTACTGTTCACCCTCGTCCTTGCAAACCTGATATCCCCTTTTCCTGGCCCCGAGAGCTCGTGCTGCACACTAAAGCTTCACTCTACACAGGAGTTCTTGGAGAGCTTCCAAAACTGAGCATGGGTGAAATTCATTGGTCTTTGAGATGCCAAGTAGACCCCAGTGCTTCATGTTGTTTATTTTGCAATGAGACCACTTATTCCGATTCCCACAGTTTTCCCTGGGGGCAAATAAAAACCGTGTTAATGGACTAAGGATCAGCAGCAAGCAAATACCAGCCTTTTTCACGTCAAAAATAAAACCGAGGTTGTCCACAAAGATCAATTTTACTGGGCTTAAATCAGCGACCTAGCATTTGAAAGAAACAAATGGTCAACTTTGGAACAAGTCAATGTTGATTTCAGAGAGCTATAATTGGAATAGTTTGCCTGAACTCCATCCTCAGCAGTGATGGAACTACCGTTAACTGAGTTGCTGGAGCTGGTGGCTTGAGGCAATGCTGCTAATTGACGGGTTGAGGTCATGAAGTGGATCCTGATGCTCAAACAACAAATATTAATTGTACATGTGGATCATAACTAAACACACTGACAATAATACCACATATTGACCTTCACATGAACACCTTAAAACCAATGTTGTCAGCTCCCATTGATTCTTTTCTAATCACACTTATCCAGGAAGATGTAGATCTTCCAATCCAAAGAAGAAACTGAGATAAATACCTACACTGCAGAAAATATTCACCAAAGCAACCACTCACTCTGGCACCACTTACCTCTAGAATAAGGGTCTAAAACCAGACAAGTCCACAATGCCTATAATAAGTAGCCCTTTTTATGCTGAAATCGCGCATTATAGCTGGCTCAAGTTCAAAATAAAGGCGGATTTACCTTTTATGGTGACGACCTATAATGTGGAGCCAACGGTGCCTTTATACAGAGCTTTTCCAAACAATGTTGCTAGAAAGAGGAAACTGTAGATGCCAATAATTTCTATACAGTACACAGCTGAGTTTAATCCTCACCCTTTACTTATAAACAGGAATGCCTTGTATCTCACAGCTTTCACTAAATGTAAGGGATATTATCGGTTATTACTCAGTACCCTTTCCATGCAATGCAAATCAAATATTTTGGAAAATATATACTGGAAAGCCAGTGGGAAATTTCCCACTGTCAGAGGCTTTTGGAGAAACAGCTCACTCATTTCAAAGCGTCTTCACTCCAGCTGGAATTAATTCATAAACGACATCCTCCTCTTCCCCATGCTCTCTTTCTACATCCATTCAAGTCTCTCATCAATCATCCATACTGCTCAAAATTTGAGCCTGGGTGTTTTTAAAAAAATTGTTTATTGTGCAAGATGGGCATTGCAGGCAACGCTACCGTATTTATATATGCAATTGACTTCCAGCAAATCCTCATTACCTTTCACATAAATTTCACCCAGTTGCTGCATTTCCTCTGTATTCACTGCTCTGCTCTATCAGGCCCACTGACCTACCAATCCCATAGACAGCAAGATTGGTCAGAGTCCACACATGCATTTTGAAAACCACATAGAGTGCTCCATAACCAAAATGTAAATTCTACATGGCGGAAAATTAGTGTTTTATTACCAAGTCAGAAAACAATCTTTTGCTTCAATCTTTAGGGAGTTTCCCCCCCCCCCCCCACCCCCACCCCAGCTCTTTTAAAATAAAACTGTAAACTTCAAGTCCTGATTATAAAGGAAAAGATCTTTGAGATTGGATACCTGCTGAGCAGCTTCCCTTAGAGAACTCAATAGTCTATTATTGCATCCTGCAATCCCACAGTTCAAACAGCTCAGACACAGAAAATCAATAGTGGCCAAGGTCAAAATGGTCAGTACTCGAGATAAGGCCAACAATCTGGGTCAGTTCCAAAAGTTAAATTGCAGTTGCTGTTTTTCAGTTAAATTAAGAAAGCAGAGGCATTTCTCCACTGCACGACTTTCAATCCCCAAATACAACAATGCAAAGGTTCGAGAAAGGAAAATTCCTCCAGGCTCAAGGTATCAGTGAGATTCCATCAGTTCCCTGTTGGAGTATCATACCCACTGCATCACCTGAAGCAATTAACACTGATCATTGATTCCAGTTCTCTGGCCTCCCTGTCCACATGATAAAATAAATAGCACTGTTTTTATTTTGGTCTTGAACATGCTTTGAGCATTTGGTGATAACTAAATCTTTTTCATTTGTATGTCTGTACTGTGTTAGAGGGGAAAAAAAAGTCCAAAAGATGAGATAAACAAGAAAATCTGCAGATGCTGGGGTCTAGAGCAGTACATACAGAGCCTTCTATAATGTTTGGGACAAAGACACTTTTTTCCTCTACTCTCCACAGTTTTAAATTTGTAATCAAACAATTCACATGTGATTAAAGTGCACATTCCACATTTTATTCAAGGTTATTTGTATACATTTTGGTTTGACCATGTAGAAATTACAGCACTTTTTATACATAGTTTCCCCATTTCAGGGCACCATCATGTTTGGGACATTTGGATTCACAAGTGTTTGTGAGTACTCAGTTATGTTTAATTGATTCATTGGTGCAGGTATAAGAGAGCTAGGGTTGCTTCTAAGCTTTTGATCACCTTTGGATTCTGTCGTTGCCATTTATCAATGTGCAGTCTAGAGTTGTGCCAATGAACGTCAAAGAAGCCATTATGAGGCTGAAAAACAAAAATAAAACAGTAAGAGGCATGGTCCAAACCGAAGGATTATCAAAATCAACTGTTAGGAACATCATTAAGAAGAAAGAATGTGCTGATGAACTCAGTAATCACAAAGGGGCTAGTAGATCAAGGAAATCTTCTACTGCTGTTAACAAAAGAATTCTCATCATGAAAAAGAAAAATCCCAAAACACCTGTCCAACACATCAGAAAAACTCTTCACAAGGTGGGTGTGGATGTGTTAATGACTACTGTCCATAGAAGACTTCCTGAACAGACGCCTCACTGCAAGATGCAAACCACTTGTTAGCCACAGAAACAGGATGACCAGATTACAATTTGACAAGAAGTATTTAAAAGAGCTTGCAGAATTCTAGAAAAAAGGTCTTGTGGACAGATGAAAGCAAAATTAACCTGTATTAGAGTGTTGGCAAGAGCAAAGTGTAAAGGAACTGCCCAAGATCCAAAGTATACCAGCTCATCTGTGAAACATGGTGGAGGTGAAAGGGGGCGGGTGTTTAGGCCTGGGCATGTGTGGCTGCCACAGGTACCGGTGCACTCATCTTCATTGATGATATATGTGGTAAACCACTGTTGTGCTATAATTGGCTGCTGCCAGCTGGACCCGCTTCCCAAGACCAATCTAACCCATAGCCCTCTGCATGCTCCCCATTCCACTCTGCCTTGATCAGTCAATGAGGTTGATGGCTGCGCCAGTCTATGGTTAAGAAAAGCCTATCAGTCCATAGTTAATAAAAACCTATCAGTCTTTTGTGATTATTGATGGTGCATCACTTTTACTAACTCTAATGTTTCAAGAAAGATGGAACAGTTTTTAAAACCTGAGAAGCTCAACATCACCCCTCGATTGTCTGACGCCCTGAACATGTTCAAACTCTGGCTAAGCTGTTTTGAAGACTTACTGGCGGCAGCCGTGGATGTTATCACCATGGAAGCTAACTGCCTAAGGCTACTCTCCTAGCTAATCGGCTCCAAAATATTCCCGATGATCAGCAATGCCAGCTCGTACCCCCTGGCCATGGAGATTCTGATGGCCCAGTAGCACAGAAAAGGTAAATGAGGTCTACGCTAGGCATTTCCTGGCCTCCAGAAGGCAGTGACCTGGTGAGTCAAGCACCAAGTACCTGTGGGTCCACCAGAACCTATGCAGAGAGTGGGACTGTAAGGCTATGACAGCCGCCCAGAATGCTAAGGACCTCATCCTGAATGCTTATGTGGCTGGTACCTGCTCTGGGTACATAAGACAGAGACTCCTGGAACAAAAGGTACTTGATCTACAGAGGGTGGTTGAGCTGACAGAAACACTGGAGGTGGCCCTCTAAAACTTGGATGATTACTCAGTCTTAGTCACATCGAGAACCATTATCTTGGGATGGGGAATCGTCCCACACCGTAAGCATCTTGTCGCTAACACCATCCCACACCTCTAGTGACCTGACCTCGGCTGCCATTGCAAGTGATCACCCCAATTGCTACTTCTCTGGGCAGGGTAAGCACCTGAGGAAACAATGCCCTGTCAAGGAGGTGGTATGTGTTAAGTGCAGAAAAAAGGGACATTATGCCAAAGTTTGCTAGTCCAAACCATCTGTGAAACTGCAGTGCCATGTGCGGACAGTTGCCATTCTGGAGAGCACGATCGGCGGCATCTCTATGAACCAGTGACGCCATGTGCTGTCATGAGGACCACTATTTTGGACCACGCAGCAAATGCCATCTTCTCAGGCATACAACACCACAAGGGAACAGCAAGGGTGGCCATCTTGGGACCGTTAGCACTTATCGGATTCAGACAGCGAGTCAATACTGGCCTCCATCACCCGGAACAACATGAACTCGCCAGGTCCATGATGGACATTCAGGTAAACAGGAGCACTATGAACTGTTTATTCGATACCGGGAGAACAGAAAGTTTTATTCACCCCAATGCAACTAAGCACTTATCCCTTAAAGTGTAACCCGCCAAACACAAAATATCACTCACATCCAAATCACATATGGTAGCAATCCATGGGTCCTGCACAGTGACCCTGATCGTTGGAGGCATAGTTTACAAATATTTCAGACTACTCATCATGCCACAACTCTTATTAATGGGGCTGGACTTCCAGTGCCAATTTCAAAAAGTTGCATTGTAATTTGGCAGGTCCCATCCCCCCCTCACCATTTGCAATGAACAGTTCATAGATGGCCCTCTGCATGTGACCTCTGGCCTCTAGACTCTTATGGTCGACCCCCCACTGTTTGCCAACCTCACCCCCTGACTGCAAGCCAGTTGCCACCAGGAGTAGATGATACCATGCGCCAGACAAGGTGTTCATTAAGTTAGAGGTCCAGCGTTTGTTGGACGAGGGCATCATCGAGGCCAGCAGTAGCCCTTGGAGGCCCCAGGTGGTTGTGGTAAAGAACGGGAAAAGAATAGGATGGTCATAAATTATAGCCAGATAATCAATCAGTACACACAGCGTGATGCATACTTCCTTCCCCGCTTATCCGAAATGGTCAACCAGATGGCACAATATCGGGTATTCTTCACAATCGACCTGAAGTCAGTTCATCACCAGCCTCCCAATCCGCCTGGAGGGCCACCAGTTTACTGCATTCGAGGCTGATGGCTGCCTCTACCACTTCCTCCGAGTCCCTTTTGGTGTCACCAACAGGGACTCCATCTTCCAGCAGGAGATGGACCACATGGTGGACCACTGTAAGCTGCAGGCCACCTTCCCATACCTTGATAACATGACCATCTGCAGCCACGACCTGCAAGGTCACAATGCAAAACTCCGTAAGCTCCTCCAGGCAGAAAAATGCCTGAACCTTATTTATAACAAGGACAAATGTGTGTTTCAGACAGTATGACTAGCCATCCTTGGCTCCTGTTTCCTCCCACAGTTCAAAATGTCTAGGAGGTTGTTGGTTAATTGGGTGTAAATTGGGTGATACAGACTCATGGGGCTAAATGGCCTGTTATCATGCTAACTGTCTACATTTTTTAAAAATGAATAAAATCTTGAATGTGCACTTTAATCACGTGAATTGTTTAATTACAAATTTAAAACTGTGGAGCACAGGGACAAATAAAGGAAATCAAGTGTCTTTGTCCCAAACATTATGGAGGATGGAGAAACTCAGCAGGTCATGCAGCATTCATTGTAAGTAGAAGACAGTTGATGCTTCATACTCCTGGAGAAGGGTTCAAGCTCAAAACTGTCCTTTACTTGGAATGAATGCTGCAGCCTACTGAATTTCTCCAGCAAATTTGTGTATTGGGCCAGAATAGGAAGTGTAGGTGAGGGGGAGGTAAAAAAAAAACCAGGAGGAAATTCTGGGGAAAGGGAGCAGAAATTTTGAGAGGAGGAGAGAAACTGTGAAAGGATGCTATCACCTTTAGGGGGCATGACATTCACATTAGAGCCAGGGTATCCAATTGGCTCTGCAGAGCAGTTAGCAAAACAAAAAACCACAAATGAAACATTAGTGGTCCTTTAATGGGTGAATGATCCACTAACTCTGTTCATTTGTTCAGGTTTTTGGGATGGTACCTTAAGGAATGGACCATTTATTTTGATTTGTTCTATGTTTTTTTTTGTAAAAAAAAGTCAGATGGTTGATGTTTACCTCGATTATAGAAAAGTCAACTAAAACCATCCACCCATTACTGTTCAGTGCAAAGCCATGGGAACATGTTATAATGCCAATGAGAAAATCAAGACTAATGTGCTGTAATGACCATAGAACCATTCAAAGTGGCCCATGAGAAATGAGGTAGTATTGCAACCTTCCTGGGGGTAAGGAGCTGTACTGGTGTGGAGAACAGCAAGCATCAGTTCTAATCAAGCACAGACAATTCCATTGATGGGGCCTTCCTTGGCTTAAGAGTCCCATTCCTCAAACTCAAGCACAAATTGCAAGCCAACAATGAATTGTGGAGGGGTTGCAGCTCTGTCATCTTTTAAAGGAGATTTTTTTTTTAAATCTTTTCAAAGCAAGCGCAAGTCTTTACTTTCCAATCAGCTAACATTCAAGTAGAACAGCTTGGATTTTACTTCAATGCAGTTTGAAACAAATTAGTTGTAGCATTCATGCTTGCAAGACCTGTTCAGATACCTTATGCTTGATAAGGAATGTATAAAATGACTGATCTCATCATTATTACACTCAGTCACTCTGCAATAAACAGCTTGCTGTCTCTCGCTAGGTTTATGTCTCCAGTTTTGTGACAACTAATCATCTCACGCAAGGATCTGTCACATGTTGACAGAAACCAAATTCTAACTCTTGCATTTAACAGCTAGATAAACTCCTTTCTTCCAAACAATGAGGTTTCTTACATAGAACAGTGTACCACAGGAATGGGCCCTTCAACCTGAACATGATATCCAAACCAAACTAAAAAATCTCTGCTGTTTAGATATCCCTGCATTCCCTTCATGTTCATCTATATATCTAGAAGCCTCTTAACCATCTACTGCTGTCCCTGGCAGCCAGTTCCATATCCTGATGACAGGAAGGACCATTCTCCTTAGCAGCCAAGCACGACATTGGTTCTTGCTCGAAAGTTCCGGTAATTAGGCATTCTACCAAATTAATATGAATTTTTCCTCCAGAATCCTCATCTCACAGAGGCCCCCCCCGCCCCTCAATCTCCTTTACTTGCAGAGATTCATAGACATTTTGTAAAGACCAGAGCCTGAATGACTATAGATCAAAGGTGGCTTTCTCATTTCAGTGATCTGCATGGGAGAACATGGCTAGGCCCATTTTTTTTTGTTGGCAAGTGAAATCTCAAGTGTGGTGAAACCTGTTGCGTGCATGTGCAGAGACACACTCACGCTTAAAAGTGACCATTAGTACTGATTGCCACACTGGGTATAATTCCCATTCCCCCCACCCTTCACTGGAGGTTCATACAATCAGGATTCTGCAAACCTATTCTAATTTAAGATTCAGAAGAAATGGCAAAGCTCTTGAGCAATTGCTTCAAGCACAGCAGCTCTGCTCCCAGTTCGGCATCAAAGTGTAATCTGTTTTTATTATCAACTTCAGTTTTAATGACCTCAGTACCTAGTTAGTCAGGATGGATGAGTGATCAAACAATCTCATGTGGTCAAAGGACTAACCTGTTAGTCATGCAAATATCATTTTAGCTTTTCCCAAATGCGTTTAAAGAGCCATGTTTATGTGACACACACTGTGCATAACAGGTACTGCAGATTAACACAAGATAGCTTCATTAACTATTTCTGTGGTCAATCTGTCCAAGTGACATTCTAAACTCTGCACCTCACACTCGTGCAGTGATTGCTCCAATCACAGAACTTGCATTATCCCAGCCACACGATCACAGCTGCATCCCACAGAGACCCAGTGAGCACATGCAATGGTAGCTTGGTGGTTAAATTATTGAATTGTAGGGGCCTACACTAGTGACCCAGTACTTTGCAAAATTCCATTGATTCTAAAACATTTCTCTTCACTTGGAAGGTACCACATGTCCTGCCATTCCAGAGAGTGATGGAAAACAAGGGATCAAGGCTAATGTTTGTCAATGGTATGAAGCTGAATGGCAATGAGGAGAATTCGTAGGCACTGGAGATAAAATGCAAGGATGGGGACACGGTAGATGAAATATAATGTTAAAAAAAGTGAGGTTATTCACCTTAGTAGAAAGAATAGAAATGCTGCGTAATTCTCAGATGGACCAGCAGCATCTCTACTTCCTGCGAAGGCTGAGGAAAGTCCGCCTCCCACCCTCCAACCTCACTACATTCTACAGAAGATGTATTGAGAGCATTCTGAGCAACTGGATCATCGCCTGGTTTGGAAGCTGTACCGCAAGACCCTGCTAAGGGTAGTGAAGTCAGCGGAAAAGATCACTAGGGGCTCTCTTCCTACCATGAGGGACATCTACAACACTCGACACAGGCAAAAGCCAATAAACATTGTGAAGGACTCCGCACACCCCTCACGTAAACTGTTCTTCCTTCTGTCATCTGGGAGGAGGTACCGTAGCCACTCGGGCCCCTTATGTCCTTTTTTCTCCAAGCCAGCAGGCTCCTGAACTCCCAGAACATGTGTGGATAGTGTCCTGTGGACATTTACTGTATAAATATCTTAATGTGTTTAACTTTATTCTAACTTATATTTATATAAATATGCTCCGTGGTCCTGGAGAAATGCTACCTCGTCTTCACCGTGAAAGCACGGTATGAACGATAAATCAAGGTGACTTGACCGAGAATGAAAGGTGTTCATGTTTAGTAAGCAGGATATTCATATGCATTAATCCCACAAAACTCACATACAGATACACCAAACCATGAGAAACACAACACAAACAGTACACTGGCCTTTATTACAAGATGTGCAGGGTATAACAGAAGAAAGAAAAACAGAAAATTCCAGAGATACTTAGCAGTGTGCAAAAAAGAGCTGAGGCTTCATGTTCATGATCTTTCAGTAGAATTTTAATAGTCAGATCTCATGAAAGGTCAATGTTCTGATGAAACGCTAATTCTGTTCCTCACCCCAAAGACGTTGCTCAGTTTCCTCTTGATAAAGTGCTTCGACCTAAAACATTGACTGATTACTTCTCTCCATGGATGCCGCTGAACCTGCTGAGTTCATCCTGTTTACAGCAGGTAGAAAATTCTAGAATAAAATGCAAGCATCAGTCATGGCAACCATGAAAATACTGGATCATTATAAGAATTCCACTCTCCATGTCTGCACACATCTGCAGCCAGGTAATACCCAACTGTATAATTCACTCTCTCTGTGATGTTCATACAACTGGAACCTGCTCTGGGCCAAACAACTAAACCTTTCATTGGTTCAGTAGTCATGCACATGATAACTCAGTCTCAGATTTTCATACTTCTGTGACATTCAACAGTAACCCACACTGTTCCATTTAAAAAATTCCAGATGGAACTAGTTCTCACAACCACGACTGAGCAGCAAACATGATGTTGTCACACACGCACCTACAATTCACAATATCCCAATGATACTGAACAATCAACAAAAAAGAGACAGAAAATGCTTGTGGTCCATTTCCACGTGAAGAGACGATTTTTGTATCCTGGTGTTCTGATGGGTTAAAGGGTGTAAATGCTTCCCAGAGAACAACCAGTTGCATTCAGCGAGCCTGATCAATGTATGTGAATCTGACTAAATTCCTAAGGGGAACTGAAAGATAATAGAAGTCTGCCTAAGCTCAATCCAGGATTGTTTTCAACTGTTGAAACCCAAACCCAGAATGGACATTTTTTGGAGTCAACCCAAGTTTTTTAAAAAAAATTAGTTCCAGATTTTCAGTCAGAAAATATTAAGCTACCGGGATGACAATGACTCATTGGGGGAAAAAAAATACACTGCTTGAGATCTTTTAGAATTGGTTGGTTCAAGGTTTGATCTTTGACCTTGGCCAACAGGGGCACTGCAGTTTGCCTCAGTACTTCTCAACTACCCCATGCTGTTCTATGTATGTGAACGTGAAGAAAGAGATGCAGGATCTGTACCATGCAGTAGACTCTGTACTGGCTGGTTAAAACGGTAATTAGTGCTCTCCATGCTAACATTTAATAATGTCAAATGCCCATTTCATTCTGACAAAGGTAGCCCATCAAATCTCAGGTCACATCATCAGATAATAATTCACAGGCAGTTAACAGATTCCTTTTAAGGCAGCGCATCCTTATAATTCTTCTCATTTCTCAGAGACAGATTGATTTTATTGCAAACATACAGAGATGTAACACTCTTGAGGCATGCTCTGGGTTGCCAAGAAAGTATCAGCTCTCGAATGAAGTTTGTTTCTGTGAACGTTCAAAGTTTTGCCAGTGCTATCAGGCCCAGAGCAAAAGGGTTTAATTTGGAGACCTCGAGTTTGAATTAATTTGGTCACACTAGAGTTAATTCAGGTGATCAAGGGAAGGGCTGATGAGCAGGTGTGCCAAATACAATGGGACTAGCATTGCTTCTAATGGTGGGCACAGTAAAAATGGAATCTAAGAGCTATCAAAAAGTGGAAGACCATTCAAGTCAAAGAAGAGGGGTTGAGTAAGGTGGGAGCAGGTATCCTTTGAGAAAAAGGTATTTATGATGGCTAAGACATGGGGTTGGAATACTTGGCCAACAGACTGATTCAATGCTTGTTGTGACCAGAAAGCAGAATGGATTTAGTGACAAGAGAGGGAGAAGGGAACCTTTGCCACGGAGAGTTGTGCACGATCAAACCAATAGAAATGAAACCAAGCAATGGCATTTCTACTGGGTAAACAGCAGATAAATATTGAAGGGATACTGGTCGGGTGATGAGGGACTGTGTGGACCAACTGACTGAAGTCCTAGTGGACATTTTCAATATCTCATTCCAGCAGTACATTGTTCCTGCAGGTTTCAAGACAGCCATCACCATCTCGGTGCCCAAGAGAGCAGTGGCAGCAGTATTAAATTACTACGGTCTAGTGGCACTGACCTCCAGGATCACGAAGTGCTTTGAGCAACTGGTAATGGAGCACATCAAAGCGCACCTACCAGCAACAATGGACCCATTCCAGTCTGGCTATTGGCCAAACCAATCCAGTAGCCCTGTTCCTCCACTCTGACCTGACCCATCTAGAAAATTATGCCTCTAACATCAGGCCATTGTACATTGACTTCAGCTCGGCATTCAAGACAGAGGCTGGTGAATAATCTGTCCGCGCTGGAACTCAGTACCCCTCTCTGCAAATTAATCCAAGACCACAGTCTGTCCAGGTTGGCAGCAAAACCTCAAGTTCATCACACTGAGCACTGCCACACCTCAGGGGTACAAGCTCAGCCTTTGACTGTTTACATTGCTAACTCGCAACTGTACTGCAGTGGAATTATCGTTTGTGGATGGCTCAGGGGTAGATGGCCTCATCAGCAATAATAATGAGTCAACTTACAGAGAAAAGGTTGAGAGGCTTGCACAGTGGGGCAAGAGCAATAACATGAGTCTCAACATGGACAAGCCTAAGGAAATGATCGTGGACCAGGAGGATAAAGGACCCCTCCCCACTAATTATCAATGGTCCCATCATAGAGAGAGTGGTGAGCACCAAGTTCCTTGGCATCCATTTAAAGGACGACCTATTCTAGATCCACATCTCCTCATTAGTCAGGAAGGTGCAGCAGCGCCTACACTTCCTAAGGAGGTTGGTGAGGACAAGGCTACCAGCCACTATCCTAACAATGTTCTGCAGGAGCACAATGGAGTGTCTCTTGGTTGGCTGCATCATACACACAAAGCCACATGTATACCCAACGAAGCGAATGAGTAAATATACAAGCAAGTTCTGGGTTTCTAAAATTATTGCCCGCAGGATGAAGCTGTTTTCCAGCATACAGACCTGGTTTTTATGCTCCTATATCTCTTCCTTGAAGGTAGTGTCTCAAAGATATTTCAGGCTGGGTGGTATAGGGGTCCTCGAAGATCCTCTGAGCCCTCTTTAAGCACTGCTGCCTGAAGATATCATCAATAGAGAACCCAGTGATCTTTCTGCAGCCTTAATAACCCTCATATTAACCTCCAATCTGATGCTTTGCAGCCAAGGGGCAATGTTCATGTGTCGACAAACATCTGGGGGCAAACTGTATGTGAGCAATGGGAAAATATAATCAAATGTAGGCAAACAGAGGGAGCAAAAGCAGACAAGAAAAGGAAGTACCATGGGTTGCTGAAGGAAAATGAACTTTTGAATGCAAGTTTAATAACCCACTGAGTTACCATGGGAGAGATGAGTCTTGCCCATACGGTACCATTCCCCACAATTTCCCAGGAAAATGAAGAACACTGCAGGAATGTGGAAAACATTGTGATGAGAGCAAAGGTTAACATCTGCTGGCCAACAACAGGCAAAATATATTGATATATTCAACATTTAACTGCACAAAGAGAGAAAGATCTCCCTTTCCTAATACAGCCCACACTTTGGAATAAAGACTGATGAAGCGAAGCAAACAGAAGGGAAACTCTGCCTTGCCTGCACTAGAAGTTCTCAAGCTTCAAGAGACAAAAAAGGCAAGGTATTTTCGCCTTGTGGACTTAGTGCAAAACAAACCTGCAGAGAATGCAGTGCTCAGAGTCAGCTGTGATGTATTCAGCTTCCTATAATGACCCTGCTCATGAGGACCACATTCCCCAGCAGCTAGCTATACATTACCGCAACCCAACGTCGATCAAAATACATTGTGTGTGCTCGGCTCCCTTTCCCAATGTCACAGTTGATGAAGTAAAGTTGAGCTAAACAATTCAGCAATTATTATTGAAACTAAACATCACCTTTTATGCTCGGGCCTCTCCAATCTACATAGAGCATAATTCAGAACCAGTACTGATCAAAGCTGGGTGTGAGTACAAAAATCATCAAACCACAAAAGTGCAAGAGAAAAATCACTATCCCATCAACAGCTGCCTGCTACAATCCCTTTTATGTGTTTCCATTTATAACCTCTTTTAAAAGATACAATCTCTGTTGCAATGGCCATTTATGCCAAAACATTCCTTGTCGTAATTACTGAGTGGGGGAAAAAAATTCTGTGTTCTTCTCATGATAATCTTGAGTCCAAACTATCAACTAATTAATCTCAAGAAAGATTACCTCAACATTTTTGTCAATGAAGTTCAAAGATCTCTACTTGTATCTCCTGTATCCCTCTTCCCTTAGTCATGTCCATTCCAATGAGCTGCAACCTCTCCATCTTTGCATCTCTGAGCCCCTCCCAGGGTATATCCTTGACATAATGGATTGCCCACATCTACACACAAATACATCAAAGGGAATAGTGTGCAAATTCAAAATTATTCACAACTCAAAAGTGCTGGAGAAACTCCGCAGGTCACACGGCATCTACAGGGATCAAAGATAGTTAATCAACCTGGCTTGGACACTTCATCAAGGAATTACCAAAATCTTTGCTTTCTCAAGGCATTCCATGAGCTCCTGAGTTCCTCCAGACTTTTGTGCATTGAACTATTTTTAAATTTTTAAAATGTTTAATTTTTAAATTTAATTTTTTTAAATAATTTTTTTTAAAATTTAGAACTAGAGCACGGTAACAGATCATTTCATCCCACGAGTCTGTGCTGCCCAATTTACACCCCATTAACCTACAACCCCTCCCCAGTATGTTTTGAATGGTGGGAGGAAACCGGAGCCCCCGGAGAAAACCCACGCAGACACGGGGAGAACACACAAACTCCTTACAGACAGCACGGGATTCGAACCCTTGTCCGGTCCCAATCACTGGCGCTGTAAAGGCGTTGTGCTAACCACTATGTGAACACAGCATCTACAGACTTTAAGGTTTAACTTCAAAACCACAGGGTCACCCACTTCAATATTAAGTGGCACAGAGACAAAGTGATGCATTCATAAACACACATGGTAATTAAATATGGGAACAGGCTGTCTAAAAATAAGATCCTGAGAAGTATTTTCAGATTTCAGATTTATTGTCAGAGTACATGCATGACATTACATACAACCCTGAGATTCTTTATCCTGCGAACAATGCAGAATTACTCAATGTACATATGTAAAGAAACAATTTAACTATCCAATATATAGAGGGGGGGGGGGGAATCAATAAAGTGCAAAGAGTCCTTAAACGTTCCCTGACTGAGTTTGTCGTTGAGGAGTCTGTTGGTGGAGGGGTAGCAGCAATTCCTGAACTTGGTGGTGCGAGTCTTGTGGCACCTGTACCTCTTTCCTGATGGTAGTGAGGACAGAATGATGTGAATCCTTGATGATTGCTGCTGCTCTCTGACGGCAGCATTCTCTGTAGAGGTTCTCGATGGTGGGGAGGGTTTTGTCTGCGATGTCCTGGGCAGTGTCCACTACCTTTGGCAGGGCTTTACGAGGAAATGTAGTCGAGGTAGTTGTGGAAGTTAATAGGTTTGTAAACTAGGTCAGTGGAAAGCTCGTCTCCCAAGATGGAAGCAGAGAGATAAAGAAAAGGGAGAGTGTTGAGACAGATGGACCATGTGAATTTAAGATTGGGGTGGAAGTTGACAGCGAAGTGAAAGAAGTTGACGAGCTCATGACAGGTACATGAGGCAGCCCCAACATTGTCATCAATATAGCCTGTGCAGGTTTGCTCCCCAAAGCCCACAAACAGGCCAGCAAAGCTGGGACCCCAAGCAGATACTTATGGGTACTCCTTTGATGTGAAGGAAGTGAGATGAGTCAAAGGAGAAGTTATTAAGAATGAGCAAGTTCTGCCAGGTGAAGGAGGGTGGTGGTGGAGGGTGACTGTTGGAGTCTCATATCAAGAAAGAAAAGTACTTTGAGACCTTCTGTAGAAGTTTGCCAAGGTTTCCGTTAACATTCCGAATCTTGTAAACACCTGAGGAAGTAGAGGTGCTGACATGCTTTCTTCACATTGGCATTAATATGATGGGCCCAGGAAGGATCCTCCAAGATAGTGAACCCCGGGAATTTAAAGATGCTCACCCTATCCACCTCTGATCCAACGATCACTGGATTGTACAATTCTGGCTTTCCTTTCCTAAAGACTACAGTCAGCTCTTTGATCCCGGTGACATCGAGTGAGAAGTTGTTGTTAGTACACCAATCAGTTTTCAATCTCTCTCCTTTATGCTGACTCATCACCCCCCCTTTGTATGCAACGCACTACGTTGATATCAACAGCAAATTTGTATACGGTCTTGATGTCATACTGATCCACATAGACATAGGCGCAAAGCGAGTAGAGGGTAAGTACACAACCTATGATACCCCAGTGCTGACAGAGATTGTGGAAATGTTTTTGCCAATTTGCACTGACTGGTAAGGAAATCCAGGATCCAATTTCACAGTGGGGTATTGAAGCCCAGGTCTTGGATTTGCTGATCAGTTTTGAGGGGATGATGATGTTGAGAGCTGAAACTGTAGTCAAAAGCATCCTGATGTATGCATCTTTGCTGACCAGGGTTTTGAGAGAGCCAGCGAGATGGCATCTGCCGTAGACCTGTTGCATCATTAACTATAACCCACTTGGAGCAACATCTTCAGCCATTTGATGCTATTGTCTTTTGATAAACGTTCTAGAATTTGCATTGTCAGCTTGCTTGCATTATTCTTTACGATCAAATTAGGCAATTTTTGTGATCCTTTTTAGGCTTATAGACTGTGATGGATCCAAGTGCACCATGCAACACAACCTGAAGGGAAATACACACCATCACGTCCCAAAGTGTGAGCTTGCTGATAAAACGCCCATCTTCTATGTCAAATCAAGGATCCATTTTGAGACCTGATAGGGTAAACAGGCCAGAAAATGGAAAGAACCCAGGAGCATTAGCATTTGAAACTCTCCTATTCATCACTCTAAACGGACTGAAGACAAGAACACAGCTCAGTAAGTTTCCTATCCATTTTATAAACAATTCACTTTCCAGAGTATCATATTTTCCAACAAAGACACTACACTAACAGTGACATCTCTCCAGCATGCCTGTTAGGGAGTTGTACTACATCAAATTCTTCAAAAAGAATCGGAACATTGGCTCTGGAAATCGTACTATTTAATCAATACTGAAGCATCCCTAAAGACTGTTTCAAAGTTCCCAACCCCACCTTCAAATCACAACTGCAGCTATGCCAAGTCTAAATGTGTTGTAGCGACATATTTAATGTCACTAATTTATAGTAATATATGGAATTTTTTGCTGACACAAATCAAATCTAACTCACGGTATCATTGACTAAAATACTCCTTTCCCTTTAGAATCCTATCCTGCTCTGAACATTCATTTTCATCACAGTATACCTTAAAGTATACTATAAAGTACTGTGTATAGATAATTAACAGCTGCTTCACCCAAGGACACTTCAATTAGATCACTAAACATATGTTCTCATGACAGCATTCCTTAATAACACTGGACAACAACTTCAGTTCATAGTTACCATTGCCATCAGCTTTTCATTCTATGCTTATTTTACAACTTGAGCCAGTGCAGGAAATTGAACTCCCGCATCAAAAGTCTAGACTCCACACACTAATCCAGGAACATCCCCACTATCTATCTTCCAGCACCTTAAAGGAATCTGTATTTATGTCAATGCAAGTTTTCTTCCAGGCTTACAAATGCGGCCGGGCATGTCACCAATGGGCACATTAAGCATCTGATCTTATTCTAAAGCAAAAGAATATTCCTTTCAAAATTCGATTACTTGAAAACAAAAAAGTGTCATTTTCACATCCACACTGCTATTTAATTTCATGTAATGATAAGATTTCTACTTCCAAGTTAAAAGTTTAAATGCTGCATAGACTGGACAATGTTATTTCCAAAACAAGAATCACTGATTTATCAGCCTGTTTTGCAGTTGTTTCCCCACGATTGAATTGAGATAAAGTTCCTCCACAAACATTATGTTGTGACATTTATTGATATGAGTGGTTGTTTATTGGTTGAATCTGGCTGGAAATAATAACTGAGCCACTAAAATCTAGACTTTTTCCAGCAAGTAATCAGGTGGTGAGTTACATGAACTATTAATAAACTTTCTCTGGGTGAATCAGTCAGAACCAGAATGAGTTTTTGTAGCAAATTTATCGTTCATTTTAATTTAGAGCATGGCTAGTATTTTACTCCACTTCCTTTGTAACATACTTTAGGATCAAAGTGTTAGAAAATCATAAAAACCATAAAAAGCACAGAGACGGGTGCTTATTAATTCTGATCGTGATGTCAGTCTTCATGATCGAGTTTTTCCCCCACATTAGGCTTGTGTCCCTTGACACGTTTTCTATCTAAGGACTTTTTAAACTTCAGCTGGATCTGACACAACCACCTCCTATGGCAGCTTGTTGCAGATATTCACCACCCTGTCTTAAAAAAAAACAATTTAAATTTTCCCCCTCTAGTTCAAGACTCCCCTGCCCTGAGAAATTAATGTTTGACCAGTTATTCAATCTGTGTGTGCCCCTCATAATTTTCCAACACCAGCCTTCTATATTCCCATAACAATAAACTTATCCAGTACTATGATAATTCACTTTCCAAGCACCGTACATGCTGTTGTATAAGATGATTCGTGTCTAGAACAACCTTAGAACTTCCACCAAAAATGTGGGATTTGAGCGATACTCTTTGTATAAGACGATTCCAAATCTGTCACTTACTGTTGACCAGTGGATGCTGGTAAAAGCACATTTCAATATTTTAAATGACAAATTGCCAAGTAACGGTTTCAATTTTATTTGGATATTTTAGAAAGAAAGCACAATTGGCTCCAGTAACAAGCCGTTTAAAGCAGACAGTCGGACTGGGCAGATGAACCCTGTGGAGGAGTTCTGAGACTTCACAAGTTAACCAATAGGGTACATGCAAGATTACGTCGGGCCCAGCAGGAAGACTTTGCCATCAAGATAGACCCGGAGTATAGGGTAACCCCGATTTTAATGTGAAATTTTTATGCTTCGGGTTATCCTACGACAGCATACAATGTACTTGGAAATTTCAGCATCTGGCTCGCCAGGTAATCTTTGCTATGCTTCATTCCCAATCACTGGGGCCTCCATTCCCCCACACTCTTCCAACTCACCTGCTTCATTAGACAACACAAAAACAAGGGAACTAGAGTGATGAGATATGAACAAAAATTAAAATCCACTGATCTGACACCGTTAAAAGTCCCAGTTTTCTAGATTCTTGGAGTTTTACTGTAGTGTCTTCATTCTATTTTTCTATTTCCTTCATACTGCACATTGTGCAATTGCTCAAAATAAATTCCTGGACTTCAACTTTGCATTTTGTTGCAAACAAATCAAAATTTTGTTCCATTTCCTTTGCACCCCCAGAACATTTTCTTCCTCACCTCTGAACATGGAACGTGGCTTTGAGTCTTCTACTGCAATTCCAACTGCGGTAGCACACCATAATTCTGAACCACTTTCAATAATACCCTTGAGGGGCTGTCTCAAAATGACTGCTCCCTTCCCAAAAATGTGATGCTATTGGTAAATACTGAAATATTGAAATACTGACAAGCAAAGTTAGTGAACGAAAGCTCGGCCCAAATAATAGGTCTAAAGGAAGGGTGCATGAGTAAACTGGAGCTGAATATATGGAAAGTTCATTGAGTGACCTTTGCATCTCGGTGTAGCAATTTCAAATGATGGTAGCTCTGCCACAAGATGCAATGACAATATTGAAGCTCACCAGCTGTGCTTTTCCTCCAACCTACACAGTGGGTTTTGTAAGGGTGGCATGATTCAGTTTCAGGCTATTTCCTTACATTATCAGTCATCATAAAGGATACACAACACCTACCATCTCTGCATCATCACTAACGCACAGTAGCATCCTGACAAAAGGCCTAACAGTTAAAGGCATAAAAAGACATCATGCAGCCGGAATGGTATCGAGAGGGAAAACAAAAGAATCATTTGAACCTTAAGGAAGCATGACAAAAGTTAAAGTTCTGGCACTCACAAAC